>NC_061480.1:4597960-4923649 GCF_022581195.2 Helicoverpa zea | reverse complement strand
TTAAGTTATTGCAAAAAATGGATGGGTTCCAATGAAAGCGTATAAAGGTTCCTCGTCCCCCGTTCATCCGCAGTTTGGCGCGCAACTTAGGGGCTTTTCCGCTAAAATAAATAAAATATAGCACCTTCGCTAGTTATTTCGAGATCCATGGTTCTTACAGATTTAAAATAAAACAGGTACAAGATTCTAAAAATATCAACCTGTGTATTAAAATCATAATACCTACATTAATGAAGTCAGTATAATAGCAGTCACGATTGGCTTTGCATGTTTTTATAAGTCTAAGTTAGAAATTAAGCGTAAAAGATGAAAAACCGGTTTCTATTGATTTTAATTATGAAATGTGTTTGTTGTGAAGAAGATATACGGAAGAATGAAATATTAAATTTAGCTGAAGGTGAGTTATGATTGCAATTACCTACTAATCTTCAATATACTTGCTGTGCCCATCAGGGTCCATAATTGTGACTACCTCTATTATTTTATATTTTCCACCAACTGTACATTATGGAATGCAATAAATGATATGATATGATATGATACCTACTAACATAAGAAAGAGAAAACATTTTTTTGTTTGTTAAAAAAAATTCACTGTTGGGTAGCTACACTATCTATTCCCGATTAACATAGGCTATATTTTATCCCGGTACGGGCAAAAGTTACCACGGGACGTTAGTGGAACCGCGGTAAAACAGCTAGTAATTGGATAAACGCGAAATTTCGTGTGTAGGTATGGATGGTTGTTCCTCTTTCACGTAGAAACTACGGTATGGATTTTGATGACACTGAGCAGTAATATAGCTTAGGTAGGTAAGTATATCAGAATAATATAAGTAGGCTACTTTATATTCCGGTGTGGGAAGAGAAGTAACGGGAGGGGAAGCGGGAGAAACCGCGGGCAAAGTAATCAAATCTGTAGGTACTAGCTTCCTCGTACCTACAGATTTGATTACTGTAGGTACAAGGTAAGTTCCTTCTAGTTTTATACTTTATTTGTGTAAGTATTTAACTAGGTGAAGGTACACAATCTTGATCGAGGTATTATGACCTTTTCCACAAACTTTTGTACTTACAGACGCCAGCAGGTCATCACTCAGCAGGCCTACATTGAATTTTAGTCGCATTTTATTCTTAAACTGAGGTTTTATATAAAAAAAACCGGCCAAGTGCGAGTCGGACTCGCGCACCGAGGGTTCCGTACAAATCCTGTATACTTGATAAAAAGTGAGTCTCGCGCCAACCGTTCAGTTTAGAACAATCATAGTTATGATAATTTCGTGAGAGTCAAAATAGTTAATATTTTTTATTTTATAATATAACTAAAATAGTAGGCCAATACCTTGTAAAAGTTATTTTATTAAAGTTATTTATATACAACATTTTATAGTCATCATTCAGAAATCTGATTGAAAATAACTAATTATGTCTTAAAGGTCATTGGGCATATCTGACCCGCGTGGTAAAAAGTGGCGGACATGAATCAAAGTAGTTTTAAATCGTGGAGAATGGTATGACGTTTCTTTGAATATAAATCATCCTCCGAGCCTTTTTCCCAATCATGTTGGGGTCGGCTTCCAATCTAACCGGATTCAGCTGAGTACCAGTGCTTTACAAGAAGCGACTGCCTATCTGACCTCCTTAATCCAGTTACCCGGGCAACCCGATACCCCTTGATTAGACTGGTGTCAGACTTACTGGCTTCTGACTACCTGTAACGACTGCCAAGGATGTTCAATGACAGCCGGGACCTACAGCTTAACGTGCCATCCGAAACACAGTCAATAGTGTCTAAGATATACTTAGAAAGTACATACAAACTTAGAAAAGTTGCATTGGTACTTGCCTTGACCTGGGATCGAACCCGCGCCCTCATACTTGAGAGGTTGATCCTTTACCCACTAGGCCACCACGACTTCTTTGAATATAAATATTTTATTAAAATTCCATGGAGACGAATGTCCAGGATCGTTTGAAAAATATAAAAGACAAGCAGTTTCAGAGGATTAGAGGATTGTACAGGTTGCAATGCTAGTTTTTATTGTTAAAGACTTTTCATAAAGAAGGAAGATGCCAATTCGGATGACCAGGAACTGATGAGGATCTGGAAACCCTGAGAAATCGAGGGCCACTCTTGAATATTGTAGGCACGCATCGAGTCAAAACCAGACATGTGAGTGTATTTTTGAGGGTACTGGTAAACAGTGAAGGTTTGGAGCTGATTTGATTATGGAGACTACAGAGAGTCGAGGGAACTCCTGAACGGTATGTTGCAACTACCACGTGTTTGGGCTTATTTTATTCGTATTGGCGAAGACTTTCCACATAGATAGGTTTGACTGCCATTGTGGGATCGATAGCAAAGATCAGATATAGTTATAGAAACTCCTTTACAATTTATAACGTAACCTTGTGTTGGAGCTTATTTTATTTTAGGTGATGAGAATTCACTACTAATGGGATCTTTTATTGTTGAGGGATTAATCACCTAACGAGCCCCAGTTTCAGGTTTTTTTCGAAACTGCCTGACGACTTGTAACTGTCGAATTGTAACAACGACTGCCAGAAAGTAGGATTCGGGGCTGCTGGCTTTACGTTTCTAGAGCTTTGATAAAAGTGTAATTCTGTCCCTTTCTTTGTTTTATAAAGTCGGCTTTATTTTATTTTGTAGCATTTTACAAACAAATCCAACTTGAAACATATAAAAAAGCAACAAGAAAACAAAAGCAAGAAAGAAATTAAAAAGATGTTAGGTGCATCGGTCTAGAAGTCGGTGTCTAGAGGATGCATCTATATTTATTTAACCACCGAGATCTAGACCGATGCATATAAACAGTTTTCTTGTTGTTTTTAGAAGTTGTTTTTTTTTTGTAAAAAGTTTTTATTTTTAACTTTTGTGAAAAGTTCTCGTCAATACAAATAATATAAGCCCAAACACGACGTAACTAAAACATACCGTTGAGGAGTTCTCTCGACTTTCTCACGTCTCCATCATCAGGTAAGCTCTAAACCTTCACTGTTTGATAGTATCACCAGACATACACCTGAGAATCAAGTTCTAATCTTATGCATGTCTACAATTTCTGATAGTTGCCCTCGATTTCTCAGGATTTCCATCATCAGATCCTGACCTGATGACAATGGAAATAAACGGCGAGTATACTCTTTCAGTACAAAGAAATGATTTCTCAAATCCGTCAAACTTGGTCGTTTAAATTCCCCATTGAAATGAGGAAAATATTTGATGTTTACACCTGATTTTCTCTAGATTCCCATGGTTCACATTGATGCGACTAATGCCATAGTAAATCAGAGCCTTTATCATTATACTGTGTTATATTTCGTTCGTATCCACCGTGGGTATGGTTTCCATACTAAGGTGCCCAATGACCTTTGAATGATTTAAAATTTTTCACAGTTTAGAGGCAATTATATTTAAGAAGTGTTTGATATGAATTTCAACCTTAATATCTCTACGCGTTCATGTGAAAAACGGTAGGTAGTAAGTTTATAATTATTAAAAAAATATTTTATGTCATGTAAGCAAAAATAATATTTTAATATTTTATGTAACTTCAAAAATAATTTCGCAATTTTTCCTTTATCTGTACTATATAACGTTGCTTCTTGCCGAATTTCAAGATTCTGAGTTCACGGGAAGTACCTTGTAGGTTTTCATTCCCCAGCGTGTGACGGAAATTCGTCTAAGGTGTCGGTATAAACTGCTGTATCTTTTGATCGCGTTAACTTAGAAGTTTAATTTTTCACTGCCTAAAGGGACAATAGACTATAGGTATTTGGTATAAATTTCAATTTGATACCTTTATTTCTTCGTGAGAAATAAGGTAGTAGGTTTCATTTTATCAAAATATTTTTTTTTATATTATTTAACTAAAAAAATGAGATTTTCGAAATTTTTCCTATATTTGCATTATATGACAATGCTTCATGCCAAATTTCAAGACTCTGAGTTTACGGGAAGTATCCTATAGGTTTTGATTCCTTTGCGAGTGTCGAAAATTTGTTGAAAATATCGACGTAATCGGCTGTATCTTTTGGTTGGCGTGGCTTAGAAGTTTGATATTTTCACAGCTTAAAGGGACAATAGACCTGAGTATTTCATGTGAATTTCAGCTTGATACGTCCACGCGTTCTTGAGATAAAGGGTCTTGACAGACAGACAGACGGACAACAAAGTGATCCTATAAGGGTTCCGTTTTTTCCTTTTGAGGTACGGAACCCTCTGCGGGTTGTTCGAAAGAGATATCGCGGCCCTGGTACATAAAAGGCCTATGACGGAACACGACGGTTTTTAGTCAGTAAGAGTCTGACACTCCCTCACCGCTGCTAACCCACAGCGGGAGGAGTCATTTGATGATTTTTGACGTCGGAAAAAAAAAAAGGTACGGAACCCTAAAAACCGGTCAAGTGCGAGTCGGACTCGCGCTCGAAGGGTTCCGTACCAGAGCAAAAAAATCACGTTTTTGGTATGGGAGCCCCCCAAAATATGTATTTAATTCTAGATTTCAGTATTTGTTGTTATAGCGGCAACAGAATTTCAACTCTAACTATCATGGTTCATGAGATACAGCCTGGTGACAGACGGACGGACAGAGGAGCGAAAACATTAGGGCCCCGTTTTACCCTTCATCATTACTAGACATCGGATTATATGCACTATCAAAATGCCAAAATATGCATGCAAATATGCACTAAAAAAGAGCGAAATATGCACAAAATATGCACAATTAAAAAACCACTATTAGAATTAACTTTTATTTTCAGAACATATATTTAAATATACATAGAGGTACTATTAGTTGTAATTCTTGTGACAATATACAATTACATATTTTTCAAGGTTTTCTGCCGCAAATTTGTGACGTTTGTCACTTAAAATTAATTTATAGGCTGAAAATGACCTTTCGACGTCAACTGACGTTACCGGACAGAACTTGAAATTTGGCGCCATTTCTGCCGAGATATACTCTTTGGCGAAAGCGCACTGAGGAGAGCGTACTAATTATTATTATACTCTTTGGCGTAGTACAACACGTCTATCACGTATAAATACTGAAATATGCACTATCAATGAAAAAGTACCAAAATATGCAATAACGCTAAAATAATAGCATAATATGCATTTGCATATGCAAACATGCAAATGCATATAATCCGATGTCTAATCATTACCATTATATTACCATCATTACCAATCATATCAAGATTTTCTATATGTAGTTAAATATAGATGCGTGAATAAGCAAAAACTACTGAACTGATTTGACAGATTCTTTAATTGTTGGGGACCTACACTATCCCCGAGGATAGGCTATATTTTATCCCGGTACGTGCAGTAGTTAGCCTGGGACGCGGGTGAAATCTTGGCAAACAGCACGTACCTACCTAATATTTTTTTTCTGAGACTTCAAAAATAAATCACGTTATAGTTATCGGCACGAATCTTGAGCTCTGACCTTCACCTGCGCTGAAGTAATTTATCGGGTCCCTTTTGTGGTATGAAGTGAGGTGCGGGGGCGGGCTTAAGCGGTGATTGGCCCGCAGTGCATCGCGTCATAGCCGTCACTCGGGATTGGTTCTTTGCTAATAAATCACTTCTGCGCAGATGTAGGTCAGAGCTCAAGATTCGTGCCGATAACTATACGTTCAGCAGTCGTTGGTCCTTAGGTATGCGTAAAAAAAACTAATTTGGAACTATTGAAATCTTTTAATTCTAGGATCAAAATGCATGTGGGGCGGCGTCGACGGCGTTTGTAGAAGCGTTCACCAATGCCAATCTGCTATTAATGATATTAAGAGTAAAAATTATCCGCCTGTAAGTACGGTTTTACACTATAATATAAACGACGGTTTTTGTATAAAAACTTTAAATTATATTTGTTGAGAAGTTGCACCTACCTTCCTAAAGTTGAGTAAAACTCTGAAATTTTTCTTTTATTGTTTTCTATCTATACCATTGTGCCAGAACTTAACATTTACCGTCGTACCACAAAAACTTTTAAACGTCTGTTGAACACTTGTTTTAAAAATGTCAGATTACCTATCACGTTGAAATAAGGTCAGTTTTGCAGCCACACTTTTTTAGACAAGTGTTCAACAGATGTTTAAGTGTTTATAGTAAGGCTGTAAAAATTTTAACTTTTTTAACCAGATTAAAAAAAAAATATCTTTCACTATTGAAAATTTAAGCTACACTATTTCCGAGTAATATAGGTTTTATTGTTTTATTTCTAGATCTGCAGTTTTGAAGGTGTAAAACCAATAATATGCTGCACTGATTGTGAGCCTGGCGACTTCTTGTAAGTATACATAATTATAACGATGTATTAGGGGAAGTACATTGAGGAATATGGTAGAGAGGACAACACAAAGCAGATCATAAGGGTACCTAGGACATAAGTTATTCTCCATATTAAGCGGAGCGCATAAGGGTGTACAAAGGGGCAGTGTTAAAATGAGTAGATGAGAGAGTATATACAGGGTGTGTCGTTCACAATCACATTAAATCCTATCGCATATACTTTATGATAGTCTATGGCGAATTGTAAAAAAATAACTTAATCCATTCAGCGGTTTAATCACAGGAGTCATTTTTCGTTTTTATAAATAACAACATCATGTGTAAAGCAAAGATAAAGTTAGGAGTATCGAATGTTTTGTTTTGACAGTTTTCAAGGGAGAATTTCAGTTGTTTGTAATGACTGACTTTTACATGGTGTTCTAAATTTCGCACATTTTTATTGTATTTACTTTGTTTGAAAATTTCATATTTTTATTTTTACGTATTTTTGTTTTTTATTTGTGTTCATCGACATATATTAACCAGTACATTAACGCATTTCATTTAATGTGATTATGAACGACACACCCGATATATATAGGGGAGTTTGTTACTACAATAGTCCAATCATTCAATGAAATGCTTGATCACAGTTTTACACTTTCATTTACCTACTTACCAATGCTAGAAAAGCTGTTTTTTTTTTCAGAAATTTGAGCCCAGACGACAATATTGCTTATTACAAAACTGGACAGAAAGCAACGGACAGTAAGTCATTTATTTTTTATTGCATTAGTATAAATGTTACTTTAAGGGCTTGCATACACCGCTATTTTCAAGGCTTTACCTATAAACCCTTCCGTGGTTACTAATGCATACACTTTTCATTTTTAGATTTTTCATTGATTAGTTTTTTTTTTTTAAAAATTTATTGTTAATTTTATTAAAACCGTTATATTAACATTTTTTCATGGTCAATTTTGTAATAATTGTAATAGGAATCATTTTTTAAATCAAAATTCGTTTATTAAAACTTGGCTGCATAACAGTAGGTACTTTTCGAACGTCAACAAAACAAAAGACAGCCCCCAAAACGCCCACCCTTCACGATAGGACAGCATGCATTCTGTTTTACCAATGGCTGATAAAAAGCTGAAGGAAAACATCTTGAGGAAACCTGGACAACAAAGTCTGAAATCACCAACCCGCATTGAGCAAGCGCGGTGATTAATACTCAATCCTTCTCCGTGTGAGATGAGAGGAGGTCTGTGCCCAGCAGTGGGAGGATAAAAAGGCTGTAACAGTAACAGTAAAACATCCTCATCTTTACCAAGTCCCCTAAAAAATCACGCTAACCAAACTTGACTTTGACTTTGAATAACTCTACCTTTCAGAATGTCTAGACTACTTCACGACCCTGGACTACGGCTGCTACGAGCCATCTCTCACCGACGTTCTGAAGGAGATGAACACCACGAGGAACTGTTACGATACCGACCTGGTGCTGTACATCATTGCTGGAGGAAGAAATGCTGACAGGGACCAGTTCCCTCATATGGTAAGGTCATCTCCCGAGCCTTTTCCCAACTATGTTGGGGTCGGCTTCCAGTCTAACCGGATGCAGCTGAGTACCAGTGTGCCACAAGGAGCGACTGCCTATCTGACTTCCGCAATCCAGTTACCCGGGCAGTGTCCCATTTGGTACTAATAGTTCAAACTAATACATCCTCCATCATCCCTTATTGTAGTCCTGAATTTATCAAAATCCTTTTTTAGTGGATGCCACGTCATAACGTCTACTTGCAAGCAAAATTTCAGTCCGATCCCTAAAGAGGTTTTTGCTGGGCTGTGCGTTGATAGATCACTATGTCAGTCAGTCAGTTAGTCAGTCAGTTAGTCAGTTAGTCAGTCAGTCAGTTAGTCAGTCCGTCAGTCAGTCAGTTAGTCAGTCAGTCACAGATTATGTAGATTTTTTTTTTAAACCACTGACAATGACTTTAACTGGCTGACATAATCTTCCAGTCGGGTTAACAGCCTCCGCTTGCGTGTTGACTTCAGTTTTGCTCTCCTTGGAAACCTGGTTATTATTCTATGTTCCAGGCTCTGCTGGGTTATGGAGACAACGTGGAGACGGCGCAGTGGCTGTGCGGAGGCTCCGTCATCAGTGAACGATACATCCTCACTGCTGCACACTGCATATCCAGTCCTGCTGTGTAAGTAATCGAGAAAATTCCTCTCTCTCATAATTGTATAGTTTTTTTGTGAAAATGATTTACTCCCTCATCTTTCACTCAGTATGCTGAGATGCTTTTTCTTTTTGCTTTTTTTTTTGCTTCTTACAGCCTGCCTCGATACATAGGCTATCTAGCACTGAAAGAATTTTTCAAATCGGCCCATTGGAAGAATTTTTCAAATCTTGAAGGATTAGCGCGTTCAAACATACTTCTCAGCTTTTAATAAGCATAGCTTTTCATGCTTTCGCCGAATCTGGTAAACCAGTGGTCCCTATAGGCATACATAAGAGCTCCTATCCTCCATCCTAGTTTTAGATTACTGTGAAAGGCTTCAGGCCATATTTTCTCCGGATCCGTGAAGTAGTTCTCCCAACACGCATGCCTACCTAAGTAAGACCAGTGAAGAGACCAAAAATGTAGTCCAAAAAATTGTATGCCCTGAGGAAATGAAGCTAAAGGTACGTGGACTTCGGAAAACAAGAAACGGAGGTGTTATCATAAGCACAGAGACTAAGGATGACATGCTAAAAGTGAAAGAGACTGTCGAGCGTTCCACATCTGCACTTACTGTTGATGAACCTCAGAAGCGGAAGCCTCGCATTATAATTATTGGGGTACCCACTGATATGGCAGAGAAAGAAGTTTTCAAAAGTATTTATGACCAAAATATCGTAGACAAACTTCCAACATTGACCAAGGATACCTTTTTGACCTCAATTAAACTAAGCCATAAGTCAGGAAAAAGGGATGCTGACAGCT
Source organism: Helicoverpa zea (assembly GCF_022581195.2). Classification (NCBI taxonomy): domain Eukaryota; kingdom Metazoa; phylum Arthropoda; class Insecta; order Lepidoptera; family Noctuidae; genus Helicoverpa; species Helicoverpa zea. The sequence goes on along the minus strand of NC_061480.1, from coordinate 4,914,355 downwards.
GCAACTATATTGTTGAAGTACCAGCCAGCATCCGGAAAGTCCTAGTAAATCAGAACAGGCTTTACATAAACTGGACGTCTTGCCCGGTACGAGATTTCACCCTTGTGACTCGGTGCTTTAAGTGTCAGCAGTATGGTCATGCATCTAAGACTTGCAAATCCGTCACCTCTACTTGTGGCCACTGTGGAGGAGAAGGACACGTGCCACAGGAGTGCTCCTCAAAGGAAGAACCACCGAAATGTGCAACCTGCAAGCGCTTCAAAAAACCTCACAACCACAAGACAGGAGATTCGGATTGCCCTGCAAGAAAAGCCGCTGAATATAGGTACATCAACTCTATAGATTATGAAGGGTCTTGAGTGCGCCAAACATATTATATTTAGCTTTAAATAATTTTTACATATTTTTATGCTTTACTTAGATATTGTTTGATTTTAGTGCCACTTTTATACACTAATCTAAATATCGTACTCATTATGTAAGTTTAAGTTTAAAGGTGTAAAAATAAGTTTAAAAAAATGTTATATTTAGTTGAAAGGCTGGTCTTTTGACCAGGCCGAAGAATTGCCGATTGTAGTATATCAAAAGTACCTAGAGATAGTCAGTATAAATTAGTATGTAAGCATTAAAATAAATATGTATAACAACACTATATTTGTCACAGTGACTAGTTTTTAGTTACTATAGCAATTTATTGTTAAATCGCTACTTTAAATATAATTATAAGCAGTTTTACGCCTGAGACACAGGTTTTTACCTAGTTCAGGCAAATCAAACATCAGCACTAGTTAGAATTAAGCAAAATATTGCAAAATTATGTACAAATTGAAATAATAAACGATTTATTTTATTTATTTATATTTATTTAAGTTTCAAATATTTCATCCCATGTGATAATCATCATATTATTAGTAATATGTCCTATCTATCGCTGTAGATTAGTTGTTGAAAAATAAATAAGTAAACAATATTTTCAGAGGACAAGTAAAATACATAGCTCTAGGCATCCTGAAGCGGTCAGACCCTCAGGAGTTGTGGCAGAAGTACAACGTGAAGAGAATCATCGCTCACCCGCAGTACAAGCCTCCTTCCAAGTACCATGACATCGCTCTGTTGGAGACTGATTATGAGTAAGTTTAGAATAAGTTTGTTGCTTCTGTTTAGGGCTTAAATTTTTGGAACTCGTGGCCAGATGTGAATTATCTAGATAAAAGTACTTTAGTAAGTATAAACACACTTATTTTGTATCGTGTAGCTGTATACAAAAACGTGTATTTCGATCTTGTTTTCGAAAAAAAGTGATCCTATTTTGATTTTAGTATGTCTCCTTATTTGGAAAATGGTTAATTTTTATATTTTCAATGGGTATTTTAGTATTCAGTTTAGTAGCTTATTAAAGAGAATGGGGAGCTCGTTACTAAGTAACAGCCGCATGGATCGATCGGTCATAAGGTTAAGCAGCGGGCGCAATCCATTGGTGACACTCCTTTCATGCCGATTTCCACCGTATTTCGGAGGGATCGTTAAATTGATAAGATTTATTTATTTATTTATTTAAAAACACCTTAAACTATCTTTACAGGATCTCTTATCCTAATACATATATAGTCAGACAACCAGTCTTACCAAGGGGACTGGGATAACTGCGTTGAAGAGATCGTACCTATATACGGAATATACTGGCATTTAGCTACTCGTAATCCCATAGCCACTGGTAAGGCTAGTTGTTATTTATAAGAAGCCAAACATTGTTACCAAAAGGCTAGCCACTTAATCGAACCTCTATGTTGAATATCCAATTTCCAGAATATCATTTAACTCGCACGTACTTCCCGCCTGTCTTCACGTCGGCGAGGCGGATCCCACTGCTGAAGCCACGGGCTGGGGCGCTCTAGGACACCATAGGGAACTAGCAGAGATATTGCAGACTGTGAGAATACTACTACTATATATCCTAACTAGTCGTTTTCGCGTGGTTTCACCCGCATCCCGTGGGAGCTACTGCCCGCACCGGGATAAAATATAGCCTATGTTACTCGCAGATAATATAGCTTTCTATTGGTGAAAGAATATTTTAAATCGGTCCAGTAGTTTTTGAGTTTATCCATTACAACCAAACAAACAAACAAAGTTTTCCTCTTTATAATATTAGTATAGATATTTATAATATTATATCCCAAAATTATAAATCCTAATAATGTAAAAAATGTCACAGTTTGTGTATGGATTTTTGTTCCTCTCGCACGCATACCTGATGGATTTTATTTGCTTCCTTAGGTATATACTCCCCCTGCTTACTATTCACCTTTGTACCCCTATTGACTGCCTTATACACGTCCCTTATTACCCCTTTATGAACTCCCTTAAATACTTCCTCTATTTACTCCCTTATACATAATCCTTTATGTACTTACCCTATATACTCTCCCTATGTTCTACCCTTATAAAGTCCTTTTTTATGGGAAATCATCAAATGACCCCTCTCGCTGTGGATTAGCAGCGTGAAGGAGTGTCAGACTCTTACTGACTAAAAACCGTCGTGCTCCGTCGTAGGCCTTTTATGTACCAGCGCCTTGGTAACTCGCGCGAACAATCCCGCAGCCCTAGAATGTCCCTTAAGTGCTCCCGTTATGTGCTGCCCCTCTGAAGTCTCTCTATGTACTTCCCTATTTCATTTACTAATTTGTTTAACAATTTTGGTCATTCCCTTTAAAATACAATTTCTCTCCCAGGTGTCACTATATAGGTTTGATGAAGAAGAATGCAAACGGGCATACCCGGTCCACAGACATCTGAAACACGGTTACAATCATACCACGCAAATGTGTTATGGACATCGTGAGGAGGCGAAAGATACTTGCGAGGTAGGTTCACGCCAAACTTTATGTCGTTCCGGGTCATGTTTTACCCTTAGGCGGAAACTCGGACACGCTTACGAAAGGTTCAAGGTATTTATAAAAAAATACATTTTTAGTTTTTTCGTTTGTAGGAGAAAAAAAATAAAAAGTAGTTGTGTTATCTAAAAGACGGACTTATTTTTTCCTTCAATTAACATTCCTATTTTTTTTTAATTTCTCAAAAATCATGGTGTATAAACACATGTAATTTTTAACCGTCTTCAAAAAGGAGGTTTTCAGTTTTACCTTAATGTATGAAGTTTCTAAGTATGTTTGTGCACCATTATCTCACGTTCAGCTGAACCGCCTTTTTAACGTCAAAAATCATCAAATGCCCCCTCCCGCTGTGGGTTAGCACCGGTGAGGGAGGTGTCAGACTCTTACTGACTAAAAACCGTCGTATTCCGTCGTAGGCCTTTTATGTACCAGGGCCGCGGTAACTCGTGCGAACAATCCCGCAGCCCCAGCTGAACCGACTTTGGTGCGGTTTTCAGCGTAGTATTTGTCAAACTTCGAAGAACGGATTAGGCATATTATTAAAGTAGATTCTTTTAAATAAAAAGTTATTTTTTTGCCATTTCTCCTCAGGGTGACAGCGGCGGTCCCTTGCAGTCCTCAGCTCATCTCTCAGACTGCCTGTTCACGATTCTTGGAGTAACATCCTACGGGCGCGCCTGTGGGTTTGCCGGAGGCTCGGGCATGTATACCAGGGTATCACACTACGTACCCTGGATTGAGAGCATCGTGTGGCCCTGAAGTCTCCAGAAATATGTAATTTTAATATATACTAATAAAATATTTTAGAGGACTTTATTTTGGTTGTGTCATTGTAACCTGAACTGATTTGAAAAGTTCTTTTACTGTTATAAAGCTACACTATTCCCAGCCCAAGTGGCATCAAAACGAATAAATGCGAAAGTAACTCTGTCTGTCTTTTGACTGTGTTTCTGATGGCACGTTAAACTGTAAGTCCCGGCGGTCATTGAACATTCTTGGCAGTAGTTACGGGTAGTCAGAAACCAGTAAGTCTGACGCCAGTCTAACCAAGTAGTATTGGGTTGCCCGGGTAACTGGGTTGAGGAGGTCAGCTCTTTGTAAAATACTGGTACTCAGCTGCCTCCGGTTAGACTGGAAGCCGACCCCAACATAGCTTGAGAAAGGGCTCGGGAGATGATGATACGAAAAGAAACCATTGGTCAATTCTATCAATATAATAGCATTCCATCGTTATAATAGCATCATAATGTATTAAAAACGAAACAACTCATAAATTGCTTTTTACAAAGTGTTCGAAGCTAGTAACTTTAGTGAAGGTGACAAAGTCATTGGGGGTATATTGCGCAATACTCCATTCGGGTGCGATCGACACGATCCCTCGGAGGTAGTGACGAGTGAGGAGTCGTTCTTTCGAAGGGAACGTGAGTCCTGTCCCGCTGTTGCCTCGATGGACCATCGTACCTGATTGGTGATAGAAAATGAATAATAATAATAACAAATATGTCGTTACGGCCAATGGTGTAATAGCCAAGAGCCTCGACCAACACACCTCATGAGGCTGTACAAATGCAACTTTCCTAAGTTTGTATTTACTTTCTAAGTATGTATATCTTCGACACCAATGACTGTGTTTCGGATGGCACGTTAAACTGTACATAATACACCTTGTCTTGGGTTGTCCGGGTAACTGGGTTGAAGAGGTTAGATAGGCAGTCGCTCCTTGTAAAACACTGGTACTCAGCTGCATCCGGTTAGAGTGGAAGCTGACCCCAACATAGTTGGGAAAAGGCTAGGGAGATGAATGATAATAAAAAAGTTGTATGATAATAATTTGTTCACGGAGAACGGTAACTTGCAAAAGTCACACTAGGCACTCTGTAACCCATTAGTATGAGATGAGGGGCTGCGGGATTGTTCGCGCGAGTTACCGCGGTGCTGGTGCATAAAGGGCTTCAGATGGAACATGGTGGGTTTTAGTCAGTAAGAGTCTGACACTCCCTCACGCTGCTAACCCACCGATCGTATGATGATTTCCCATCATCGTCATCCTCCTGCCCATAACCCATTTTTTTCTGTGGTCGGCGCAGCATGTTTTTTCCTTACATACTCTTCTACCTGGCGTCATCTCACAAATACCTAACATTCTTTCTTGCCACACAAAAAAGAAGTACACGATGAAATAAAAATGTTTTCAACTCACGGTTATCTAGGCCAGCGCAAAGTTTGTCTCCTGTTATGTACCCTTGGAAAGTAGGAGGTGCCTTGTCCAGGCACGTCTCAGTAGGTATATACGGGTACTCATGTAATGATAGCACGGAATTTTCAGTCACGGGACTGCTCCACACAGGGACCTGTGAAACACACACAAACACAACACACGAATACATTGTATAACATCCCAATATTCAATCTATCTTTAGTTTTGCTCGTTAGCTGCCTCGATGGTCTAGGGTAGCTGGTAGCAATTAGGTAGTAACTCTCTGTATGTATTTTGAGAGGATCGGCTCACCGATCAGGTGATCACACTGAGGTGTGACAGCGATCCTGACGCAGACGTTTTGTACATCACTACATACAGTCGACTCTCGTTAATTCGAAACTCGAGGGACTCTTAAAATATTACGAATTATCGAGTTTTTGAAATATTAAATGGTTCGAAATTTGTGAGAGAAAATAAATAAAACTTCGAATTATTAAGTGTTGATCAATTATTATTTTTTAACTGCTATTTTATAACAATGTCAAAAGTTTAAAGACACATTTGTGTGCATACATGTATTCATAATGTAATTAATCATTCGAAACAGCTCCGTCATACAGCTTCAAAGAGATTGCTGCTACTCAGACTGCTCTCTGACTCTGACTTACAATATTTCCGCCTCTTTCTCTCTGCAACTTTGAATTCTCGAGTGTTAGACGACTAAGATTTCGAATTAACGCGTCATTTTGTTATATAGCAATGCTTTTTTCGTTCGAATTACCAAATGCATAAAAATGTATTGATTTAGTTCGAAATATAAAGAGATTTTGTAAGGAACTCGTGATAACTTTGAATTAACGAGATGTTCGAAATATCGCAGGTTTGAATTAACAAGAGTCGACTGTAATATAAAACGAAGTCGCTATTTCTGTTCCCATGTCCGTTTGTACGCTTAAATCTTCAAAACTACGTAACCGATTTTCATGCGTTTTTTTTTAATAGATAGGCTGATTAAGAGGAAGTTTTATATGTATAATAACATACATTAAATAGTGGGGAATACTGCTATCCCGTGCGAAGCCGGGGCGGGTCGCTAGTAAAGTATAAACAAATAAATTAATTGTTACCGTTCCGACGTTGCCAGCCGTGAGCTGAATTTTATCGAAATCCTGTTGGAAGTCCAGGCAAGCTGGCATGACACCCGCCGAGAATACCACTGGGGTTTGCAATGTTAGTAACGCTATGTCGTACTGGTAGTTAGTCAGTTCGCCCTTGTATAGAACAGGTATATCGATTTTCCGGACCTGTAAAAGATTTCAAAAATACTGGTTGGAACACTAATACTGACTGTTACTTTTACTAAAGTAACAGCAAAATTACTAATAGTTAAAATCGTGAAAAAACGACTTCGACCGTTACTTTTACTTTATGACATTACTTTGGCTTTAACTTTTGATGAAGAAACTGGCTGTAAGAGTTCCGGATATAGGTACATACATTGTGTTATTATTTAAGACTCAAATGGTACCAACACTTATGAACTTATCGCAATCAAATTGAATTGAATTTTACTTATCGTATCTTACTTACACGATGTATTGAGGTGTACAAATTCCCCTTAGCTTCCAGATCTTTTTTGGCAAAGGTGAGACTAAACGGTTGGACTACTACCACATAATCTAAAACATTGTGCGTACGAGTGGTCCCAAAACAGTGCGCCGCTGTGAAAAGACCATAAGAGAAAAACAAATAGTTTAAAAAAATAAAAAACACGCTTGTCATGTATTGTCATCAGAACTCAGAGCGTGTGCGAAATTTCATCCTAATCGAAGACCGGGAAGTGGGTCAAATTAAGGTTCCAAGATTTTCTTACATACATAGTTACAAGTGAAGCTAATCATTATAAGTGTATTAAAACCAACCTCTCAAATATGTGTGGACTTGATTCAAGATCAGGTAAGTACCATTGCAACTTTTTTTAAGTTTGTATGTAAAGTACTCGGGACTCTTATATCTTGGACACAACTTACTGGCTTCTGACTACCCGTAACGACTGCTAAGGATGTTCAATGACAGCCGGGACCTACAGTATAACGTGCCATCCGAAACACAATCGTTGGTGTCTAACTTACCTATACTTAGAAACCTGCAAACTTAGAAAAAATTGCATCAGTACTTGCCTGACCTGGAATCGAACTCGCACTCTTACCTGACACGACGACGTTATTCGAGATGATAGTACCACCGCACCGTCCTCGGTATTCCATTGGTAATTCTTCGTAAATATATGAATACCACGGCACAGTGTTCGCGTTGGCAGATACAATGCCGCATTCTGTGGATTTCAAATAAACCAATTTGAATCATCATCATCTCCCAAGACGTTGAGGAACTCAGATAGGCAGTCTCTTCCTCCTGCCCTGTTCCCAATTTTATTTGGGGTCGTTGCAATATCCTCTTCCATTTTCCCCTGTCACTCGTCATACTGACACTCCTTTCCTTCCTATTCATGTCATCTTTCAGGCAATCCATCCATCTTTTCTTAGGTCTTCCTCTCCATCCATCTACATTTATACTTAGCACACACTTTGTTGCATGCGTCTAATCCCTCCTCATTACATGCCCATACCATGACAGTCTTCTACTTCTCATCTTTTCTGTAACTGGCACTTTCAGACTACTTTCAGACTTCCTCTAATGTAATCATTCCTCACTTTATCCATTCTTGTAACACCACATATCCATCTCAGCATTTTCATATCTGCTACATGCACCCTCTAACTTAGGTAGGTAGTGGCTCCTTGTAAAAGACTGGTACATCTGGTTAGACTGAAACTGGATTAACACTCAATCCTACTCTTTATGAGAGCAGCTGTAGGACGATGATGCTCGAAGTTGTAGGGATCCGTACCTGGTATGCATGTTGCTATGAAGTCCCACACTTCTTCATGGCATTTCATGAGAGGCAAAGCCGAGGGGCTGTAGTAACCTTCGCGACACTGCGGCTGGACTACAGTACCGACTGGCTCGGAATCTCCACATTCCTCAAACCTGTCTGAATCAGGTCTCTTACAGGTATACTTCACGCTCTGGTGTGTTTCAAGTTTACATACGGCTGAAAGGAAAAAGAGAATCTAGTTACTAGCTTCCGCCCGCGGCTTCGCCCGCGTCAAGTTCGGTTATATCTTATATCGCGTTTCCAAGAGAACTCTTCAAAAGTCTGGGATTAAAACTATTCTATGGTCTTTCTCAAGGTCAACTCTATCTCTGTACCAAATTTTATTAAAATCAGTTCAGCGGTTTAGACGTGAAAGCGTAACAGACAGACAGTTACTTTCGCATTTATGATATTAGTAGGGATATAAATACTATGAATGTCAAGAACAACTGGTCGGATTTTAAACATTCTTTGTGCGTGAAATAGTCCATTCATTGAGGAAAGCGACAAGTTACTTTTTATTCCGTGAAGTAGTTATCGCTGAAGTCCTGCAACAGCTAGTCACGAACCTTCACAAGCAGTGCTGTACATTTGGTCTAAAAATCAGCATCAAAAAGACAGAAGTAATGTCTTCAGACAATCACGGACGTCAAGAACTGACCATTATGCTTGGTGAAGATGTCCTGAAGCAGGTCGATAAATTTCGATATTTGGGGAGCACTATAACAGCAAAGTGCGACCTTGACGCCGAAATCAATAGCAGAATTGGTGCTGCAGCCGCTGCTTTCGGCAAATTCGACAAGAAGGTCTTCAGCTCCCATGACCTAAAGATATCCACAAAGGTTTCTGTGTATATGGCAGTTGTGTTGCCTTGTATACTCTACTCAGCGGAAACATGGACACCGTACCGACGCCACATCAAGCAACTAGACCGCTTCCACCTCAAATGTCTGCGCAAAATATTAAATATCCGTTGGTTTGATCGTGTGCGTAACACAGAAGTGTTGAGGAAAGCCAATGTAGGTGGCATTGAAGCATACCTCATGAGGAGACAGCTTCGTTGGTGCGGGCATGTACTGCGCATGCCGGATACTAGAGTGGCCAAGCGCATCCTCTACTCCGAGTTGCAGGAGGGCAAGCGGAAACGTGGCGGACAGCTGCTGCGATACAAGGATGTGCTGAAGCGTCACATGAAAAGCTGTTCCATTGACCCGTCTCAGTGGGAGAATCTGGCATCCAACCGCAGAGACTGGAGAAGCCGCGTTAAAGCCAAAGTCTTTGACTTTGAAGCACGCCGACTTTCTGAGTTGGATGCCAAACGAGATGAGTTGAAAGCTCGACCACCTGTAGCTATCAACTACAACTTTGTGGCTGGTACCCTGACATGTCCGCAGTGTGCGCGGACTTTCACGCACAAAATTGGATACTCCAGCCACATGAGAGCACACGCACGCCATTAGGGTCGAAGTGGTCGCCGTTGCCGAAATCGGCGTGGAAGATTATTATTATTATTATCGCTGAAAACAGTTGCAGCTAGCCTTTATATCCCTATATCCCTTGTTCACGCTATCACGCGTGAAAGGCTGAACCATATCAGCTGAAAAGATGGGAGGAAACTTAGAAAAAAAGTCGTGGTGGCCTGGTGGGTAAAGAAACAACCTCTCGAGTATGAGGGTGTGGGTTCGATTCAAGGCGAGGCAAGTACCAATGCAACTTTTCTAAGTTTGTATGTGCTTTCTATGTATATCTTAGACACCAATGACTGATAAAAATGTGAAGGAAAACATCTTTAGGAAACCTGGATTATAAAACCTGAAATCACCAAAACGCATTGAGCAAGCGTGGTGATTAATGCTCAATCCTTCTCCGTGTGAGAGTAGGCCTGTGCCCAGCAATTGAACGATAAAAGGCTGTAACAGTAACAGCTTAGACACGGGACAAGGACATATCTCAGCTATCTCGGGAGCTTATCCCTACTAATATTATAAATGCGAAAGTAACTCTGTCTGTCTGTCTGTAACGCTTTCACGTCTAAGCCACTGAACTGATTTTAATAAAATTTGGTACAGAGATAGAGTCGATCTTGAGAAAGAACATAGGATAGTTTTTATCCCGGAATTTTGAAGAATTCTGTTTGAAACGCGATATTACCGAACTCTACGTGGCCGAAGCCGCGGGCGGTAGCTAGTTCCGTAAAAATACTTACGCACACATTGCGGCAATATCCTAGACCATTCTCCTTCAACACACAGGATGACATTGTTCCCAATGACTTTATTACCAGGTTTGCAGCTGACATTGAGGTACGCAAACTCGAACAGATCACCAGGCTTCGCCCAGGGGTACCCAGCCATGTCATAACGCCCATTGTCTGGATAAGGCGGAAGAACACAAGTTGCAGATCTGCAATAATATTGGATAAAGATGGATTACTGATATCGAAGTCGTGGTGACCTAGTGGGCAAAGAACCAACCTCTCGAGTATGAGGGCGCGGGTTCGATTCCAGGTCAGGCAAGTACGAATGCAACTTTTCTAAGTTTGTATGTATTTTCTAAGTATATCTTAGACACCAATGACTGTGTTTCGGATAGCACGTTAAACTGTAGGTCCCGGCTGTCATTGAACATCGTGGCAGTCGTCACGGGTAGTCAGAAGCTAGTAAGTCTGACACCATTCTAACCAAGGGGTATTGGGTTGCAAGGGTAACTGGGTTGAGGGGGTCAGATAGGGAAGTCGCTCCTTGTAAAGCTAGCACTCAGCTACATCCAGTTAGATTAGAAGCCGACCCTAACATATTGGGAGATAAAAAGGCTCGGAGGATGATGGATTATTGATACCATAATCATCTCGAAGATCATCTCGAGCCATTTCTCAACTATGTTGGTGACGGCTTCCAGTCTAACCAACAGCTGAGTACCAGTGTTTTACAAGGAGCAACTGCCTATCTGACCTCCTCAGTCCAGTTGCCAGAGCATCCCAATACCCCTTGGTTAGACTGGTGTCAGACTTAGTGGCTTCTGACTACCCGTAACGATTGCCATAAATTTTCAAATAATAGTGCCTACTAGAGGGTATAACGTTTGAAAGAAAAAAACTTACTTTTTTTTAACCTTGTGTTCATCTCCTGCGACCGCAGCAATAACTGAAATTGCCAAGTATGGATTACAATACAGTTTTTCAATTCGGAACAGTACATGAGATGAGCTTTTATTTAACGACGTAAAAAATCATCAAATGGCGGGTCCCGCTGTGGGTTAGCAGCGGCGAGGGAGTGTCAGACTCTTACTGACTAAACATCGTCGTGTTCCGTCGTAGGCTTTTTATGTACTAGGGCCGCGGTAACTCTTTCGAACAATTCCGCAGCCCCGGCAGGCCTTGGCGCTGTTGGGCCCCGCTGGGGACATGAGATGAGTTCAAAAACTAAAATTTTGTAAGTGTACATAGTAGGTAATAACTTAGATAAAAAGTGGTATATTATTTTAATATTTTTAAAATTAATGTAATAAATTTAAATAAATTAATTAAATAATGAATTAAATTAAATTTAATTTTAATTAATTAATTAATTTTTTTAATTTAATTTTTTTAATTTTTTATTTTTAATTAATTTTTTAATAAATTAATGTAAATTTAAAAAGTCATAAGCATTTATTCAAACTTCGCTGCAAAACAGCACTTTGTGAACGTCAAAAACAAAAGACAGCCCCCAAAACGCCCACCTTTCACCACTTCCTATGTGTTTTTGCTGGGGAGAAGAAGTGGCGGAACAAACGCCGCAGCAACACATGTCTGTCTGTAGGTTAGAAGAACCTTTCATCAACAATGTTTTTAGTTATACCTATAAATTGTTACATTGCAATAGCACGTTCAATATAACAAAACAAAAAAATATTCAATTTTATAATGTCCCTTACCACTATTAAGCAAAGTATAGGAGGGTAAAAATACTTACAAAATACAACGAATACTAGCCACAGAATCAGCTTGAACACAATAGGGTACATTATGTAGTTGACACGGTAAGATACGTAGTCAATACGCGCTGTGAATCCATTTATTGGGTTCCAACAAGGTAAGAATGAGCGGTTTGACAACGACCTATAAAATACTAAATTATAAATAGACTTGTGAGAAATAAGAGAGCAGACTGAAGAATAAAAAGTCGGCCGATAATTTTTTTATCGACATGAGATTTGGCGAAAAAAATTTAGAAAATCTAGAATTCAATCAAGGTTTTCAGTCGGTCTGATACCGGCTATTGCGATTCTCCTAAGTGAATAATTTCAAAATTGGATAGAAATTGAATCGCAATAGCAGTTTTAACCTTAGCGGGCATTCTGCTACTAATATAAGGCCAATCGTATTCCAATGACATTCGATTGGCCTGCCATTTGGTCTATACGGTAGTTTGCTCTACAATCATATTGCAGTCGTTAATAATTTGCAGACAATATGATTCATTATTGAATTACAGAAACAGATTTAAAAGAAAAAATAGCGGAATGCCACATACAAAAGGAAATCCGCACTGGATGCGAAGCGTGATGCTCTTAAGGCTAAAACACCAGTAGCCATTCATTATAACTACGTGGACGGTATCCTAACGTGCAGCCAATGCTCGCGCACGTTTACACATAAAATAGGGTACTGCAGCCATCAAAGGGCGCATAGAAGAGCTGATCATCCTAGTTCTTCTCTCAATGATAACTGAAAGCAGTCACCATAGCCGAAATCGGCAGGGAAGTATATATATACAATCGTAATGGAGTCGGGATTGGATCTCAGTCGGATTTGAATCGTATGTCGCTTGAGTAAAATAGCAGGCGACTAAAAGTTTGCAGTGTGTAGCTACTCTAAAGTTGGTGTGTGTCATTATTATATGAAGTCGGTTAATGAATGTACTTTTCGCTTGAATTTTCCTCATTTACACAAACGTAGTACCAGTAGTAAAGTCCATAGTTATCGGCCATGCACGGCGGCTATTCTCTCATTCCCAATCCCTACTAATATTATAAATGCGAAAGTAACTCTGTCTGTCTGTTACGCTTTCACGTCTAAACCACTGAACTGATTTTAATAGGTACAGAGATAGAGTTGACCTTGAGAAAGAACAGGATAGTTTTTATCCCGGACTTTTGAAGAGTTCTCTTGGAAACGTGATATAACCGAACTCGAAGCGGGCGAAGCCGCGGGCGGAAGCTAGTGTTCTATATGTCTGTTGTTTTATAGCCCAAAGGACTGAAACTCCTCCGTAGTGCAGTGTTTTTTTAGTTTCTTTAATGTATTATAGTCAATCAATTTATATGTTTACATTTTAACTTTATACATACTTTTACTTCTTGGCAGTCGGTTAGTAAAAATACTCATAAATATATAAAGTTTTATTTGTACATATCAAAATATTTATCAATATATACAGAGAGAGGTAATTTAATAAAAATAGTACCTAATAGAATAGTTCCTTTTCTTATTGTAAGAGTTTAAGTTTATGTTATTTTTCATATGCTAGTAGTCTGAAATCAGCAACCCGCGCTGATCAAGGGTGGTGATTAACGCTCAATCCTTCTCCGTGTGAGAGGAGGCCGCAGCCCAGCAGTGGGACGGTACAAAGGCTGTAACAGTAATAGTGTAAAGTGTAAAGGTGCGTTTTGTACCTATGCTATCTGCCGCAACTGTCGACCGCACTTGCAGCGACTGCATGAAATCGGTCGATATCTGAGAGCGACTGCACGTGCTCTTCGATCAAAAACGGTTTCATACAAATACATACAAACCAGAAGCTAGATTAGTATTAGATTTTATGCAGCAGCTAGCTTTTAAAACGTAGATACCTTAATTGTTACTTATAAATCAAATACTGGGTTCTGTTAAATCACGGTTAATATTATATTTAAACAGCTTTCGCACAAACGGAATCTGCCGCGCGTATCAATCCGCGGTGGCTGACAGTCAGTTTGGTTTAAAAACTGTCTAAGTAGGTGCTCCACGCTTAATATCACTGACATCTAAAAAGTTCTTCAAGGCCAGACGATGCTCTCAATCCAGGGTAAGTAGTGGTACACCCGGGTGTAGATCCCGGAGCCCGCGGTGACGCCACACTGACGCCCGTATGACGTCACGCCGATGATGTCGTACGCGCAGTTCAACATGTCGTTTGCTATTTGGAGAGGACCCCCGCTGTCACCCTGGGAAAAAAAATATTGACGAACGTTCGCAATCAATCTTCTTGTCATCGAGTGAGCTGCAGGTTTAAGCTCAGTGTACGAGGCTCAGTCATCATCCCTCGAGCCCATTTCCCAACTATGTTGAGGTCGGCTTCCAGTCTAACCGGATGCAGCTGAGCAGTACTAGTTTTAAAAGGACCGACTGCCTACCTGACCTCCTCAACCCAGTTACCCGGGCAACCCGATTTGGCAAAACTGGTTGTCAGACTTAATAGCTTCTGACTACCCGTAATTATTGCTAGAGATGTTTAATAAGAAAAGGAAAAGTAGGGTAAATTAATTCCTTCATCCAGCATTAGACCAGTGTAGAATCATCGACACGAATCTTGAGCGCTGACCCTAACCTGCGCAGAAGTGATTTATTAGCAAAGAAACAAATCCGAGTGACGGCTATGACGCGATGCGCTGCGGGCCAATCACCGCTTTACCCCGTCCCCGCGCCTCACTTCATACCACAAAAGGGACCCAATAAATTACTTCTGCGCAGGTGAAGGTCAGCGCTCAAGTTTCGTGCTGATGATTATACTGATGATAGACCCTCACCACATTCTAAAGGTAGCTATGATGACTGCAATAGTCAGCTCAGGGCGTCTCCCGTGAACTGGTAATGCAATTCGGATTCTGAAGACCACAGTATTAATGAAAACAGTATTTCGTTTACGCTGATTGGGTTCCCGAAATAATGAAGCTTTTAAGGAAAATGTGTAGGGTAGGTGAATCTATACCTATCTATACTAATATTATAAAGCTGAAAAGTTTGTTTGTTTGTTAGTTTCGTCCGATTTGAAAAATTCTTTCAGTGTTAGATAACCTAGTGTATTCTTCCAGTGTTTATCGAGAAAGTCTATATGCTACTTTTTATCCGGGTTCGTGCCAAGGTTCCCACGGGATGCGGGTGAAACCGCTGGCAGAAGCTAGTCGATCATAAAATTACGCTACGCATCGATCCATTTCCATCATGAAAAGTTCTTCCGTGTTTCGGAAGGCGTTAAATGTGTCCCGGCTTTCATTTGAACAGTCCGACAACCAGTTTTACCAAATAGTAACTGGGTTGAGGTGGTCAGATAGGCAGTCTATCCATGTGGCACACTGGTACTCAGCTGAATCCGGATAGCCGAACCCAACGGGAAAAGGCTGACGGCGTCATGCTAACATTCACTCTCTGTCATGTTCATCATCACCCTCCGAGCCTTTTTCCCAACCATGTTGGGGTTGGCTTCCAGTCTAATCGGATTCAGCTGAGTACCAGTGCTTTACAAGAAGCGACTGCCTATCTGACCTCCCTGTAATGTTCATTCAATTTTTTATTAAAAAAAAAACGTCGTGCCTACCTCGCATGTATCTTTCGGCTTCTCGTAATCTCCATAGCACATTTGTGTGGTGTGATTGTAACCGTAAACCAAATGCCTGTGCTTGGGATACAGTTGGGAGCAGGTTTCTTCATCGTATCTCTCTAGTTTTACCTAGAAAAGAATGATGTAAAATGAATATGAATGCTTGTAAAGGAATAAGGTAAGAACCACTGTCTTAAGGTTTTTTGGATTTCCATTATAATAAAAGCAATATTTTGAATGAGTTATTTTAATAAAAGTCATAAATTCTTGTGAATGAAATGAAATGATCAATTTGTAATACGACAGCACATATCGTGGGCGCGCGTTGATGTCTTTTATATCGAAAATATGCGTGTAAATCCTACTTATATTAAAGATTTATTTAGACGGAAAGGGTTCAGTTTATGTACATATTTACATGACGTAAAAAAAAAGCCTTATTTATACATATATACAACTAAAAAATGGCATCAAAAAACTCCTCATCGCTGCCCACCGGGAGTGTACCCAAGAGGCTGGCAGCATTGCCACGTTGGATGGCAATGCTTAATTTTTGACCAAAATAAAAACCAGCCTTTGGGTCACTTGAAGTGTCAGCAAGTCGCTTTGCCAGATCTTTAAAAAGCAGATGAGCACTTGGACCCCACGGCCCGAGGGTTTCAACCCCAAACGGCTCAAAGGTATAGTTACCAACCAGGGTGCTATATTTGCGCCGTTTGAGGTTCTCTGCAGCCGCAGCAGCGGAACCAGCACATCGCGCCGAGCTAGGAAGGTGAGATGGTGCAAGAGTATCGACACAAGTCGCGTCCCATACTAAAGACCTACCCATCTTCCACGGGAACAACGACATACCGTCTGGTCTCTTGCCATCGTCGCGTGCCAGACCACTGGGTTCTAATATGGCTGGAACGCCTACGGCAACAAGAGCGCGACGGATTATGTCATTGATATTCGCATGCCGTGCAAATCGTCCCGCGCTGCGGCTGCACGACAAGCCGTGGTGTCCAAGGCTGCTGACAGCTTCGCCACAGTGGCAGCGGTGAGGAGAGCAGCACGGAGCACCCAAACGCAAGCAAACAGCAAGCCGGAAAGTGGTGTCGTCAAACAATGTGCCTATGTTTGACGACGGAAGTGCCAGAAGCCATAGACCCGACTCCCATTCGCCCACAGCCAGAAGGCGCGCTCGCTCTGCAGAAGAAATTGACGTATTTAGCAGATTATTCCGTATAACTCTGCAGAGCGGCTCATCCCACTGTCTCTGGGAGGACGGGTTGACGGGTGGATCAGTATTCGGGCAGGTGATTTTCCAAGCCTCTACAGCCTCAGTCAGACATGGTACCTCGCAATTGGCCAGTGTGATAGGAAGAATTTTCCTGGTCAATTGCTCAGTACCATGGACGGAGGATATAAAGGCCGGTAGGCTAATACTTGAAATTTTGCGGACGCCAAGCCCTCCCATGCGAACGGGAAGAGTAGCCTGAATCCAGGCTCGGTCGTCCAAGGCCACATTTAAAATTGATGTTAATGTGTGTCTAATAATTTTGTCAAGTTGTTCCAAAAGGTTTGTGTGCTTCCATAGAGTGGAAGCGCGCAAATAGTATGTTAATTTTGGGCCAAAACAACAGTATCTAATGATTGTGATGGCTGAGTGCATGTTAATTTGGAGCAGCCTTTCCGAAATATGATTGAAATTTTGTATTTTGTCCTGAATAAAATTCGAAAATGAATTTTCATATATTGGGGAACCAAGGAGACAAAGAGAGTCCTTATCAATTAATTTAATATCCGGGGCTATTGCATTGAATTTTGAAAGTGTGTCTTGTCTGTCAGTATTGTCCGGTACAAAAAGTTCGCATTTGGAGTAATTTAAATTTAGACCTATTTCTTGAAATTTGTTTTGGAGAAAAGAAAAATCACCAAGTACTGTATCTACTTTGCCCCCCAAGGTTCCGTCATCAAGATACCAAACGTTAAATTCCGAATTTAGCTGCCGAATTATAGGGTTTATGGCTAAACTGAAAATCACAGGCCCGAGTGGGTCACCCTGCTGACAGCCAACAGAAGATTCCAGAAGGTTGTCCTGATATAGTAATTTAGATGGATGTCTGTAGCATTGCCAAATAAAACTGTAAATTTGGGGTAACTCTTTTTTCGTTTCTGCCAGCAAGGTGTCCCTATTGACTGAATTAAAGGCATTCTTTATGTCAACCTTCATAATGACCTCTCCTTTGCCACAATTTAAATAGGTCGATAACGCGTGCACGGCAGCCTCGCAGCCCCCTCTTGAGCCGTAACCCAGCTGAAGGGGCTGAAATTTTTCCGAAACACCCTCACTACAAAATTTACAGCAAATCTTGGCTACCGTGCGACGGTAAGTAGTCCCTACGGCAATTGGACGAATGCCACCATCCCTCTTGCGTAGGGCGCAGAGGTTCGCTCCATACAAGACGTCGATGACGGCCTCGTCCACCTTGCCGGCGAGCATAAGGTTGACCAGGGCTGTAAGCTCCTTCAAGAGTGACTCACCAGCTTCCCCGGCGCTTGGGCAGGTAAGGTCCTTAAGGTGTTGCGGACTCAAGCCGTCGAGGCCGCCTGCGGAACCGCTCCTGAAGGAGCCTATAGCCGTGCTCAATTGTCGACCTGTAATAATGAGGGTATGGGTGTCCGGATCAGGGGGGTCAGGAAAAGAAAGGTCATCGGAAGGGGCAGGGTGTTTGCTCTCCAGAGCGGAAAGTGTTTCTGGAGAACAAGGTGCCACCACATCACTGCTGAAAAGAATCCTCGCTGCACCACTTATGTCACCTTCACTTAACTTGGATTCTACCAGGTGGGGGATGCTCCTCGAATAGGTAGAGCCTGTTGTCGGTGATTTAGTGTCGAAATCTCTGGCCGAAACATTACAATTATCTTTAATTTGGGTCGTTAAAGACTTTTTGGATGCCAAATTTTTTTGGATATGTAAGATTCTATAAGGGAAGGTGAGTAAGTTCTCCCAAGCACGTTGCGAGTTCTCCCGTGCAGCCAGGCGGACACAACCTGCCAGATGTTGAGCTACTAAAGTCCTGGCGCCTCGGGGAACCCGCTTTAGGATTGGAATTGTGTTTTTGAATTTGGAAAGTCTTTTCCAAAACGGTTCCAAAGGTGTGTCGGTATCTGGGTTTGTCGGGGTTAGTGTGGGAGGAACTGCACTTTGGGATTTATGTGTCTTCCCAATGTGCACGTTCAAACCCCGCTTACCTTTAAAAAAACGTGCTTGGGGGCACAGCGGGCATCTCAGGGCATCCAGAGATGTTGAAGATTGACAAGCACTTACACTCCCATCACCATTACTATACATCTGGGTGCCTCGCTACTTATTTGTATACACTTACAACTATTAATTTTCCACAAAAGAATATTTACAATAATAAAAGTAACAAATCAAAATAGCACTCAAAAACACAAATAATCAAAATGTCAATTTGACGCAGTCGCGCTGGTTTCGGCACATTTCGGCGCGGGACTCACTGGCCAGCCCCGGCCGGCCAGTGCCGCGCCCCGAACCTAGTGCAGCAGGGTTCGGCTCCGAGTGCAGACAGGCGGGCAGGACGGAACCGTCGAACTGAATACTGGAAAAATAACCTAGGGATTATTATTTTGTTATTTGCGTTCTTTGGTTCTTTGTGTGAAAGATTTCATTGTATTGTAAAAACACGGTGTAAAAATATGGCTTTCTGAAGGCACGTTAAATTGCCGAGTCCTGACTCTTTTTTCTGACTACCATTTGTACACCTTTGGCGGTCGTCACTTGCCGTCATAATCCTGATGACGTTACTACGAGGAAGTAAAGCAATATGTTTGTCATGAAAGTCAGGAACTCTCTTATCCATATTTCTGCTAAATACTTACTCAGTGTCAGTTTCCAGTAGTGCGATGTCGTGGTACTTATGAGGAGGAACATACTCCGGGTGAGGAACTATACTCGTCACGTGGTGCCTCCTCCAGAAGGCCGGAGGGTCTGAACGCCTCAACATTCCCACAGCTATGTATCTCACGGGACCTCTAAAGATGGTGAAAGGTAGGAGTTTAGGGAGACAATATGGAGGAAACTTTTATGGTATCTTGTAGTTTTTGAAAATCTATTTTGAGTTTGAAAAAAATTGGCAACAAGATAAAAAGAATTGTCAAATTATGATTTAGAAGCCTAGAGTTTACAAGCTTCTGTCAACGGTTCATGTCGTCATCGGCGCCCCGTGGAAACTAATCCAAGCCCCCGGGTTAAATATAGCCAACGTTGTTCAGTGATAGTGTAGCTATATGTAGTTCCAATAGTGAAAGAGTTCAAATCAGTACAGTAGATATCGGATACTACAAAAAAATACATGTTTCCCCCCTTTTTTATGGGAAATCACCAAACGATCCCTCCCGCTGTGTGTGCAGCGTGAGGGACTGTCAGACTCTTACTGACTAAAACCCATCATGTTCCTTCTGAAGTCCTTTATGTAACAGCGCCGCGGTAACTTTTTCGAAGGATCCACAGCAATGTTTCCCCTCTGTAAAGATTATTTCACACCCAAAAAGTCAATATCCTTATACTTTGTATTTACATCGAGAGGGGTCATTAAAATGGTCAGGTACTTACGCAGTAGGACTGGATATGCAGTGTGCAGCAGTGAGGATGTATCGCTCACTGATGACGGAGCCTCCACACAGCCACTGCGCCGTCTTCATGTCCTCACCATACCCCAGCAGAGCCTGGAACGTAGAAGTACAACCATTAAGTATAGTACAAACGGTGATGATGATGATATGTCATATAAGGAGATCAGCCAGCTGCGCAGGACATACATATTATAGTGCACGCACATTTGCGCAGACACAGGTGCACTCACTATTCTTACACTCTAAATAGCCCAGTGGGACGGCAATCCGACACGACCGGAGGGAGATCACAAGCAGGACCGACATTAACATGCTCTCCGATGCACGGGTGTATTAGTCACCAACTTCAAGACTCAGGGCTGCTTTGTGAATGTAGACTATGTGCACAGCAGCCACGTTACGCGATTCGGGGCTGCGGGATTTTTCGATAGAGTTACCGCGGCCCTGGTACATAAAAGGCCAACGACGGAACACGACGGTTTTTAGTCAGTAAGAGTCTGACACTCCCTCACCGCTGCTAACCCACAGCAGGAGGGGTCATTTGATGATTTTTGACGGCGTTAAAAAAAAGCCACGTTAAGCGACCACTAGACCAAAGAGAGATGAACCATACTAAGGCCCAGTTTCAATGTTACCGATAAAGTGTCAGCTAGTTAATGTTATCTGCCTGATAAATAGGCTTTCTATTTATAACTTTTGCCAGATATTGCTATACTGTGAAACCAAAAGTTATTATTTATTATTATTTGTATGTCTCTAACCGACCACGGGACTACAGAGTCCCGGATTTTTGGAAGGCGAACGCGGGGCCGAAGCCAACACGCTGAAGCCCTTTTGAGACAACTTTAATGAAATGGTAACACAAAACCGACGATTATCCCTGTATACACTATAAAAATGTACCCAAGGACAATCCCTAAACTATTGCTAACTATGGATGAAAACTACTTGGGCTATTGTGATGGGATGCTAGTGGACTAGGAATGGGGAAACTACGGGAACTATGGCACCTGCCGATAACAATGTAATAAATACATGTAAAAATGGCAGGTGGAGACTCGCCAACTCACTTACTGGGCCCCCGGGAATCAGTCGCTAAATCGCAACAAGGGGGCAACAGTAATTGAGCGGCTGAAGGGTGAGGATACCTCGGCGGACTTTAAACGCAGATCACGCGCTCCCTGTGGGTCCAGCATCACCGGCCCACTCGCCACTTACCACGAGGCACCTACCCTCCGAGCGGGCTGCTAACCCTACTCTAGCGACTCCACTCTGACCGGCCGATGAAGGCAAGCCAAGAGGCGGGAGACCTATCCCCCGTCATGCTTCACTCCGGCAGGCCGGAGATGGGGGACAGTATACTCTCCCTGGAGCACTCGGATATATAGCCCCGCGGGGTCGCTACTCCCCGTCATCCGCCTCAGATGCCCTGCGGGGCTTATTATTATTATCTGTCAGATAAGTTCCTGATAGGTTATGTCTTAGGTTTTATCAGTAACCAGTGAACAGGCCATAAAACTTACCATATGAGGAAACTGGCTGCGTTGAGCATCGAACCCGAAACTTATTGGGGGTAAAGGTTGATAGTGGTAACGGTCCTGTGAACATAACAATATTTGAATACTTCATTTATTTGCGAATATCTGAATTACCTAAGCCTAATCATGTTACATGTAACTTTGTAACTTAAACAAATAACTTCATAAGACCGACTGAACGATTGGAATTAAGATACTCTTAAAAATTAACCCCCTTACTTATAAAATCACTAATCACCTTCTAAGCAACATTTTAACTAATCACTGCTTAAAGTCTTAAGTAGTGATTAAATGTTAGTTAAGACATGCTTAAGCAACGTTTATAAGTAAGAATTTTCTTAAACAGCCCTTAAGTATTACTTATATTTAATTCACATTTATAAGTAAGGCTGCTAATGAAAAAAGAATGGACATGGATATTTTTAAGTATTTACACCAATTTACATTTTAATATTTGAAAAAGTATACGTGACTCAAAGGTCAGTCTTATTACTAAAAGCAATCTCCTACAACAAACAATCTTTGGATGGACTTAGAGAAGGGTAAATGATGATGATGATGTCCTCCTAGCCGATTATCGGCTACGGCGGCTGTTCTCATGTAAGGAGATTAGCCAACTGCGCAGGACATATTATAGTGAACAAGCATTTGCGCAGACACAGGTGCACTCCCTATTCCTTCACTCTCATAGCCCGATGGGACGGCAATCCGACACGACCGGAGAGAGATCAGGCGCAGGACCGACATTTACGTGCTCTCCGATGCACGGGTGTATCAATCACCAACTTCCAGGCTCCGGGCTGCTTTGTGAAAGTCTTCTAAAACCCACAAAGCGATTTCGGCCCGACTCGGGAATCGAACCCGAGACCTCGTGCTCAGCAGCCGCACTTGCGACAACTAGACCAACGAGGCAGTTATAGTTAAGGGTAAATAACTATATATATATGTCACCGTAAGATTACAAACATCGTTAGATTACAATCTATCTCGAGAGATTGTAAACTGTCGAATTATTGTAAACCGTAACACCTGATTGCAATTTAACGCATTATTTTTCGCTATATTATAATCTATCGATGAGAAATTGTCAAATTGTCAACTGTCCGAAAGCTCTCCCTGATTGGTCAGTCTTTTTGTAAGATCGAGAGCGATGTAGAGCGGTCAAATTGTCAACTGGCGTAGAACGGAATGCATCTTGCGCGCTGATTGGTAGAACGTCAAAAAAGACAATGTTCTTTGCAACTCCCGGTGTCACAGCTCTTTGACGTGCAAAAATAAGTGACGGTTTAATTTTTTATAAAATCAAAAATTGTACTTAATTTTTAAGACTCAAATTACACACAATTAAAAATTGTACTAAAAATTGAAGTTAGTGACGAAAACGAATCGCTGCAAAACCGACTCCACGTAGTCTTGTCTGCCCTACCCCTAGAGTGCAATTCAAAACCGCGTAGGCGCGGAGGGGCGAGGCGGCCTGCGAGCTGAGGCGCAGGTAGTTTCAGCGCTCGCCGCCGCGGCTGAGGCTGGCCGGCTCCGCCGGCCAGCAAGCCGAAGCTGCGGTGGTGAGCGTGAAAACCATCTGCGACGATAAGCTCGCATGGGACCGCCGGAGCCCCGCAGCGCCGGAGCCGTGACAGAAGTTATGCTTGCTGCATGTTGCATGCTTACTTCCATGCTGGGTCAATTAATATGGGATGTGTTATATTTTAAACAAAAAACTCAGTAGGTACGAGTTAAAAAATTAGAAGGTAAATAAATATTTTTATGATGTCATTTAATAGTATTTAAGAAGTTTACTGTTAGAATGCATGCTACAAATTTAGATGCAAAAAAATAACCATCATGCTGAGTTGTATTTAGAGTGGAAGATAACTCGTGGCTAAGATAGTATTATTTAAATGCTTGACGCTTTATTAATTGTGGCTGACTTAGTAATTTAGAAGGCAACATACATTTTTGGGGGCGAATAATGATATTAAAAAGAAGCCTGTTTAATTAGCACCCCTTTTATTTTATTTTTAAATATTAGTTTGTATTTGAAGACAAAATACCTAACTGTATTTTTATAAGAGTTATTTTTATATAAATTTAATACTTGAAGAATTTTTGAAGAGCATTTATTTTATTTAACTGACACCTCTATTTCATTCCTAACTCTACGGGAACTCCATGGGAACAGAACGGCTGGTCGTGATTGGTCGATCTTACAAAAAGACTGACCAATCAGAGAGAGCTTTCGGACAGTTGACAATTTGACAATTTCTCATCGATAGATTATAATATAGCGAAAAATAATGCGTTAAATTGCAATCAGATGTTACGGTTCACAATAATTCGACAGTTTACAATCTCTCGAGATAGATTGTAATCTAACGATGTTTGTAATCTTACGGTAACATATATATACACATGTAGATATGAGAACACACACCAGTCTAACCAAGGGGTATTGGGTTGCCAGGGTAACTGGGTTGAGGAGGTCAGATAGGCAGTCGCTCCTTGTAAAACACTGGTACTCAGCTGCATCCGGTTAGACTGGAAGCCGACCCCAACATAGTTGGGAAAAAAGATTGGAGGATGGATAGATATGAGAAGATAAACTTACCAGATGTAACAAACCACTGCTTTCAGTGGTAGAAATATAATCTTCAATAAACTTGGTGGTGCCATCATCTTCTAGAGTCGGTTCCTCCTGGTAGCAGTTCCTCTCAGGATCCACCTTCTCTTCAGGCAGATATCTTGGAACAAAACGGCATGGATAGCTTAATTTTGCCAAGTATTTTAAGCAATCTGAAATAAGAAGGAACTTTTTAGAGTATTGAGGCTGTCATTGAACATCTTAGGCACTTGTTACGGGTAGTAAGAAGCCAGTAAGTCTGACTAGCCTTACACAATGGGGTATTGGATTGCCCGGGTAATTGGGTTGAGGAGATCAAATAGGCAGCCACACCGTAGACATGCTGATACTCAGCTACGGTTAGACTCTAAACCGATCCCAAAATATTTGGGTAAAGGCTAGGCAAATGATGAATGAATTAAATTCTAGAAGATCTAGTGGTGGACTTTTTGATGTCAACTCAATTCCTCAGCCTCATAAAAATAAACGAATAAGAAGATCAACCTAGCCTTTTCACATGGAGCGACTGCCGACAATCGGTAGGAAGATGAACTTACAATTTCTCGCCTTGCTCCTTGATTGGTTAAATCTTGAATCTATATCATAGTCTGAGACCCTGAAAATACAAAAAATATGAATTAGTATTCAATGTACAATCACAATTTCATTAATGTAATTGACTGCCTCGTCGCTTGGTCCGAGGTCTTGGGTTCGATTCCCGGGTTGGGACTAAATCGCTTTGTGGGTACAAAGCAGCCCGTAGTTGGAAGTTGGTGATTGATTGATTCACCTGTGCATTGGAGAGCACGTTAATGTTTGTCCTGCGCCTGATCTCTCTCCGGTGGTGTCGGATTGCCGTCCCATCGCGCTATGAGAGTGAAGGAATATGGAGTGCACCTGTGTCTGCGCAAATGCTCGTGCACTATATTATGTCCTGCGCAGCTGGCTGATCTCCTTATATATAAGAACATCCACCGTGACTGAGAATCAGCTAAGTCGCCATTATTCTCGAAAATGGTAAGAGAAAGAAAACGATTATTGTTGATAGTAGGTAATATTAAATACTATGTAGTTAAAAGAATACCAAACCTACTGATTACTGTGCGTCTGCTC
This sequence comes from Helicoverpa zea, assembly GCF_022581195.2. Lineage (NCBI taxonomy): Eukaryota > Metazoa > Arthropoda > Insecta > Lepidoptera > Noctuidae > Helicoverpa > Helicoverpa zea. The sequence continues at coordinate 4,888,855 of NC_061480.1, read as the reverse complement.
ACATTCTATACAGCAAACTATAGGGTTTACTCCTTCAAAACTGCATATCTGAAATAATAAGTTAAAATAATATAGGTATGTACACAAAGTCTTCCATTCCATTATTCAAGACTTGCTGTATCCCACGGTACCTATCGCGTCCCGTAGAAACTTATTTTCGTATCCGGATAAAATATAGCTTATGTTACTCAGGAATACTGTAGGTCCCGGCTGTCATTGAACATCCTTGGCAGTCGTTACGGGTAGTCAGAAGCCAGTAAGTCTGACGCCAGTCTAACCAAGGGGTATCGGGTTGCCTGGGTAACTGGGTTGAGGAGGTCAGATAGGCAGTCGCTTCTTGTAAAGCACTGGTACTCAGCTGAATCCGCTTAGACTGGAAGCCGACCCCAACATAGTTTGGGAAAAAGGCTCGGAGGATGATGTTACTCGGGAATAGTGTAGCTTCCAAACAGTGAAAGAATTTTCCAAATCGGTTTGGTGGTTTCGGAGAATTTGCGGTAGGAACAAACAAACAAAAGTCGATTGAAATATATACAGGAATGAATTTTAAGCAGTGCGCAAAAAAAAACTGGGGGTCCAGAATCGTTAACAGAACATATCTGCATCATCAGTCAAAAATTTTTTTTTCATTCTTTTGTCCGCCCTAAAATCAGCAAAATATGGATACCAACTATTCGTACGCGCGCCGAGCGGAGCTCCGTCAGTAAACCGGTTTCGCGTTGCCGCCGTGCATACTATGACGACTGTGACCGTACTATCGGTTACAAAATAAACATCTTTAGATATCAATAACTTTTCTTTTTTGTACTAAAACACTACAAAATAAAAATATACGTGTCCATAATCACCGACAACAGGCTCTACCTATTCGAGGAGCATCCCCCACCTGGTAGAATCCAAGTTAAGTGAAGGTGACATAAGTGGTGCAGCGAGGATTCTTTTCAGCAGTGATGTGGTGGCACCTTGTTCTCCAGAAACACTTTCCGCTCTGGAGAGCAAACACCCTGCCCCATCCGATGACCTTTCTTTTCCTGACCCCCCTGATCCGGACACCCATACCCTCATTATTACAGGTCGACAATTGAGCACGGCTATAGGCTCCTTCAGGAGCGGTTCCGCAGGCGGCCTCGACGGCTTGAGTCCGCAACACCTTAAGGACCTTACCTGCCCAAGCGCCGGGGAAGCTGGTGAGTCACTCTTGAAGGAGCTTACAGCCCTGGTCAACCTTATGCTCGCCGGCAAGGTGGACGAGGCCGTCATCGACGTCTTGTATGGAGCGAACCTCTGCGCCCTACGCAAGAGGGATGGTGGCATTCGTCCAATTGCCGTAGGGACTACTTACCGTCGCACGGTAGCCAAGATTTGCTGTAAATTTTGTAGTGAGGGTGCTTCGGAAAAATTTCAGCCCCTTCAGCTGGGTTACGGCTCAAGAGGGGGCTGCGAGGCTGCCGTGCACGCGTTATCGACCTATTTAAATTGTGGCAAAGGAGAGGTCATTATGAAGGTTGACATAAAGAATGCCTTTAATTCAGTCAATAGGGACACCTTGCTGGCAGAAACGAAAAAAGAGTTACCCCAAATTTACAGTTTTATTTGGCAATGCTACAGACATCCATCTAAATTACTATATCAGGACAACCTTCTGGAATCTTCTGTTGGCTGTCAGCAGGGTGACCCACTCGGGCCTGTGATTTTCAGTTTAGCCATAAACCCTATAATTCGGCAGCTAAATTCGGAATTTAACGTTTGGTATCTTGATGACGGAATCTTGGGGGGCAAAGTAGATACAGTACTTGGTGATTTTTCTTTTCTCCAAAACAAATTTCAAGAAATAGGTCTAAATTTAAATTACTCCAAATGCGAACTTTTTGTACCGGACAATACTGACAGACAAGACACACTTTCAAAATTCAATGCAATAGCCCCGGATATTAAATTAATTGATAAGGACTCTCTTTGTCTCCTTGGTTCCCCAATATATGAAAATTCATTTTCGAATTTTATTCAGGACAAAATACAAAATTTCAATCATATTTCGGAAAGGCTGCTCCAAATTAACATGCACTCAGCCATCACAATCATTAGATATTGTTGTTTTGGCCCAAAATTAACATACTATTTGCGCGCTTCCACTCTATGGAAGCACACAAACCTTTTGGAACAACTTGACAAAATTATTAGACACACATTAACATCAATTTTAAATGTGGCCTTGGACGACCGAGCCTGGATTCAGGCTACTCTTCCCGTTCGCATGGGAGGGCTTGGCGTCCGCAAAATTTCAAGTATTAGCCTACCGGCCTTTATATCCTCCGTCCATGGTACTGAGCAATTGACCAGGAAAATTCTTCCTATCACACTGGCCAATTGCGAGGTACCATGTCTGACTGAGGCTGTAGAGGCTTGGAAAATCACCTGCCCGAATACTGATCCACCCGTCAACCCGTCCTCCCAGAGACAGTGGGATGAGCCGCTCTGCAGAGTTATACGGAATAATCTGCTAAATACGTCAATTTCTTCTGCAGAGCGAGCGCGCCTTCTGGCTGTGGGCGAATGGGAGTCGGGTCTATGGCTTCTGGCACTTCCGTCGTCAAACATAGGCACATTGTTTGACGACACCACTTTCCGGCTTGCTGTTTGCTTGCGTTTGGGTGCTCCGTGCTGCTCTCCTCACCGCTGCCACTGTGGCGAAGCTGTCAGCAGCCTTGGACACCACGGCTTGTCGTGCAGCCGCAGCGCGGGACGATTTGCACGGCATGCGAATATCAATGACATAATCCGTCGCGCTCTTGTTGCCGTAGGCGTTCCAGCCATATTAGAACCCAGTGGTCTGGCACGCGACGATGGCAAGAGACCAGACGGTATGTCGTTGTTCCCGTGGAAGATGGGTAGGTCTTTAGTATGGGACGCGACTTGTGTCGATACTCTTGCACCATCTCACCTTCCTAGCTCGGCGCGATGTGCTGGTTCCGCTGCTGCGGCTGCAGAGAACCTCAAACGGCGCAAATATAGCACCCTGGTTGGTAACTATACCTTTGAGCCGTTTGGGGTTGAAACCCTCGGGCCGTGGGGTCCAAGTGCTCATCTGCTTTTTAAAGATCTGGCAAAGCGACTTGCTGACACTTCAAGTGACCCAAAGGCTGGTTTTTATTTTGGTCAAAAATTAAGCATTGCCATCCAACGTGGCAATGCTGCCAGCCTCTTGGGTACACTCCCGGTGGGCAGTGATGAGGAGTTTTTTGATGCCATTTTTTAGTTGTATATATGTATAAATAAGGCTTTTTTTTACGTCATGTAAATATGTACATAAACTGAACCCAACAATAAAATAACCCGTTAAAGTCTATAAAACTTATTTAACTATAAGTTGACAAAGTTTGCGCACTGGATAAAATTAATTCCTGTATAATACTAATAAAGAAGTATTATATGTGTGTACTAAGATATAAACTCGTGAATAAATGACTGTACATCATAAAGTTTTTATGATTAACGTGAAGTCATCAATTAAGTTTTACATGAATGTATTTACTTTAGTTCGTACTTTTAGCTCTTACACTGCGCTGCGGGATTGTTCGCGCGAGTTACCGCGGCGCTGGTACATAAAAGGCCTACGACGGAACACGATGGTTTTGACGCGACGACAACGTCTTATAAATCGATGGGGCCGGCTGCACGCACGAAAAAACATGACTCATGCGGCGTTACCTCGCTCTGAGGCGTTCCGTTTACGGCTTGAAGTGCAAGCGAGAGCACGCAACGAGAGACAAGGAGGCACGATCGGCCTCCGCTTTCGGCAGCGTTCGACATCTGACGATCAATTTCTTATGACGTTGTCACGTTCGACTATCGTCAGTAAACCGAATTTACAGACAACCGTTTTTAGTCAGTAAGAGTCTGACACTCTCTCACTGCTAACCCACAGCGGGATATTTGATGATTTTTGGAGTCGTTAAGAAAGAGCTCTCAGACTAAAGGATACCGATATATACCTACTATATGCATACAGATTCTGGCGCGAAAAATATATGTCGCTCGAATCCTCATGGTATTTTCAGGGCCAAGCCCCTGTGTGCGAAGTTTGCGGCGCAAAAATATAATAATAAATAGGGCAATACCAACTTTTTTAAGTTTGTAGACACTTTCTGTGTACCTATATCTTGGACACTATGATGAACGTGTTTTGGAGGCCACGATAAACTGAAGGTCCTGGCTGTTATTTGAATATCTTTGACAGTTTATGAGTAGTCAGAAGCCAGTAAGTCTGACAACCAGTAGTAACTAAGGGTATTGGATTGCCCGGGTCACTGGGTTGAGGAGGTCAGATAGGCAGTCGCACCTTGTAAAGCACTGGTACTCAGCTGTATCCGTTTAGACTAGAAGCCGACTCCAACATAGTTGGGAAAAGGCTCGGGAGACTGTTAGTACATAAAGGTGCATACTCACGGGAGGGTGAATCTTTCTCTTTATAGCATCTTTGGCTGATTTGCAGGCTATTATTGGGGTACACTTTCCAAGCATCCCGTTCCAAAAACATTGGTGGCCTAGAAAAAACTATTTTTAAATCCTACTAATATTATAAATGCAAGATATATCGGGTGTGTCGTTCATAATCACATTCAATTAAATGCGTTAATATACTGGTTAATATATGTCGATTAACACAAAGATAAAAGAAAAATACGTACAAATAAAAAAATGATTTTTTCAAACAAAGTAAATGGAATAAAAATGTGCAAAAATTAGAACACCATATAAAAGTCAGTCATTACAAACAACTGAAATTCTCCCTTGAAAACTGATAGCTGTCAACTAATCAAAACATACGATACTCCTAACTTTATCTCTGCTTTACACATGATGTTGTAAATTATAAAAACGAAAAACCGGCCAAGTGCGAGTCGGACTCGTGCACGAAGGGTTCCGTAAATTACAGTTAAATCAACCTATCTCAAAAACTATAAGAGATACTTTGATCAAACCAAAAATCGTTGAAAGAGTTAATTAGCATGCATCACCTCTATTTTTTTTAGAATTTTATACCCCGTAGTTATAAAAATAGAGGGGGGGGGACATACTTTTTACGACTTTGAGAGCTGATATCTCAAAAACCGTTCACTTTAAGAAAAATGTTTTTTAGAAAACTTTATATCATTTTAAAAGACCTTTCCATTGATACCCCACACGGGTATGTACATCGAAAAAAAAAATTTCATCCCTCAGTTACATGTATGGGGGGCCCCACCCCCAATTCTTTTTTTTACTATTTAGTGTCATATTTTTGTAGCGGTTCATACAACACATATTCCCATCAAATTTCATCACTGTAGTACTTATAGTTTCCGAGTAAATCGGCTGTGACAGACGGACAGACGGACAGACGGACAGACGGACATGACGAAACTATAAGGGTTCCGTTTTTGCCATTTTGGCTACGGAACCCTAAAAATGACTCCTGTAGCTAAACCACTGAATGGATTAGGTTATTTTTTTTACAATTCGCCATAGAATATCATAAAGTATATGCGATATGATTTAATGTGATTGTGAACGACACACCCGATATACTGGGTTTATTACAGTCATTTTAGACATTGTAAATCTGGGGAAAAAATATCTTAATGAGCTGTTTTTTTATATTCACCTTTATTACAGTGTAATTAAAAATATACAAAGGAAATACAGATATAAAGAAAAAAGTTACAAAGGTCAAGAAGTCACGAAGTTCAAGGTTTTTGCGACCCCTCGGAGGTCAATAGAGGAGGTCATTATGAAAATTGTTCCTCATTTTTTTTACGAGAAATGTCACTTGTAGTGTTTCTGTAAAATTAACTGTTTTCAGATTACAGGTACTCGCAACAGGATAAAAATTACATAGCTTACAGCATTTCTCTATAATTAATGGGGTAGAATGAATTTTTCTTTGTAACAGGTTCCAAAATGAGTGCGTCTAAGCAATCAAATCAATTGAAATTTTGGCTTTATAAAATTAGGCTCAGTCAGTACTCACGACGCGGGTGAAACCGCTTGGAAAATACTATGTGGATACATAAAGTGTATATTATACATACTTTAGCTGGGTTGATATATCCATGTGGATAAAAACCCCGAATTAAATAAATAAATTAAAAAAAAAAAAAAAAAAAAAACATACTTTAGCTGACACAAATGAGGACGTATTGAGACCCTCCTCCTTTTTGGGAAATCGATAAATTAAACTTAACATACCTTCCGGTAAATTAAGCAAAACTTGATCATTCTGTGCACTAAACTTACACATACAAAGAAAAATAACTATTTTAAATAACATGATTAAATATTCAGTATTTACATTATAATTTAACGACTGAACTGTTTAGCAAGTATGTATCTACTAATAGTATATTTACTATAGTTAAAAATAACATGTTCTGTCGGTTCATAAAAACCAGTTTTCTGTTATATTTGAATAGCCTTTGACCGACACGGAGTAGATAGGTTACAGAGAGCGCAAACTTTTATGGCCTTAGTACAAAAACTTTAACCCCTGTTTTACACTTGTCTAATAAAATTTTGGCTGCAAAATGAACCGTATGTCAACGTCATAATTTGACATTTTTTAGACAAGGCATAAACTGACGTTTAAAAGTTTTTGTGGTAAGACGGTTATAAGTTACTAGGTTCCGCTCGCGGCTTCGCCAGCGTGGAGTTCGGTTATATCGCGTTTCCAAGAGAACCCTTCAAAGGTGTGGGATAAAAACTATCCTATGTTCTTACTCAAGGTCAACTCTATCTCTGTACCTATTAAAATCAGTTCAGTGGCTTAGACGTGAAAGCGTAACAGACAGACAGAGTTACTTTCGCATTTATAATGTTAGTAGGGATGCTGATGTTAGAAAGCTGAAGAGTTTGCTTACTTGAACGTGCTGATCTCAGGAAGCACCTACTGGATGTATTGTAAAATTCTTGCAATATTAGATTGCCCATAATACAAGCTGTTGATTTGCATTTGTGCAATATACAATGACGTAATAATGCATATGATTCTCAACACAAATCATCAAAAAAATTGGTACGTATGTTTTTTTTGGAAATCCGTCAGTTTCACCGAGCCGTATTTCAACTCGGCGCGTGTGTTACTGGCCTTAAAAAAGCACTGTGGTCTCACTCAAATGCAAACACAAAGCATACACAACAGTCATTCATAAAATTGCATTGACAAACACAACAAAGTTAATATTTGTTCCTAAAACTTGTCTGTAACGTGTATTTCTTGTTGGAAATCCAAATAAATAAGTAAATAAACACTCAGGTAATTTCAAACACTGACAAAAAATACTTAAGATGTTCCTCTGGACGCTATATACTCACGTGACCCTACTGAGTGACTAAATGACGTCAGACTGACGAGGTCGCGAATTCTTGAGAATCAATCAAATTCTTTAAACCAAACCGGTATATTCGTTTTATCTATTATTATAAATCATGGTATATTCAATTGTAGCATATGCTATTTCCAGTTAAAGTATATTCTATTGTCCTTTTATTTATTTTTTATGTTTTGATGTTGTTTGTTGTATTTTTCGATTCGGCAGACAATTTAGTCTACAGTACGCGGGTAGGCTAAGTATACTATAATTGATTCTATTATCAATTACAATACATTCCATATTCGTTGCCGTTATCGATATCGAGCAAAAATGAGCAAAAAAATCACGTTTGTTGTATGGGAGTCCCCAAAATATTCATTTTATTCTAGTTTCATGTTTTGTTATTATAGCGGCAACAAAAATACATCATCTGTGAAAATTTCAACTCTCTAACTATCACGGTTCATGAGACAGACGGATGGACAGAGGAGCGAAAACAATAGGGTCCCGTTTTACCCTTGGGTACAGAACCCTAAAAAGCATAACTTGTCTTGCCAGTTGAGATAAAGAAATATAAATATAATGAAAAATCTACTGAACAAAATAAACGAAAGCAAATTTCATTATATGGGTGCAGGAAGTCGTTCCTTCGGGATGCCTGAGGGACCGCGAGGAACGCGTAGTTTTTTATATACCGACAGATTACTGTCCAAAATTCTCTTAACGTCTTTCATAGCGGAATCCAGAATCAAACTTATTTATAATTTTTGACGTTCATAAGTGCTTGTAAAGGCCGAACTGTCAATTGCACAAAGCTCCATTAAAGTTAAAGCTTCATTAAATCTATTGCTGACACTTTTTATCTTGTTGATAAAGAAAGAGTCAGCAATAGACTTAAAGAAGCTTTAACTTAAATAGAGCTCTGTGCAACTGAAGGGTAATGAAATAAATGATTTGACTTTGACTTTGAGCCAAAAAGATTTAGTCCAAAATAGAAATCAAACAAAAAATATTTATGAAAACAATTTAATTTCTCAAAAATCGTAGGTTAACAAAGTTAGATCAAGACATTCAAGCCCACACAACGCTCTCAATCCAGGGCTTATAGAACGCCACCCGGGTGAACACATCCGGCTTCTGAGCACCAGCTCTGCATGTTTGGCCAAATGACGTCACGCCGATGACCGCGTAGATACAGCGAGAGAACTGGTTGCTGACTAATAGAGGCTCTCCTGACAGACCCTGGAAGCAAAACAAAGGTATTAGCAAATTTGGAAGTATATGATGATGATGACCTCCTAGCCAATTATCGGAAACGGCAGCTGTTCTTATATGAGGAGATCAGTGCAGGACATATTATAGTGCACCAGCATTTGCGCAGACACCAGTGCACTAACTATTCCTTCACTCTCACAGTCTGATGGGACGGCAATCCGACACGACCGGAGAGAGATCAGGCTGTTTGATTAGACAATCTATAAGGGCTGGTCATGTCATCATCTCCCGAGCCTTTTCTCCCAACTATGCTGGGCTCGGCTTCCAGTCTAACCGGATTCAGCTAAGTACCAGTGCTTTACAAGAAGCGACTGCCTATCTGACTTCCTCAACCCAGTTACCCAGGCAACCCGATACCCCTTGGTTAGACTGACTTCTGACTACCCGTAACGACTGCCAAGGATGTTAAATGGCAGGACCTACAGTTTAACGTGTCATCCGAAACAGTCCATTGGTGTCTAAGATATCCTTAGAAAGTACATACAAAGTTGCGTTGGTACTTGCCTGACCTGGAATCGAACCCACGCCCTCATACTCGAGAGGTTGGCTCTTTACCCACTAGGCCACCATGACTTTTCCAAAAATAAGGGCTGGTACCAACTTGTATATGGCCCAAAAACGCAGGTTCTGATGACTTACCATACAAGCTTCTGGCGCCTGGGACCGGCTTCCGTAGCACATTTGAGTGTTGGTATCGATTCCGTTCTTCAAGTGTCGGTTGGCCCCATAAGCATTCTTGCATTCTTCGTCAGTAAACTTCTCCAAATTGATCTGAAAGGTATACCGGTCCAGGTTATTAACTACAGTACGTCGATTCTATAAAATTCAGACAACAACTCGCATTTCACTTCGCTATTCACTCTCACTTCACATTCGGTTCAAAACGTTCTAAAAGTCATCTCATACTTTATCTGTCAAAATCTCGAGTTTAATTTAGTTCAACTCGCAAACACGCTCGCAAGAGTAGCGCTAGTGTAGTAACTCACGGCGGATTCAGATGCGAAGTTTAGAGTGAAGTCTTATAGAATCACACTGCAGGTTCTTATAACCTATCTATAGTATACAAATAGTTTTACATTTAGAGATTGGCAAGGGTGGTATTAGGTGACACTTGGCAAAAAAATGTATATTAGAAACGCAAAAGTTTGTATATATAATTGTCTGGAATTTATGGAAAGACACATTCTTTTCCTCTTTCAGGCAAAAACTATTCAATCGATTTTGATGAAAGCTTTAGGTTCTCAGTTGCATGTTGTAAGTACGTTTTTGTGCGATAATCTTTTGACGTTTGGCTGAATCGATTTTAATGCGGATTTCAACATAATATTTGTCAGGCTTAAGAAAGGTTTAAGGTATATTATTGAAGTCGGTTTCCTTTTGTAAAAAAGTTTTTATCAATAAATGAGTTCTCACCGTCTGCAGCGTATCAGCAAACTTAGTATAATCATTCCCCTTGATATCTCTCCAGGTGGTGGCTTTAGCAGTATCATCGTCCACCGCCTCAACGTGGAGACATGCAGGCAGAACATTCTTATCGAATGTTATTCTGGAATAATCATTATAATAGCGTTAGAGCCGATTGTCGGCTGTTCTTATTTGAGGAGATCAGTTGCGCAGATCAAAATCAAATCAAAAGTCATTTTATTCAAGGTAGGCTGTAGTACGCAAGCATTTATGCAGACACAAGTGCACTCTCCATTACTTCACTCTCATAGCGCGATGGGACGGCAATACTTCGCCACCGGAGAGAGATCAGATGTATCAATCACCAGCCCGTCGGATCATAAATGTAAGGGAATAGAGAAGGCACTTGTGTCTGATAAATAAAAAAAAAAGGCTCTGTTCAAACCAAACTGACTGTCAGCTGCCGAATGTGAAGAAATGTTATGCAGTTTATTGTATTTCCATACATCATCATCCTCCGAGCCTTTTCCCAACTATGTTGGGGTCGGCTTCCAGTCTAACCGGATGTAGCTGAGTACCAGTGTTTCACAAGAAGCGACTGCTGACCCGGGCGACCCAAACCCTTGGTTAGACTGGTGTCAGACTTACTGGCTTCTGAACTTCTGGCTACCCGTAACGACTGCCAAGGATGTTCAATGACTAGTATCTAAATGACGATATGTTATGCGTAATTTTCATAGAAACTGACATTCAGCGGCTGACGGAAGTTTGGTTTGAACGTAGGCCAAAAGATACTTACGGAGTTTCGGTCTCAATCAAAGCAATGTCATGGTACTTGGAAGGTGCCTTGTATTCCGGGTGAGGGATAAACCTCTTCACTTTGTGTGTCTGCCAGGAGGATGGAGGGTCCGAGAGCTTGTTCACGCCCAAAGCCACAAACTTCAAGTCGTCTCCGCTGCGGATGGAAATATTTTAGACTAGCTGGTGCCCGCGACTTCGTCTGCGCAGGTTTAGTATTTCGAACAATATGTTTACAAATTGTAGCCTATGTGTTATTCTGATGTATAAGCTATATTATTGTAAAGTTTCATTAAAATCCATTCAGTAGTTTTTGCGTGAAAGAGTAACAAACATCCATACATCCATACATACAAACTTTCGCGTTTATAATATTAGTAGGATTACCTAAATCATGAAAAACCAGTGTATAGATCTGTAAATAAATATTTTTGATTTGTGAAGAAAAAACGTTGGAAATACTCCTTAGTAGTAACTTATATCTTTATGGTTTGAAGTATATTTAGATCAGATTATATTGACTTTTCGTGAAAGATTTGAGATTTCTAAAATATATCAGTCTTTTGTTTTGCAGTGATTGTAAAATTCATTCTAATTATAAATTAACAGATAGATACGTTATAGAAAGCCATTAGGTTTTTTAATCGTTTGTCCTATTTACAGGTTCTTCGTTACAGGAATTGTGGGAAACTTACCCAGGACCGCTACGACCGGCATGGGCAGCCGTGAGGATGAATCTGTCGCTGAGAACCGTTCCTCCTGCCAACCACATCGCACTGGACAAGTCACCACCATAACCCAGAACAGCCTAGTAGAAATAGAAGACGGTTTTGGTTTAAACCATGGAGAATAACATGACTAGCGGATATATCATAACGTGGGCTGTGGGATTGTTCATACAGGGCTTCAGAAGGAACATGATGGGTTTCAGTCAGTAAGAGTCTGACACTCCCTCACGCTGCACCCACAGCGGGAGAAGTCATTTGATGATTGATGTCCCATAAAAAAAGGTGTCATAGCGCAAAATCTCCTAGGAAGTGTGAAGTAAGTGTTCGGGGGACGAAGAACGTTACTAGCTCGGCCCTTATACACCTTTCTTGGAACACGCCTTCCCAAAAAGGAAGTTCTCAATTAGATTCTTTGTATGTCTTCGTCGTTAAGGTCTCTGCACACAGCGGGCGCGGCGCGGCGGCGGGACGGGACGGCGACGCGACATTGAGCAGTTGTAATGTACCTACTAGATATTACGGACGACGCCACACAGAGCCAACAGTTACAGTCGCGTCCCGCCGCGCCGCGCCCGCTGTGTGCAGAGACCTTTAACTAACTGATTTGAACGATTTGTTTTTTCGAAAGGGCCCCAGTGTCCCATTCAAAATCAAAATCAATCAAAATCAAAACTCATTTATTCAAACTTGGCTGCAAAACAGCACTTTTCGAACGTCAGAAAAAAAAATTACATAAGACAGCCCCCAAAAACGCCCACCCTTCACCACTTCCTATGTGTTTTTGCTGGGAAGAAGAAGTGGCGCAACAAACTCCCCAGCAACACATGTCTGTCTGTAGGTTAAAAGAACCTTTCAACAAAGTACAGTGAGTATTGCAGTATGCAATACGCAATATTGTCATAAAATAAAATTACATTTAAAAATGATTTATAAAATCCACCACATGCTAGCTAGCACTCACCCTACGTGACTTGTCTAACCCAAGCATTGAATAAATATGATGTGAAAAAAATGTATAGCCTCCAATATTTATAATAGTTTATGAGGGAGTGCCCACCTTCATGTGATATTCTATTGCAACCCTGTGTAATGTACAACATGGGTAAGTAATGAATCTAGTAAATTGGACCGCTCAGCCAGTAAAAAAAAAAGAAGTATAAGAAAAGAGTCTACAAAATTATATTGTTCATCTATTATCATTATATTGTTCATCATTGTCATCAGGTCCAGGATCTGATGATGGAAACAATGAGTAGTCTAGTTAGACACCGACTGGACCTATGCAGGATTATAGATATTTTTTAGCAGTCCGTTTTTTTTTCCGAAAAGCTTATTTTCAACATACCTGGTGAGGGTATTCAGGTCCTGACACGTGTCCTGGTGGGGGAGAGCCCCCAACTCCCCACAATCCTATGCTATGACATTTTCTCTCGTCATCGTACTCCTTACTGATTCCGGAGTAGAATCCTCCGTCATGACATTTGTAAGGAAGAGTCTTCAAGTATTCCAGACAACCTGAAAAAAAGTAAATATTTTAAAGGCTTCATTGTATCCCGCTGCGGGAAGTAGGTCCCTCGGGACGCGGTATTCGAGTATTAATAAGGCGCTGACAGCACCCAAATTGAACAACAATTTTTTTGCCATATCTATTCAGTTTTTGACGGCGAAAAAAATAATTAATTTTGAACATAATCTCTGAGAACCCTGTTACTTTCAAAACACGTTTTCGAAAAGTTTACTCGAAACAAAAAAAAAATAAATAATGACCTCTTAAAATGATCTTCCAACATACAGAACTTAGTTGATTTATATTTTTGACTACTCAACGTATTTTAAAGCTGTTCGTTAATTATGTTACAAACGTCACGAACGTCCCGTCATCAGGCTTCTATTTCGTACCTAATTTTTTTTTGGTGCGGTCAGGCTCTTAAGGTTCTTAATACTTACTATCGCGGGCTTTAGTTCCATCCTTGAAGAAAAATCCGGTAGTTGGACTCATCACCACATTTCTGGAAAAGGGAAAATTATCGTAAATATTCATTCACATCTACTAGACTAACCTTCAGTTGCACAAAGCTCCATTAAAGTTAAAGCTTCATTAAATCTATTGCTGACACTTTTTATCTTGTCGACAAAGAAAGAGCCAGCAATAGACTTAAAGAAGCTTTAACTTTAATGGAGCTTTGTGCAACTGACGGTAAATGTGCCCAACAAGTAACGTGGCAGATACGGGGTGCATTATAACAACTGTCAAAGGCTAATCATTTTTGTATATAATTATTAGGTCTTTACAAGCACTAATGAACGACAAAAATATAAATTAGTTTGAGTCTAGGTGCCCATTCTAAAAGTAGCTTCCCATGGAGAAGAACAAGTAAGAAACTAATACTAAAACAAGAAATAATATTATCCTTCGCAGTGTATCCTTTATTCATTGACGGCCAGTTTCTTCATCAAAAGTTAAAGTTAAAGTAATGTCTAAAGTAAAAGTAACGGTCAAATTCGTTTTTTCAAAGCTAAAGTGACAGCAAAACTAATAGAAAAATTTAATTTAACCGTTACTTTTACTTTAGACATTACTTTAGCCATAACTTTAACTTTAACTTTTGATGAAGAAACTGGCCGTTAGTGGAGTTGTTACCTTAGTTCTTAGTTTTGAAAATAATCATCTTTCGAATGTCACAACTATTTCGATAGTGACATCCGTTCTGATATCAGGATTGCCGTCACTTTCTCCAGTTAAGAAACTGCGCAGAAGACTGAGTTTTTTAAACCAAGACTGGTAACCGGTAGTCAGAAGCCAGAAAGTCTAACAACAAGGGGTTACCCGGGTAACTGGGCTGATTAGGTCAGATAGGCAATCGCTCCATGTGGCACACGGGTACTCAGCTGCAGCTTGTTAGACTGGAAGCCGACCCCAACATAGTTGGGAAAAGGCTAGCCAGATGATGATTTGTTAGGTATGGTTTGAACTGACCTGGTGTCATTCACCAATTCGCAGTCGGTACAGCAGACAATCTTCACATCGTCTTTAGTTGAGCAAACCTGGAATATAATACATATTTTAAAATACCATCATCATTATCTATACCCCTTCAAGTACCAGAACAGAAAGCATACTCGACACTGCAGACTTTTTAGTCTAGGTATTTTAGCAAGTTTTAAGATAGTCTATTTTAGCACGCTTATATTAGCTTCTAGCTTCGCTTGTAACTACATATCTATGTAAGAAAATCTTGGAATCTTAATTTGCCCCACTTCCCGATCTTCGATTAGGATGAAATTTTGCACACGCTCTGAGTTCTGATGACAATACATGACTACCTAAGAAACGTTATACCAGTCCAATTAATCCAGAAAAAAATTGTGAGTGCTAAAAGCGTGTTTAGTTTTTAAATTATCAATTTGTATTTATTTGGAATTTTATCCAGTTGTGGGAAGTAGTTTTCAAAGGACGTGGGTACCGCTTGAGAAGACTGTATACTCACGGGGTGCTTATCACCTCGCGTGTCCAACGTAGTGAGGCATCTCGTCTCCTTCACACACTGGCCTTTGACTCCATCCCACTCGCAGGAAGCTCCTGGAAATACAGAGATGATCATCATCGCGACACTGTGGACCATAGATTAAAACTGTTGTTTAGTATTAAGTTATTTTAGTATTATTTCTGTTTATCTTGTTATAGTAATTTTCCTTGTCTTGTTTTTGTGTGTATACGTGTGCGTCTGCGCAAAAATAAATTATTTTTCTTTCTTTCTTTCTCTTCTTTCATCATCATCATCATCATCAGTGACGTGCCTTTTCCCAACTATGTTGGGGTCGGCTTCCAGTCTAACCGGATGCAGCTGAGAACCAGTGTTTTAGACGGAGCGATTGCCTATCTGACCACCTCAACCCAGTTACCCGGGCGACCCGATACCCCTTGGTTAAACTGGTGTCAGATTTACTGGCTTCTGACTACCCGTAACAACTGCCAGGGATGTTCAATGACAGCCCGGACCTACAGTTTAACGTGCCATCCGAAACACAGTCAATGGTGTCCAAGATATACTTAGAAAGTACATACAAACTTAGAAAAGTTGCATTGGTACTTGCCGGATCTCGAATCAAATCGAACCCACCCTCATACTCGAGAGGTTGGCTCTTTACTCACTAGGCCACCACGTCACTCATAAAATGCACGTTATGTTATTTATGCTAAAGTTATGATACTTAAGTAGGTATTGTATTATATTATTAATGTGACTTTGTCTAGACAACTTGAGGAAAATAATTCTAAGCTTCAAGTATTATTACTTTAAAAAACGGTAAGTTGACGTGGAGATGACGTAATATTCAATATTATCCGTCTTTTTATCGTCACAGGTCTCCTCTCACACAGACGGAAGGATGTAGGGAAGAATAGAGGACAATAAAGTACTACGAAAGTTACAAGGTCTTAAAACTAATTCATTAATTAAACTACTTTTAAAGCCAATTAAGTTACAAGTCCTGCTGGGGCTGCGGGATTCTTCGCGCTCACGGCGCTGCGCTGGTACATGGCGGGCTTCAGAAGGAACATGGTGGGGTTTAGTCAGTAAGAGTCTGACACTCCCTCACGCTGCATCCACAGCGGGAGCCGTCATTTGATGATATACCACAAAACAATGTTACAAATTAGTTAATTTTCTATGAAAAAAAAAAAACAGGAAAGAGGTCTAATCTTCTTTCGTAAAATATGTAACTGGACAGGTTAAAACGAAATAAATATTAGTAAAGAAAATGTTAATTAATAAAACTTATATTTTTAATGACCTTGCTCTTAAAGTTTACATTATAGACAGATATATAAAGAACTAAATAAAATTCAGATAAGAAACCCATAATAATAAAATAACAAAAGATTACAGAAAACAATACAGAATTACATTACAATAGATTATTAAATTAAATTATATAACTGCATAAAAGTCATCCACCCTGTTCTCGGCGAACATGCCGGACACACTACACCTCCACGGCATGTTAAGCATAGCTCTCATATAATATACTTTATTAGGTATTTATATATCAATTTTAAATTTAAATAGGTATAGTTTAGCCCTATGTTTTTTGGTTTAAGTCGCTTAAAAAACATAATTTAATCCTACCTTCTTCCTTGTTAAGGTCTGCAGCGACGCCGCACAAGCAGACACACACACACACAGCAATATATTTATACATAGTGACGAGACGCGCTCGACAAGGCCTCGACGATCACACTGCACTGAGGATGCCATATTTCTATATAAATATCAAGTTTTATCTATAGCTTAATATATATTTATATGCTAATATACCTAATAAAGATGTTTTATGTCTATTTGTTTGACGTTTCCTTGAAGTCGCGGTGGCCTGGTAAAGAACCAACCTTTCAAGTATGAGTGTGCGGGCTCGATTCCAGGCAGGTTTATTCAGGCAAGTACCAGTGCAACTTTTCTGAGTTTGTATGCACTTTCTAAGTAGGTATATCTTAGACACTGATTTGCTTAGAAAGTACATATTCTGACTGTGCTTCGGAGGGCAAGTTAAACTGTAGGTCCCGGCTGACATTTAACATACTTGGTAGTCGTTACATTGACAGTACGTGTAACACCAGTCTTACCAAGGGGTACTTGGTTGCCCGGGTAATTGGGTTGAGGAGCCTCCTTGTAAAATACTGGTACTTAGCTGCATCCGGTTAGACTGGAAGCCGACCCCAACATAGTTGGGAAAAGGCTCGGGAGATGATGATCTGATGTTTCCTTCAGGGAGCTGCGGGATTTTCCGAAAGATTTACCGCGGCCCTGGTATGACTGCCTTGTAGGTCTAGTAGTCGCATTGCGCGACATCTGTGCACTAGGTCTCGGGTTTGATTCCCGGGACGATGGAGTCTACATGGCTTTGTGGGTTTTAGGAACTTTCACAAAGCAGCCCGAAGTCTGGAACTCCCGTGCCTGGTAGGGCACGTAAAGCCGTCGTCCCCGAACGCTACTCAGCAGCAGTTGTTGTTACAATTCCACGTCAGAGGTCGTCAGGCGGATTTGAGAAAACTGACACTAGGGCTTGTTAGTTGATTAAACCTGCAGCTCACTCAATAAGAAGAAGCCGGTATATAAGGGGGTCCAGAAGGAACATGGTGGGTTTCTGTCAGTACGGGTATGACACCCTCATGGTGCACCCACAGCGCTAGGGGTCCTAAAGGGTTGTACCCTAAAGGATTCGAAACTTCTGAACCGATTCGAAAAATTATTTCACTGTTGGAAAGCTACAACTCTTTCCGAGTAACATAGTCTATATTTTATCCCGGTACGAGCAGTAGTTACCACGGGACACGGGTAAAACCGCGGGAAATCGGCTAATATATTATAATGTACAATATCTACAGTTTACTTGGTAACTATGTTGCCAATTATTTTTACATATTTCTGTTTCTGTTTACATAGAATTGACATAACATTATTATCTGCTCTGATAACCTTCAAAAGTTTTTAACATATAACTTTCATTAAGGGGTCAGAATGAGGTCTCCTTATCGAGCGAGCTGCAGGTTTAATCACCTAACAAGCACTAGGGTCAAGGTTTTCTCAAATCCGCCTGACGGCTTCTGACGTGGAATTGTAAGGGTGTTATTAGACCAATCGATCGATGGCAGAATCGATTAGTAGACGTCGATCGATAGTTTCTATGACACCACTCGATCGATCGTCGATCGACGGCATCGATCGATGGCAGAATGGATTAGTAGACGCCGCCGTCACGTCACCCGCTGCCCGCCCGCTAACTGGTCTAAACCAGTCGATCGACATCGATCGATGATTGATCGATTGGTTAGTCGAACGGTATCCGTCGATCAATTAAAGCTATTAGACCAGTCGATCGACATCGGTCGACGTTGATCGATGCCGTCGATCGACGATTGATCGATTGGTCTAATAACACCCTTACAACGACTGTTACTGAGTAGCATTCGGGGATGCATGCGTCATTTGTCTTGCGTACTTGAAGTAGTGTCTACGATACCTTGGTGAAACCAGTATCTTTAAAAATCTTTTAAATACCCGCATTAACTCGATGGTATGAAAAATTTTTGTTTAAAGAAAATCTTGATACCAATCAAAGTTTTCGGTCGATCTGATACCGGCTAAATACCTGATCTTTGTAATGTGCGTACTACCATTCATCTTCATACTGATTTATGAGCTCAAACCCATGATACGACTAAAAGTTTGCAGTATGCGGGTACTCTGCTTTATCCCAAAGTTAATTTTGAATCTAAATATTAAACAGGAAAAAATAGACAGTTCGCCTTCATTTCGATTACAAAAAAATTGTTGTTTTGATTTTTGAAATTCTATTTTGTTTTGCCTCCGTCGGTTGATAAATTACGTCATACTGGCCTAAGTTATAAAAATATTTAGTAGTACAAGAGTCACCGACTACAGAAATTCTAATCCACAGAGGAAGGAAATATAGCGGAGATGCCATAGGGAAGGTAAGTCAGGCGCCTTCTTGTAGGTCAAGCAACGTACGGTAGGCCTGATCAGTTACTATGTTACCTTATTCGCCGAACCGAGGGCTAAAAGGTAAACAATGGACAAAACTTTTAAAGATGGCGGGTATAACCCGACCGATGACGAAACGTCATATATTTATGTAAAATGTTCACAGTATATGTGGTCTACAATTTAGTACGGTTCTATGTTTGACAGTCAAGTCTTCTAGGTTCTTTTACATGTAAACGATTTAATACATATTTAATTAAAATTAAGAAAATAAATTTACGGCATTTATTATATTTGACTTCAAATAAGTCTGAAAGGATTGCATAAGTTTTTCAGACATCATCATCCTCCGAGCCTTTTTCCCAATCATGTTGGGGTCGGCTTCCAGCCTAACACCTCACTACCTTTTACAGCCGTTTAACAAACAACCTAGCCGTAACGTATCCAGGTGCGAGAAGTAGTATCCTCAGGAACCGAGTAACACAGCTGACGCAAGTTAACCTCAGCTATCCAGCCCCCTTTCTAAGTTTCAAGACACCCCAACCCCGTTTTAACAAACCGCCTAGGCGTATAAAGACCGCTTCTACCTCGGAGTCGTCGTCCAGCAGCTCCTCCTCCACCACTTCAGCTCTGTACTCCAGCAGCAGCTCTCGCAGAGGTTTGGCGTCTAACTTCCCGTTTACGAACTCGTGCTTCATCAGCTCTACCGCTGTCGGCCTTTTTTCTGGGTCCTGTGAAGAATTACATAAAATATTATTACATAATTCCACCCACCCACGTCTCGTAAGTATTTTCCACACTTGGATAAAAAGTAAGTAAGAAAAGACGATCAAAAAACCAGCATAAATTCAGAAAACTAAATGTAACCATCCGCTCCGCTGATAAAGACCCTAAGGTAATTGTCAATACATGATATTATAAAGAGGAAAACTTTGTTTGTTTGTTTGGTTGTAATGGATAAACTCAAAAACCGGTTTGGTGGATCGATTTTAAACATTCTTTCACCATTAGAAAGCTATATTATCTGCGAGTAACATAGGTTATATTTTATCCCGGTGCGGGCAGCAGCTCCCACGGGACGCGGGTGAAACCGCGGGAAAACGGCTAGTTGTCAATAAAATTCTTCATCAGTTATCTAGCCTAGCACTCTTTATGTCACTGAAATGAAACCTTACCGTAACGAGAGCCTTAGACATGAAATCATCTTAATACGTGTTAGGTAACTAACACGAAACCTTACCTTAACGAGAGCCTTGGATATAAAGTCGTTGAATGACTTGCTCCACTTGGACAGCCTAACTAAGCCTAAGTGGTTATTAGGTTACTTATAAGAAACTTTACCGTAACGAGAGCATCATCATCATCCTCCGAGCCTTTTTCCCAAACTATGTTGGGGTCGGCTTCCAGTCTAACCGGATTCAGCTGAGTACCAGTGCTTTACAAGAAGCGACTGCCTATCTGACCTCCTCAACCCAGTTACCCGGGCAACCCGATACCCCTTGGTTAGACTGGTGTCAGACTTACTGGCTTCTGACTACCCGTAACGACTGCCAAGGATGTTCAATGACAGCCGGGACCTACAGTTTAACGTGCCATCCGAAACACAGTCAGTGGTGTCTAAGATATACTTAGAAAGTACATACAAACTTAGAAAAGTTGCATTGGTACTTGCCTGACCTGGGATCGAACCCGCGCCCTCATACTTGAGAGGTTGGTCCTTTACCCACTAGGCCACCACGATAAGTTTTTCAGACATCGTTTTAAAATATCATTTCTAATGTTGTCAGTGTATTACTTCCGCAGTTATTTATATAAAACATGTTGATTACTTCAATCGTTATCGTGACTTACAAAGAAGCCTTTTTATGGTTTATTTACCATTTGGCTCATAGCTCCATGAATAGGGTATAGAAAAATAAAATTAGTGATTGACAAACTTGGGATGAGTCTAGCTTCCCAACAGTGAAAGATTTGTGATCGGTGTACTTAGTCGTTCCTGAGCCGTGAGGGTACAAACAAAAATGTTTCCTTTTTATTTTATAAATTTTTAGGTATAGATTTTATGTTAGAACAGTATTCGCTGGCTCTCAGTCTATGCACTAAAGCACACATTTTATGATTTTAACACAATGTCAAAACAAAACGGGTTTCATAAGGAAAAATATTTACCTGATTTGAAGACAAGATACCTTTAAATGATTTATAGAAAATTTAATGAGTATACAAAAGAATAAATTATTATCATTCCTGACCATGTTTTCCTCAAAAGGTTTTTTAAAGGTGGAGGAAGTTCAAGGCTTGACAGCTTCACAGGTCTTTTTAGGGGATTGGCTAGCGTCTTCACCCACGTCCCGTAGGAATTACTCCGCACACTCGGATAAGAAGAAGGTTATAGCCTTCCTCAAAAAAATAAAAATAACAATGGCGTCCACGGCCGATTTCGGCCACGGCGGCTGTTCTCCTATAAAGAGATCAGCCAACTGCGCAGGACATTTTATGGTGCACGAGCATTTGCTTGGACACAAGTGCACTCACTATTCCTTCACTCTCATAGCCCGATGGGACGGTAATCCGACGCCACCGGAAAGACATCTGGCGCAGGACTGACATTTAAGTGCTCTCCGACGCACGGGAAAAAAATAAAATGACACCTTCCGCTGTGGGTGCAGGGTGAGGGAGCGTCAGACTCTTACTAACTAAACCTACCATGTTCCTTCTTAAATAGCTTTGTGTCCCAGAGCCGCGGTAACTGATAACTGTTTTAAGGAAAACGAATACTGAAACGATCTCAAAACAAAAACAGGTCAACAGGTTAAAAATAATCAGCTTTTAAAAAACTTAATGAGGTTAATCCCATCTATAATAAATATATGCATCGCACAAATTTTTTTGATCTGGGGTTTCACCCGCGTTCTGATGGATATTTCCGTACATGGAGAAAAAGTAGCCTATTGCCTACCTCAATAAATTGGCTATTTAACATAGAAAAGTCTTTTTTAATTTATCGACCTCTTGGGACTAGTGGGTTCAAGCAAGCAAACTGTTCAGATTAACTAGTAGAAGGCCTAAGTTTGATGACAACATCATCTCCCTTGCCATTTCCCAACTATGTTGTGGTCGGCTTCCAGTCTAACTGGATGCAGCTGAGTACCAGTGTTTTACAAGGAGCGACTGCCTATCAAACCTCCTCAACCCAGTTACCCGGGCAACCCAATACCCATTGGTTACCCTGGTTCATAGTCCACGTAAACGTCCGATTTTTTTAAAACAACTGTTTTCTTTGAAACTTGAACAAAAAAATTCATGGTAAACAGTCATCATCATCATCATCATCATCATCTCAGTCATAGGACGTCCACTGCTGAACATAGGCCTCCCCCTTAGATCTCCACAGATACCTGTTGGAGGCGACCTGCATCCAGCGTCTTCCGGCGACCTTGACTAGGTCGTCTGTCCACCTTACTGGTGGACGTCCTACGCTGCGCTTGCTAGTCCGTGGTTTCCACTCAAGCACTTTTCGACCCCATAGGCCATCCGCTCTGCGAGCAATATGGCCTGCCCTTTGCCACTTCAACTTGCTAATCCGGTAAACAGTAGCAACCTTAATTACTTTTTGCTTACTGTTTCTCACGGTTTCACGGTGAAAATTACTTCCCGTAAATGAATGAAAATATAGTCTTAGTCATCCGTAAGTGTAACTTCCGAACAGTGAAATATATATTTTTAAATCATATTCATATTATTTATTTGCATTCCACAATGTATTAAGTAGGTATTAAAATTTGGCTTAGAGCTAGGTACAGTTGTGGACCCTGTACGGCACAGCAAAATAAAATAAAACTTACAACAAAAAATATTATTATTAAATCTATAGAAAAAAATATATAAATCTAACAATTGACCATCTTCGTATATGAACAAACGTGAGACTAGATAATAAAAAATTAAATAACAAGTATTTCCAAAAAATACAAGGTGTTGATTTGCATTTGTGCCATATTTCAGGAGGAGGACATAAATACGTAAATAATCGATTGGAATTACAGTAGACGGGAAATAGCTAATATGAACTGCTTTTTTTGTCATTGTAATGTCGTAGTATTTCAGAAGTAATCCAATTTTATGAATGAAATTTATGAATGACCGTTGCGTATGCTTTGTGTTTGCGTTTGTGTGAGGGCGCAGCACGGTTTTAAGACCAGTAACATACGCGCCAAGTTTAAATACGGCTAGATGACATAGAAGGAATTCCGAAAAAAAAAATTACGTACCATTTTTTTTTTGTTGATTTGGGTCGAGAATTATTAGCATAATTACGTCCTTGAATATGGCACGGATGCAAATCAACAGCTTGTATAAAAGAAAAAATACTGTAAGGTCGGAAACTGTGATGTGTTGTAATGTGGTTGTTGTGTGTAGACAATATCTTTATCATTCATGTATTCGGCTATCGAGTAGGCTTTGTTGATGAGGATGTTTTTGAGTGCGCGTATGAATTTAGTAAGTATACAGTAAATCTGTCCAGTAGTTTCCGATATTGGAGCCATTAAGGTAAAAACAACGATAATTTTTCCTGTTTATAATAACATTGGTTTAGATAAGAGGTTCCCCATATTCGGATAGATAAAACTTAATATTTACATAGAATTATGGCATCCTCAGTGCAGTATGCTGCCGTGCTACCAAAAAAGGGCACTTATATATATATTCGCAATCAGGAAAAAAAGGCCTATCTGCCTGATTTTTTGTGGATTTTTAGCTGCAAAATAAACAGAGATAGCATAAGCTTAAAGGGCACAACTACATCACTTTTTAAGTTTTATTACAATAAAAAGGCATATTGTATGATGCAAATTTTATTTTACCTTTTTACATACTATCGATATATTTAATGGAAAGGGCATAACTGACGTGCGTCAAATATAAAAGGCTTATGTGGCAATTGTGCTTATTTTTTATACGAACATTTTGGCAATTAATGTAGAAAGAAAAGTCACAACTGGCAGTTATGCCCTTTCTATTTACCCCTACGTTAATAAATGTTATATAAAAAAGGCACATCGGCGTTTGTGACTTCTAACCTATTATTCATTTTAAAAAAATACAATGAAAAGACACAATTAAGAAAATATGCCTTTTCATCGTAAAATTTAAAATTTTTACTAAAAATTTTACATTGAAAAGGCATATTTGGTTATATGTGCCTTTTCAACATAATATTGCTATTGTTGTGTACATACAAAAAAAAAACAATTTTTTTTACATTTTCACAATTTCGAAAAACACATTTTAAACGTGTTTTTTTAACAAAATTCAAAAAAAAATTTAAACTCGATTTTCTCAACATTTGTAAAATGTTAGATGTGCCTTTCTTAATAACGACGGCAGTACAGTTTAATGTGCCAGCCGAAACACAATAAATAAATACTTACCATTTTTACTACTTTTTTGTCCTTGTCCTGGAAATGGTTCTCTCGGGACGAGGTTGAAACCGCAGGAAGAAGCTAGTCTAGTATTAATTTACGAACCATAGATTATACTCCTCTATAGTTTACTATTGTAGATTGTAGTCATATTTCCAAGGTCAGCACAGTCATATGTAAATAACCTTAGAACCAGTTCCGACACACACTAATAGTATATATGTCGCAGTCGAAGTGTGTAATCCGCCATGGTACAATACGGCTAGCCGGCTGGAACGCAGCTTAATAATAAATGAATACTTACAATAAAAACTTAAATACCTGTTGAACACTTGTGTAAAAAGGTGTGGCTGCAAAACGGACCTTATTTCAACTATCTTACATTCTGTCATTTTTTTAGACAAGTGTTCAACAGACGTTTGAAAGTTTTTGTGGTAGGTACGACGATTATAGTTCAAAATCTATAAAAACACGCTTTCATAAATGCATGTTAATACCAAGAAGTTCTTTTATCTAATTACATTAACACTTATTACTTATTAAAGTAATTAAAGTAATTAAATTAGGTCAGCTAATTAGGCTACCTTTAACGATTTTGACTTTGACTTTGATATAGAAGATTACTAGATTTATAAGACAGTTTTTAGTGTTCCGTAACCAAAGGGTAAAACGGGACCCTATTGTTTTCGCTCCTCTGTCCGTCCGTCCTTCCGTCCGTCTGTCACCAGGCTGTATCTCATGAACCATGATAGTTAGAGAGCTGAAATTTTCACAGATGATTTATTATTGTTTCCGTTATAAAAACAAATACTGAAAACTAGAATATAATAAATATTTTGGGGGGCTCCCATTCAACAAACGTGATTTTTGTCCAATTTATAAATAATGGTACGGCAGGTACGGAACCCTTCGTGCGCGAGTCCGACTCGCACTTGGCCGGTTTTTATAAGGCGTAATGTAATATGGCGGATTCTGTTTTCCAACTGCAACATTAAGACTAATTATATAATAATTTAGTATGCTAGTGGTTATAGCACAGAATAGATGTTTTCAAGAGTAGTGTATTTTAAAAATAATTATGTTATTTATGTTTATTATTGTATTGTGCTTGTGTTTGTCATTTAGTGATCAAAATGGACAAGTTCTAAACCGACCAGAAGGTGACCAAAAAATTGTGTATTTTCTATACTACTAATAATAAAATTAGGATAATAACAGACATAACCAAGCGGCCAAGATCATCCACCAGCAGCTTGCTCTGCAATACAACCTTGTAGACCTTGAGGTACCGTACTACAAGTATGCGCCTGACCCAGTTCTCGAAAAGGACCATATTACGTTGTACTGGGATCGATCTATCATCACTGACAGGACTATTGTAGCCAATAAGCCTGATATAGTGGTGATAGATCGATTAGCGCGCCGCGCGATGATAATCGATGTCGCCGTTCCGCATGACGAGAACCTTGTGAAAGCTGAGAAAGAGAAACAAATAAAGTATCTCGACTTAGCGCACGAGGTTGTCGCCATGTGGAGTGTCGACACGGCTGTTATTGTGCCGATTGTCGTTACGGCCAATGGTCTAATAGCCAAGAGCCTCGACGAACACCTCAATAGGCTCTCGTTGGGCGGCTGGATCAAGGGACTGATTCAGAAGGCAGTACTCCTTGATAAGGCACGTATTGTGAGGAGGTTTCTGTCTCTGGGACCCTAACCACCGGTACCTTGGACCCTTTGCCCGATATCAGTGGCAACCTATTTTTTATATTTTTAAATGTTTTTTATTTTTATATTTAATATTTAAAAATGTAATAAATATGTGCAAGAATAAATAAAAAAAAAAAATTAGGATAAATTTAAAAATTACTTAATAGATTTTTAAAATTCTTTCACTGTTGGGGCGCTACACTCTTCCCGAGTAACATAGGTTATATTTTATTCCGGTACGGGCAGTAGTTCCCACGGGATGCGTCTGAAACCACGGGAAAACGGCTAGTATTCAGTCTTGTGTTAACTTTTACCTCTTTTATTTATTTACTAATATATTGTTTATGTTAATATAAATAAAAGTTGTTGTGGCTTAGTGGGTAAAGAACCAACCTCTTAAGTATCAGTGTGACTTCGATTCCAGATCAGGCAAGTACCAATGCAACTGCTTGTGCACTATAATATGTTCTGCGCATCTGGCTGATCTCCTTACATGAGAACAGCGGCCGTGGCCGATAATCGGCCTTGGCCGTTTTATAATAGTTGTGGAAGTGTGAATAATATGTATTTATATAGACATAGTTACTTCCGCAAACAAATTAATAATTACTTATGTATGTGAATTCAAAATGATGTCATAAATTAATAGTCGTGTTTTCGTTATTATTCATGTTTCGGGGTTTTACCCGATGGAACTTTTTCTCATACCAGATATAACATGTGTAAAATAGTAGCTTATGCAGTTCTACTCGCGTCCCAAGAAAACTAATTCCCGCACCCGGACAAAAGTCAGTGTCTTTTCTCATACTACATTATCTGTGTACTATCATCTGCCTAGCCGTTTCCCAACTATGTTGGGGTCGGCTTCCATTCTAACCGGATACAGCTGAGTGAATACCAGTGTTTTATTATCTGTTTACTAAATCTCTTAAATCGACTCGTTAGTAGGCAAATATTTTTAAGGTTTCCGTACCCTAAAGGAAAAACGGGACCCTCTACCTAAAATAAGACTTCCCTGTCCGTCTGTTACCAGGCTCTCATGAACCGTGATAGTTAGAGAGCTGAAATTTTCACAGATGATGTATTTCTGTTGCCGCT
Organism: Helicoverpa zea; assembly: GCF_022581195.2. Classification (NCBI taxonomy): domain Eukaryota; kingdom Metazoa; phylum Arthropoda; class Insecta; order Lepidoptera; family Noctuidae; genus Helicoverpa; species Helicoverpa zea. The sequence continues at coordinate 4,861,571 of NC_061480.1, read as the reverse complement.
ATAACAACAGATACTAAAAACTAGAATTAAATACATGTTTTTGGGGGCTCCCATGCAACAAACGTGATTTTTTTGGTACGCGAGTGCACGAGTCCGACTCGCACTTGGCCGGTTTTTTAATTGACACTAAGAGCTATGCCTCATTAGGACGCCATGGCAACGTCGCCAGCGGCTCAAGTCTGGTTACTTCTGGCATCCAAATGTCGCCAAGTCGAGTGACCATGGCGTCTCGACTGTCAATTGTTTACGTCGTCGCTGAAGAAATCGCACGCTGACTGGCGACCACATTGGCGACTGAGTGAGGGAAATGCACTGCACCGTATACAATATAGTGGCAACCGTGGCATCGTCGCCAAGCTGCCAGAGTAGCCAGAAGCCACGTAGGAAACTGTAGCTCGTGGCCACGCTTCCAATTTGGCGACGTTGCCATACCGTCGCCATGTGAGTTAGGCACCATACGTTTCAATACTAATTACTTGGATACGTAGCCGGCGACGTCGCCATTGGCGTCCTAATGAGGCATAGCTCTTATGTGAAAAGTTTTAAATACATTGACACTATAACTACAAAAACAAACTAATGACTGGAGCTTCGTAACCGACTAAAGTTCAAGGTTAGGTTAAAAATATTTTATCCATTTTCAGTTTTCTATAATAAAATAATTATAAACGTCAAGGGCCGATTTTGGCCACGGCGTCTGTTCTCATTTAAGGAGATCAGCCAGCTGCGCAGGACATATTATAGTGCACAAGCATTTGCGCAGACACAGGTGCACTCACTATTCCTTCACTCTCATACCCCGATGGGAATGCAATCCGACACGACCGGCGAGAGATCAGGCGTAAATACAAATAGAAAAAATAGAAATTGTTTATTTGCTAAAAATGTCTGTTACTTTGGTGATATATAAATTTATAATTGTCTCAATACATTTCGCCATACGGCATGCAAAGTATATCTATACTAATATTATAAAGCTGAAGAGTCTGTTTGTTTGTTTGTTTGAACGCGCTAATCTCAAGAACTACTGGTCCGATTTGAAAATTTCTTTCACTGTTAGATAGCCCATTTATCGAGGAAGGCTATAGGTTACTTTTTATCCCGGTACGGGAAGTAGTTCCCACGGGATGCGGGTGAAACCGCTGGCAGAAGCTAGTTAATTTATAGTCGTGGATGACTACAAAATAATATGACATGATTGATTGTTTGTTTGCATCGAATAGGCTCCAGATCTACTGAACCTATTTTAATCATTCTTTCACTTTTAGGAAGCCACATCTCTAAACATGGGCTGTTTCATCCGGACCTCGGAAATTTCCCCGGGACGCGGGTGAAACCACTGGCAGAAAAGCTGTTCATAAATAGATTAACATATATTTTTTTAATACTACTTCAGGGTCACAATGCTCCATCAATGGTAAGGACGGAAAATGTACCAGCATAAGAAACTGCAAATCAGCTAAACAAGGCTTGCAAAGGAAAATACACCCTACTGTGAGTATACAAAGTTTAATTTCCTCGTAATCATCATCAGCCTTTTTAATTTCCCACTATAGGCTTTTTTAACGATGGCAAAAATCATCAAATGACCCCTCCCGCTCTCGGTTAGCAGCGGTGAGGGAGTGTCAGATTTTTACCGACTAAAAATCTCTCATGTTCCGTCGTAGGCCTTTTATGTGCCAGGGACGCGGTAACTCTTATGAACAATTCCGTAGCTACCCACTATAGGGCTCAGGCCTCTTCTCACAAAGCTTGCCGGGGCTGCGGGATTGTTCGCGCTCATTACCGCGGCGCTGGTACATAAAGGGCTTCAGAAGGAACATGGCGGGTTTAGTCAGTAAGAGTCTGACACTCCCGAGCGCTGCACAACAGCGGGAGGGGTCATTTGATGATTTCCCATAAAGAAGCTACTTTTGTTACGATACACAGTTAACCTAAATCACAAGTGATGCATTAATATATTATTTTAATTTCAGATATGCAGTTTTGAAGGGAAAATACCCATAGTATGTTGTAAGGAATGTGAGCAGAGACAAAGCAAAAGGTTAGTATCAGCCTTTTTTATCGTCCAGTATTTCTTTAACAAAGTGGCCATTTTTCTGGAAATAATATGTTAATGCAAGGAATTCACCATATTTTTAGCTGTCACGCTGTGTACGAGGTCTCGGGTTCGATTCCCGGGTCGGACCCAATTCGGTTTGGGGAAACTTTCACAAAGTAGCCTGGAGTCTAGAAGTTGGTGATTCCTACACCCGTGCATTCCTACGCACGTGGAGAGCACGTTTATTTCGGCCTAATCTCTCAGATTTTCATCCCATCGCGCTATGAGAGTGAAGGAATAGTGAGTGCACCTGTGTCCAAGCAAATGCTTGTGCACTATAACATGTCATGCAACTGGCTGATGTCCTTATATGAGAATATTCATCGTGGCCGAAATCGGCTTTGGACCCATCCATATTTTTAACAGGTAAATTAAATTATGTTTTCAGGATTCCAGTATATCAGGACATAGGGTCAAGGTTCAATGACTCCGACAGTAAAGCCAGAAACAGTAAGTTCTTCTTAACTTAATCCTTACTTGTACTTTAACTACGAAAGTTACTAAGTCTGTCATCCAAAACTACTGATGCAATTTAAATGTTTGGCAAGAACACAGATAGTGTTGCGCATGAAGATGACATAGGCTACCTTTTTAGGGTTCCATACCTAAAGGGACCCTATTGTTTTCGCTCCTCTGCCCGTCCGTCCGTCTGTCACCAGGCTGTATTTCATGAACCGTGATAGTAAGAGAGTTGAAATTTTCACAAAGGATATATTTCTGTTGCCGCTATAACAACAAATACTGAAAACTAGAATAAAATAAATATTTTGCGGGGCCCCCATACAACAAACGTGATTTTTTACTTCATTTTCTAAATAATGGTACGGAACCCCCCCTAGCGCGATTCTGACTTGCACTTGGCCGGATTTTGTTAGGACGAGGGAAGTACATAGATTAAATAAGTCCTAATATATATTTATGTTATGTATTTCAGTTTGTTTAAGATACCTGGCGAATTTAAGATACCCTTGCATTCCAGCCCCAAGGTATTTGGAAGACGATGAAATACAGTCCGATACGGACTGTGATCCGCAACCCCAGGTAAAGTTATTTATAAACTTATACTCCACTATTTAATGTATGTTATTATACATATAAACCTTCCTCTTTAATTACTCTATCTATTAAAAAAAAACAGCATGAAAATCGGTTGCGTAGTTTAGAAGATTTAAGCGTACAAAAGGACAACGGGACAGAAAAAGCGACTTTGTTTTATTTATACTATGTAGCAATGACTAGCTTTTGCCCACCACGACGTGGTGTGGGAACGAAGCATCTTAGAATTGAATGAATTTACAAAATATTTTGATCATTATTGACAATTCATTTAAATACTTATTGAGTATGTTTTTAAATATTTAAAATAATAAAAAAAAAACATTAAAAAATATAAGAAATAGGTGGTCACCGATATCAGGCTCAAGGTACAGGTGCTTAGGGTCCCAGAGACAGAAACCTCCTCACAATACGCGCCGTATCAAGGAGTACTGCCTTCTGAATCAGTCCCTTGATCCAGCCGCCTAACGAGAGCCTCCTGAGGTGTTGGTCGAGGCTCTTGGCTATTAGACCATTGGCCGTAACGACAATCGGCACAATAACAGCCGTGTCGACACTCCACATGGCGACAACCTCGTGCGCTAAGACTAGATACTTTATTTGTTTCTTCACACAGTAATCTTATTGCAAAATAGTAGGTATTATTAGCTCGCATGATGAGATCACGCTTCCGATGTTATGTTGACTTAATCAAAAAAGCAATTTTGTACAACCATTAGAGACTTGAATTAATAGACACTAGCATAATAATTAGTATACGGTAGTTGCCAACGAGTCAAATCTGAACTCCTCAACCCAGGTACCCGGGCAACCCAATTCCCCTTCGTTAGACTGGTGACAGACTTACTGGCTTCTGACTACCCGTAACGACTGCCAAGGATGTTCAATGACAGCCGGGACCTACAGTTTAACGTGCCATCCGAAACACAGTCATTGGTGTCTAAGATATACATACTTACTGTTACTGTAACAACCTTTTTTATCGTCCCACTGCTGGGCTGCGGCCTCCTCTCACACGGAGAAGGATTGAGCATTAATCACCACGCTTGCTCAATGCGAGTTGGTGATTTCAGACTGTAGTCCAGGTTTCCTCAAGATGTTTTTCTTCACCTTTTTATCAGCCATTGGTGAAGGTATACTTATAGTGTTATTCTTTTTGCAGTATGACAGCTATGATGTGCCATCGGTACCACAAGTCGTTGGTGGACACGCCGCTGGCCCTCGACAATACACTCATATGGTAAGTCAGTCTAAAAATATTACTTTATTACTGCCTCGTTAGTCTAGTGGTTGCAAGCGCGGCTGCTGGGCTCGAGGTCTCGGGTTCGATTCCCGGGTCGGGCCGAAAGCGCTTTGTGGGTTTTCTTAAAAATCTTTCACAAAGCAGCCCGCAGTCTGGAAGTTGGTGATTGATTCACCCGTGAATCGGAGAGCACGTAAATGTCGGTCCTGCGCCTGATCTCTTTCCGGTCGTGTCGGGTTGCAGTCTCATCGGGTTATGAGAGTGAAGGAATAGGGAGTGCACATGTGTCTGCGCAAATGCTTGTACACTATAATACGTCCTGCGCAGCTGGCTGATCTCCTTAAATGAGAACCACCGCCGTGGCCGAAATCGGCCGTGGACGCCATAATAATACTGGTAAGTCAGTCTAAAAATATTACTTTCTGAAAGAGAAACAAGAAAAGAATTTCCTCCTTTGGACCGTCCCGTCTGTTTGCAGAATTTCGGGCCAAGCTTCTCAACGCCACAAGTCAGTAACGGATACATGGCTACGCGTCGACAATACACTCATATGGTAGGTCAGTCTAAAAATATTACTTATGAAAGAGTACGAGTACCTCCTTCTTTGGGAGGTCGGTTAAAAATGAGCAAGAGGGTGAGAGCACAGAAAGACATGACTTTTTGTTAGTTTGACGACCGAAAATTTGATGTCAGTAAATAGTTTATATATTTTGTTTTATACATGTATATATTTATATATATATTTAGGTCAATGTTAGTCATTATATTGGGTGTGTCGTTCATAATCACATTAAATGAAATGCGTTAATATACTGGTTAATATATGTCGATTAACACAAAGATAAAAGAAAAATACGTAAAAATAAAAAATGTTTTTTTTTCAAACAAAGTAAATGGAATAAAAATGTGCTAAAATTAGAACACCATATAAAAGTCAGTCATTACAAACAACTGAAATTCTCCCTTGAAAACTGACAGCTGTCAACTGATCAAAACATACGATACTCCTAACTTTATCTCTGCTTTACACATGATGTTGTAAATTATAAAAACGAAAAATGACTCCTGTGGTTAAACCACTGAATGGATTAGGTTATTTTTTTTTTACAATTCGCCATAGAATATCATAAAGTATATGTGATATAATTTAATGTGATTGTGAACGACACACCCGATATTTTAGATAAAGCTTCTTTTCTTTTTACACAGTCTACATATCTGCATCTCTTCTTATTCTAACTCTCCCATAACGGGCCTGCTGGAAGAGACTTCTCATGAAATAAGCTGTGTAACTAACTATCTGTTCTATTTTTCTTCTTGTCTGTATTCTGTGTGAGTAACTTGTACATAAACTGTTAAATAAATAAATAAGTAGACAAAACATAAAAATTATCTCCCCGCTCAAGTACGTGTTATACGCGCTCTTCAAGGAGAATCAGCCAACCCCTATGGGACCCACCAAGGTCTGTCGGGGCTGCGGGATTGTTCGCGCGAGTTACCGCGGCGCTGGTATAAAGGGCTTCAGAAGGAACATGATGGGTTTGAGTCAGTAAGAGTCTGACACTTTTTCAGGCTGCTAACCCACTAACTATTTGATGATTTCCCATCAAAATCGGTTAAGAACGTGTCAGACTACTCAGTGTAGGGTTCCGTGATTTTCCTTCCGTCACAGTAAGAGTCCCTAAGCAGGAGTGAAAAAAAATGTGCTACTAGTTAAGCGTCCTGACATTATGTTCCAGGCTCTGCTGGGGTATGGTGAGGACTTGGAGACGGCGCAGTGGCTGTGTGGAGGCTCCGTCATCAGTGAGCGATACATCCTCACTGCTGCACACTGTATATCCAGTCCTTCATTGTAAGTCACCAGTCTTTTTCTTCTTATCGAGTGAGCTGCAGGATTAATCACCGAACAAGTCCTAGTGTCAGAGTTTTCTCAAATCCGCCTGACGGCCGCTGACGTGGAATTGTAGCAACGACTGCTACTGAGAAGCGCTCGGAGACACCAGCGCCACATACCCTCCCAGGCACGGGGGTGTCACACTGACAACTTTCAAACTCTGAGCTGCTTTGTGTAACTTCTTAAAACTCTCTCTATACCTAACATTATTTGTATTTCAAAACAGGAACACCACTTTCTACCAAAAATATATCGCATCCAATTCTGTTCATGCATTTAAGAGAGAGGTATACTACAGACAGGCATAAATAGTAGTGACCCATTTTGCGTTTATAAATTTCAGTTAAGCTCTAAACTATGAATGTTAATTCTAGAGGTCCCGTGAGATTCGTAGCCCTGGGCATATTGAAGCGTTCGGACCCTGATTATTTGTGGCAGAAGTACTACGTGAAGAGGGTGGTACCTCACCCGGAGTACCAGTCGCCCTCCAAGTACCACGACATCGCGCTGCTCGAGACTGATACAAGGTAAGCTGTTTTTAGGGTTCCGTACCCAAAGGATAAAACGGGACCCTATTGTTTTCGCTCCTCTGTCCGTCCGTCACCAGGCTGTATCTCATGAACCGTGATAGAGAGTTGAAATTTTCACAGATGATGTACTTCTGTTGTCGCTACAACGAAAAATATTGAAAACTAGAATAAAATAAATATTTTGGGGGGCTCCTATACAACAAACGTGTTGTTTTTGCTCATTTTCTAAACTTGCACTTGGCCGGTTTTTTTATTCTTTAACCACGAACTCCTCAACCGTTCTGTACGTCTGATACTTGTAACTTCACGCTAGTTATTATGTAATCCTGCTAGCCGATTATGGGAGATTAGCCAACTACGCAGAATAATACAATAGCGCACGCACATTTGCTTGGACACAGGTGCACTCACTATTCCTTCACCCTCAAAGCCCGATGGGACGGCAATCCGACGCGCCCGGAGAGAGATCAGGCGCATGACCGACATTTACGTACTCTCCGATGTGCGGGTGTATCAATCAACAAGTTCCAGGCTCCAAGCTACTTTGTGAAAGTTTTTAAAACCAGGAAGATTTCAGCCTGACCCGGAAATCGAAACTGTAACCGCGATCGAACCCGAGACCCGGGAAATAACAGCTTTATACTTTCTACTTACTAAACTAATATAATAAAGAGGAATCATTTCATATTTCTTTGTATTCTAAAGACTCCGAAACTATGACACTTTGAAAAATTCTTACACGGTTGGAAAATTACACTCTTTTCGGTAACATAGGCTGTATTTTATTCAGTTAAGAGAAGAAGTTCCCTCAGGACGTGGGGAACAGCTTATGAACTAGCTTTCTGTATTACAGAATTAATTTCGACGGCTCCGTGCTGCCCGCCTGTCTCCACTCGGAGCCGAACCCTGCTGCTGCAGCAGAGGCCTCCGGGTGGGGGGCACTCGGTCACCGCCAGGGTTTGGCTGACAATCTACAGGCTGTAAGCAGCTTTGCCATAATTTTATCATTCTTCTTCTTTCGTGTTTTATAGTGAGACTACACTATGTCAGCCCAATATGCCGCCACAGCGAGAGCACAGCCGGATGCGCTCATTAAGTCCTCCCGCGATCAAGTTTCAGGGCACAGTCGACATGCGATGAGGTGGGACATGGTCTGTCATAAGTCCTAGGTCGTGGTAATAGTGGGTAGTAAATAACAATAATAATGGCGTCCAAGGCCGATTTCGGCCACGGCGGCTGTTCTCATATAAGGAGAACAGCCAGCTGCGAAGGACATATTATAGTGCACGCACATTTGCTAGGACACAGCTGCACTCACTATTCCTTCACTCTCATAGCGCGAAGGGACGACAATCCGACACCACCGGACGAATATCAGGTGCAAGACAGACATTTACGTGGGATGAGGGAGTTAAAAGAAAACATTTTAAGAAAACTGCCGGTTCTTGGTAAAAAAAGTGGTGGTGGCCTAGTGGGTAAAGAACCAACCTCTGGAGTATGAAGGTGTGGGTTCGATTCCAGTTCAGGCAAGTACCAATGCAACTTTTCTAAGTTTGTATGTGCTTTCTACCTGGAAGGAGAGAGAACAGGAAACCTGGACTATAAAGTCTGAAATCACCAACCCGCATTGAGCAAGCGTGGTGATTATTGCTCAATCCTTCTCCATGTGAGAGGAGGCCGCAGCCCAGCAGTGGGGCGATAAAAAGGCTGTAACAGATGGTTCTTGATCAGTTTTGACTATGTTTTCAGGTGAAACTCAAGAGGTATGATGAAGAGACATGCTCGCAGCTGTATCCTGCTCACAGACATCTGGTTTACGGTTTCAACCATACCACACAAATGTGCTATGGAGATGACACGGATCCCAAAGATACTTGCGAGGTACTTATAGATTTTTTTATGTAATAGTCATCTGCCTTGCCTTTTCTAGGTAAAAAACCGGCCAAGTGCGAGTCAGACTCGCGCACGAAGGGTACCAACATTTAGAAAATGAGCATAAAATCACGTTTGTTGTATGGGAGCCCCCCAAAATATTTATTCTATTCTAGTTTTCAGTATTTGTTGTTATAGCGGCAACTGAAATGCATCATCTGTGTAAATTTCAGCTCTCTAACTATCGCAGTTCATGAGATACAGCCTGGTGACGGACGGACGGACGGACAGAGGAGCCAAAACAATAGGGACCCGTTTACCCTTTGGGTACGGCACCCTAAAAATGGGCATAACACTAAAAAATATTCCTTCTCCAGGGTGACAGCGGGGGTCCTCTCCAAATAGCAAACGATGTGTTGAGCTGCGCGTACGACATCATCGGCGTGACGTCATACGGGCGTCAGTGTGGCGTCACCGCGGGCTCCGGGATCTACACCCGGGTGTACCACTACTTACCCTGGATTGAGAGCATCGTCTGGCCTTGAAGAACTTTCTCCACTCCATTTGAGCACAAGACAAGAAAATTAATTTATCTGTCAGATAAGTTCCTGATAGTCTATCAGAGACTTTATCAGTAACCGGTGAAACTACCTATAAGTGTAAAAAATAAAAATGCCTTCATAAATTATTTTTTCTGACTTTTATCTGTTTTTTCTACCAGTCACACCGTGCTGTCACAATATCTCAACAGATAACGTTTGCTTACAAATCTACAATGGCGTGCACGGCCAATTTCGGGCACGGCGGCTGTTCTCATTTTAAGGAGATCAGCCAGCTGCGCAGGACATATTATAATGCACAAGCATTTGCTTGGACACAGGTGCACTCACTATTCCTTCACTCTCATAGCCCGATGGGACGGCAATCCGACACGACCGGAAAGAGATCAGGCGCAGGACCGACATTTAAGTGTAACAAATCTATACTAATATTATAAAGTTGAAGAGTTTGTTTAAACGCGCTAATCTCAGGAAGTACTAGTCCGATTTGAAAAGTTCTTTCCGTGATAGATAGCCCATTTATCGAGGAAGGCTATAAGCTACTTTTTATCAGGATTCCTGCAGAAGTTCCCACGGGACGCGGGTGAAATCGCTGGCAGAAGCTATAATAGTTATATGGATGTTCTTGTCTATCGATAGAATATACATATGTCAATGATGGCTTACAACCTAAACCGTCCAGATCTTAAAAAATACAACGTCAAAAATTTTGACAGTCCTGTCCGTAAAGTCAATTTCCTTTGATTTCCTTTCATACATCCAACCAAAACAATTTATTTGACCAAATTCAACGAATAAAAATTCAAAATGTGTGAGTTACTAGAAAAAACTACACTAACAACTTGTAATGCTCAAAATTATGCTATAAGGAAAGAAGCAGCCGAGAAACGGTACAGAAAATGTGGCTTTCTAAACTTAATCCAACATGTCGACATTTACGGAAAATTCCGATCGAACTATTGTGAATTAAACCGATCAAGAATATGTTCTAATACCTCAGCTATTTCCATAACTTCAATTTCTTCAAAAGAGAGCAAAATCACTGATGGTTTTGGTAAGCAAGCTGAAAATATATCCTTGAAAAGTGTGGATTCTAAACTCAGCCGGTTTACCGCGTCCTCGAAGCTATCGGGGCACTCACAATCTGATAATCAAAAGGTTAGGTACGGTAATAAAAACAGGTTGTCTGGAAAAAACTATATTTTTGGAGGTGTTATACCGAAGTAGTTTTTTTGATTTTAATAAAAATATCTGGACACTGATTTTGTTATTTTTTTTTATTGAAGATTTCATCATCATCTCCTGAGCCTTTTCTCAACTGTGTTGGGGTCGGCTTCCAGTCTAACTGAAACAACTGAGTACCAGTGTGCCACAAAGAGCGACTGCCTATCTGCCCTTCTCAACCCAGTTATCCGGGCAACCCAATACCCCCTGGTAAGACTGGTTGTCAGATTAAAGGTTATGGCACAGTATAGCGGCACCGCAACAGCACGGCTCCACACCAGCATTTAAGTTGTCATTCAATTTAGAGCATTAAATCGTGTATATTATAATATATTTCGTAATGTCAATATGAAAAAGCCAACGGCGAGCAGTCAGCGCGCTTGCCGCTACCACACAACTCGACTCGCCGCCCGCGTGCTGCAAGCGAGCGGACCTCATGCGTACAGCGCGCCGACGGCGTGCTAATTACGCGCCGACTCCGAGCCGGCAGCGAAACAACGTCATTGCGTCGTGTTCAATCATAACTGTCTTAAAATAATATTGAGTTTGCGGTGACAGCAAGCTTACACCTCGCGGCCGGCGCGCGGGCGGCGCGCGGACGGCGAGCTTGCACCTTGCGGACAACGCGTAGTTAGCGCGCTGTCAGCTAGCCGTAGTCTAAATTCGAGGCGACGCCGTGCTGCAGACGTGCTGTTGCGGTGCTGCTATAATGTGCCATGTCCCTATCGGTCCCAACAAGGAGATGCAACATTAAATCAAAAGTTTAAGAACGTTTGGGGCGTAGGGGCCGGGGCTTATCCAACGATACATTTACCTATGTACATGAGGTAAGCAAAGGTACAAAAGGCAGTGTCGAGTACATAGGTAAGCTTGTAGATGAAGCAAATAATAATATAGCCTTTTTATTCAGACCCAAAATACATATAAAACTAAACAATTTTTAACCTTAAACCTAATCTTTTCTTTTTTTTTTTCCTTATTTTTTTTTAGATCTATTTGCCCTGGCAAAGGCCTCCTCCAATCTTTTATACTCATGTCTTTCTTGAGCCACTCTGTTCCATGTGACACCTGCCAATTGCCTTACATCATCATCCCATATTTCTTGTAGTCTGCCTCTTTTCCTTTTACCTTCCCTAAGATACCATCAGGAGGAAGTAGATATGAGAGTATTAAAAGTCATTTTAGTAATATATAATTTATCCTAAGTGATTATATACACTTCACAATGTTTCGGACTCCAAACGGTACCCCAAGACAGGCTGGCCTTTTTATTTAGATTTCTCAGGGCCAGACGACGCTCTCGATCCAGGGCACGTAGTGTATGACCCTGGTGTACAGTCCGGAGCCAGCAGTGATGCCGCACTGCTTCCCGGCTGACGTCACTCCGACCACGGTCGCCACGCAGCGATGCTGGTCTAGAGTTTTTGACTGAAGTGGTCCACCGCTGTCACCCTGGTTATAAAGAAATGAGGATCATAAGACTGTGATGAAGATACCTCCTCTACAGTCGTAGAATATCTGCGTGTTAAGACCAGCTGGACCTTGATGGTCGAGAAGTTGGAACCGCGTCACATCGTGGCGCGTGATCCGACATAAGCTCCTAAAAAGGTCCTCAAGCAAAATTTCTGGCCGAAGGGTGTTGTATTGCATTAGTTTTAAAAATATTGGTTATAGGTATATTTACACTAAGTAGTAATAAATAAAATAAATAATGGGCGATGTGCCGACATCAACATCAAGCTGCTACATATGGCGAGTTTCTTTAATGGATTTCTTTTACATGTATGTATCGGAGCATTCCTAAATAGAGGATTTTTGGTTAACTATCGTAACAGTTACTAGACTAGCTAAGCAGAGGTTAACCTATGGCATCTCGTGGTCTACTTATCTCCCCAGGGCTGGGAAAATATAGGGTATACAGGGAAGAGTACTGCTTACAACTTATTTGATAGAGACCTGATAGGTGACCAGAAATCTATGATATAAACACTAGAACTGCAAATCAGACCAGGTTGCTCATATTCCGTATCTGCCTACTTCCTGAAATTCCGTGCATCGGAGAGCACGTTGATGTCGGTCCTGCGCCCGATCTCTCTCCGGTGGTGTCAGATTACCGTCCCATCGCGCTTTGAGAGTGAAGGAATACTGAGTGCACCTGTGTCCAAGCAAATGCTTGTGCACTGTAATAATTATGTCCTGTGCAGCTGGCTGATCTCCTTATATGAGAATAGCTGTGGACGTATTATTACTTCCTGAAAGATCGAGCATGATAATCTGAAGGTCGTACCTCGCAGGAATCAGCCACAGTCACTCTGTCTCCGTAGCACATCTGTGTGGTGTGATTGTATCCTTGCAAAAGATGTCTGTATTTGGGGTAGTGCTGCTTACATTCCTCTTCGCTGAACCTTGTTATATCCAACTGGAAGAAATCATTGTATTTATAAAGCTTTAATTCATGTAAACACCGACTGCCATTGAACATCTTTGGCAGTCGTTACGGGTAGTCAGAAGCCAGTAAGTCTGACACCAGTCTTACCAAGGGGTGGTATTGGGTTGTGTCCAGGTAACTGGGTTGAGGAGATCAGATAGGCGGTCGCCCCTTGTACTGGTACTCAGCTGCGTCCGGTTAGACTGGAAGCTGACCCCGACATAGTTGGGATCAACGCGGTGGTTGATATTTTGCATAGAAGACTAGCCGTTTTCTCACGGTTTCACCCGCGGCCCGTGGGAACTCCTGACCGTACCGGGATAAAATATAGCCTATATTGCTCGGGAAGAGTGTAGCCTTCCAACAGTGATTTTAAATTGGTTCAGTGGTTTCGGAGCCTTTAGGTTACAAACTAAAAATATGTTTCCTCTTTATAATGTTGCTATTGAAAAAGCCTACGCGCAGTGACGGCTGATGAAGAGCCGGTTAAAAATACTTACAGTCTGCAATATATCAGCCAGTTGCTGTCTGTGACCCAGGGCTCCCCACCCGGTGCCCGTCAGAACCTCATCAGCCTCTCCCTTCGTGTGGAGACACGCTGGATGGACATCATCATTGAATTTTATCCTGTAAAAAGTACCTGCTTTAAGAAAAAACCGACCAAGTGCGAGTCGGACTTGCGCACTAAGGGTTCCGTACCATTATTTATAAGACGGCCAAAAAAATCACGTTTGTTGTATGGAAGCCCCCCAAAATGTGTATTTAATTCTTGTTTTCAGTCTTTGTTGTTATAGGGCAACAAAAATACATCATCTGTGAAAGTTTCAGCTCTCTAACTATTACGGTGTTAACTCTTTCAAATGTATTTAAAATCTTGACTAACTGTCAGTAGCTGAGTGTTTTACAAGGAACTGACTATCTCACCTTCATAACCTAATACTAGGCAGTAATGCTCATCTGCCCTGCATTTTAACTGTGGTGTGGTAAGCTTCCAGAGTGTTTTACAATGAGAAAATGCTTGTATGATTCTACAACACACATGGATAAATAGTTACCTTAGAATTCGAGTGGAATCACCAGAAAAGGCGAGTCCAAACTTACTCAGTATCAGTCTCGAGCAGAGCGATGTCGTGGTACTTGGAGGGCGACTTATACTCCGGGTGAGGCACCACCCTCTTCACGTTGTACCTCTGCCACTTGTCCAGAGGGTCGGAGCGTCGGAGGATGCCGAGCGCGATGTACTTCACGGGTCCTCTGCAAATATTTGAGGCTCGTATTGTGAGAGATTTTCTCTTAGCTGATCCGGCCACGGCGGCTGTTCTCATATAAGGAGATTAGCCAACTACGCAGGACATATTATGGTGCACAAGCATTTGTGCACACACAAGTGCACTCACTATTTATTTTCTCTCATAGCCCAATGGGTTGGCAATCCGACGCGACCGGAGGGAGGTAAGGCGCAGGAGCAACATTAATTTCTCCGAGGCACGGGTGTTTCAATCACCAACTTCCAGGCTCAGGGCTGCTTTGTGTTTTCCAAACCCCACAAAGCGATTTCGGCCCGACTCGGGTATCGAACCCGAGACCTCGTGCGCAGCAGCCGCGCTTGTGACAGCTAGACCAACGAGGCAATTGGTCTTGAAGGGCCTGGATTGTAGGTCAGTTATGACTGGAGGCCAGAGTAAAAATGGCAAATTGCAGAAACGTCAAAATGTGTACTGCTTTTTGCAATTATATCTCCCGAAGCAGTACGTGGTGGCCCAGTGAGTAAAGCACCAACATTTCATGAGAGTGTATGTTCGATTCCAGATTAGGTAAGAACCAATGCAACTTTTCTAAGTTTGTATGTACTTTCTAAGTACATCTTAGATACCAATGTCTGATAAAAAGGTGAAGGAAAACATCTCGAGGAAACCTGAACTATATAGTCTGAGTTCACCAACCCGCGCTGATCAAGCGTGGTGATAAACGCTCAATCCTTCTCTGTGTGAGAGGAGGCCTCAGCCCAGCAGTGGAACGATAAAAAGGCTGTAAGTTACTATGTCTCCCTTAAGTTGATCTTCAGTGAGAGGTACTTACATTTTTGGCTGCGACAAGCAGTGTGCAGCTGTGAGGATATATCGCTCACTGATCACAGTGCCTCCACAGAGCCAGAGAGCTGAATCCACGTCTGGGCCGTATCCAAGCAGAGCCTGAGGAGACATACAGCTATTTAAAGAAAAATATATAACGCCGATGACTGTCAGCGAACATCTTCAGCAGTTGTTAAGGTTAGTCAGAAGAAAGGAAGTCTGGCAAACAGTCTTATCAAGGGGTATTGGGTTTAGGGTTGCCCGGGCAACTGGGTCGAGGAGGTCAGGTAGGCTGTCGCTCCTTAAAACACTGGTACTCAGCTGCATCCGGTTAGACTGGAAGCCGATCCCAATATAGTTGGGAAAAGGTTCAGAAGATGAAGATGATGATCATGTAACGGCGATGACGATGAGAAAATTAGAAATTTCTTACCATATGCGGATATTGGTACCGTTCAGCGTCTTGCCCTTCAACATATAGATATTCGTCGAATTTCTCCAGTGATACTTTATGACATTTCTTAGCTTCTGAGTAGCGAAGACGAAGCAGTTTATAATACCATGAATGCCCATACTTGTGTTTGCAACCAAAGTCAATTTTATTCTTGAACCGAGTGCAGGCTGTAAACCAAGAATCATAAATCGACATGACGAATCAAATCACAAATCATTTATTCAACCTTAGCTGCAAGACAGCACTTTGTGAACGACAAGAATTTACAAAAGACAGCCCCCAAAACGCCCACCCTTCACCACTTCCTATGTGTTTTTGCTGGGAAGTGGCGCAACAAACTCCCCAGCAACACATGTCTGCCTGTAGGTTAGAAGAACCTTAAACATTGTTTGATATATAAAGTATAGGTAATAATAATGGCGTCCACGACTGATTTCGGCCACGGCGGCTGTTCTCATTTAAGAAGATCAGCCAGCTGCGCAGGCAGGACATATTATAGCGCACGAGCATTTGCGCAAACACAGGTGCACTCCCTATTCCTTCACTTTCATAACCCGGTGGGACAGCAATCCGACACGATCGGATAAGAACAGGAGCGGAACCGACATTTACGTGATCTCCGATGCACGGGTGAACCAATCACCATCTTCCAGACCACGGGCTGCTTTGTGAAAGTTTAAGAAAACCCATAAAGCGATTTCGGCCCGACCCTTGAATCGAACCTGAGACCTCGAGCACAGCAGCCGCGCTTGTGACCACTAGACCAACGAGGCAGTCGTATATAGACGTAACTTCACTGTAACGACTATTTCTGAACATTGTTATACTTTTAAAATTTTAAAAAACTCACCATCTTCAGCTTTCTTTCCAGTTAAATACAGGAAACCCAATTGAGCATCCATTATCATTTTCCTGCAAAAGAAAAAAAAACTTGGTGGCCTACCTAGTAGGTAAAGAACCAATCTCTAAAGTAAGATTCCAGGTCAGGCAAGAACCAATGCAACTTTTCTAAGTTTGTATGTACTTTCCAAGTACATAATATGTTTTGGACACCAAATGTGTCGGAGGGCATGTAAACTGCAGGTCCCTGCTGTCACTGATCTTGGCAGTCGTTACGGGTTGTCAGAAGCCAGTAAATCTGACACCAGTCTAACCAAGGGGTATCGGGTTTTCCGGGGTACTGGGTTGAGGAGGTCAGGTAGTCTGTCGTTCCTTAAAACACTGGTACTCAGCTGCATCCGGTGACACTGGAAACTGCACCCAACATCATTATTTTTAGGAAAAGGCTAGGCAGGTTAACTGTAGTTTAAATACCTGATATCATCAACCAGATCGCAGTCCGTACAGCACACTATGGGTGTTTTGCCTTCAAAGGAGCATATCTGTAAGAAAATATAACATCACCACATAGTATAAAACAAAGTCGCTTTCTCTGTCCCTATATCCCTATGCCCCTTTGTACGCTTAAATCTTCAAAACTACGCAACCGATTTTCATCTGTTTTTTTTTGTGTTATTGAAGAGGAAGGTTTTATTTCTGTAATAAAACATGCATAATATAGTAAACACTAATAATTTTATAGGCATCTGATGTTATGTCGTTAATTAACGCATTGTTCGCTTACATTGCAAACGCTGGCTAAACCATACGCGATAAATATAAAAATAATGTACGCCACTATTGCACACCTTAAAAAGGTTAACAAAAAATCCGCAATAGTATCAATATAACTCTGATAGGACAACTGAAAAGGCAGATGATGATGGCAGAAAGTCTGACACCAGTCTAGCCAAGGGTATTGGGTTGCCCGGGTAACTGGATTGAGAAGATCAGATAGGCAGTCGCTCCTTGTAAAACACTGGTACTCAGCTGCATCCGGTTAGACTGGAAACCGACCCCAACATAGTTGGGAAAAGTCTCGGGAGATGATAATGATGATGATGACGTAAGGAAAGATGTCAATGAACTTTTATGAATGCAAGCCGTTCATGTGCGTATTTTTGGAATGGATTGCAAACAAAATTATTTAAAGATATTTTCTTAACACCCGTGTAGCAGGTTTTTAACAAGACCCTAAGGTGTGTCCCAATTTATTTTGTATTATATAGTTTTCTGTATGGACCTTATAAATGGTTTTATTTTATTTCTTTAGATGGTAATGAAATAATGCATTTTCTCAGCTGAAGGCCGATAAATAATATCACCTGCCGGGGCTGCGGGATTGTTCGCGCGAGTTACCGCGGCGCTGGTAATAAAAGGCCTACGAAGGAACAGGTTTTAGTCAGTAAGAATCTGACACTCCCTCATGCTGCTCCCACAGCGGGAGAAGTTATTTGATGATATGATTTCTCCTAGCCGATTTTCGGCTACGGCAGATGACATATTATAGTGCACAAGCATTTGCTTGGACATAGGTGCATTCACTATTCCTTCACTCTCATGGCGCGATGGGACGACAATCCGACACCACCGGAGAGAGATCAGGCGCAGGACCGACATTAACGTGCTCTCCGATGCACGGAAAAGGTGATAAAAAATTACTTACTGGTGTTTGTATATTTTCTTCCTTATCCACAAGAGTGCCCAAACATTTATATAGACTGACACATCTTCCTTTAACTCCATTTGATTCACATGTAGCACCTAAAATAAAAAAAAACTAAATGTATAAAAGAAAGTCAATAACGGCTGAACCGTTTAAGCTGAAAATTTGTGAGGACGTACATTAGACCCGGGAAAAGGACATAGGGTAGATAGGTTTTGCCACCATCCGGCAACGGGAAGCAGTTATCTCGGGACGCGGGTGAAACCGCGGGCGGAAGCTAGTATACTATAATAAACGAGGACACCTTTGTTTGCACCCTAAAGGCTCGGAAACTATAGAACTAATTTGAAAAATATTTCACTGTTGGGGCGCTACACTCTTCCCGAGTAACATAGGCTATATTTTATCCCAGTACGGGCAGTAGTTACCACGGGAAAAACGGTTGGAGAATTATATATAGGGTGACTCTAGTAATTAATTAGTTACCGATACTTAAACATGTAAATCTTCTATAATTATAAACAATTGTTGCATTCCTTAATTAATTACTTTAGTTAGTTTCATCACAGAAATTACCATTGCATAACAGTGCATGATCTACATTTACATACATCTAGTATGATTCACCCGTCTTCGTGAGATGAAACATTTATAAATGCGTAGATTTTCCTCAATTTCAATTCAAAACTGGTTACAATAATTAAGTACCATTATTTTTTAAGAGCACATTTGTGTTTTTTGCCTTTTAAATAATGTGATTATATTTAATAGGTTTCTTTTGCTGTTACATGTTTTGCAAGTAACAACCAAAAACGTGATGCAATGATCTTTTCAAAAACTTTGATTTGCGTAGCCTTTTTCCAACTATTTTCCAGTACTTTTATATTATACTTTATTAACCGTTTTCCCTGCGGTTTCACCAGTATCCCGTGGGAACTACTGCCCGTACCGAGGTAAAATATAGCCTATGTTACTCGGGAAGAGTTTAGCTTTCCAATAGCGAAATAATTTTTGTATTCAGTTCTGTAGTTTCGGTGCCTTTGTGGTAAATAAAACAATATTTCCCTCATCATCTCCCGAGCCTTTTCCCAACTATGTTGGGGTCGGCTTCCAACCCCAGCGGGGCCCAGTAGGGCCAGGGCCTGCCGGGGCTGCGGGTTGTTCGCAAGAGATACCGCGGCTCTGGTACATAAAAGGCCCACGACGGAACACGACGGTTTTTAGTCAGTAAGAGTCTGACACTCCCTCACCGCTGCTAACCCACAGCGGTCATTTGATGATTTTTAACGTCGCTAAAAAAAATAAAAAAAAGGGTCGGCTTCCAGTCTAACTGGATGCAGCTGAGTACCAGTGTGCCACAAGGAGCGACTGATACTCCTCTTTATTATATTTGTATAGATTATTTCTATATAAGTATATTTTGGACACCTGTGATTGTTAATGACTGTGATTCGGATGGCACGTTAAACTGTAGGTCCCGGCTGTCATTGAACATCCTTGGCAGTCGTTACGGGTAGTCAGAAGCCAGTACGTCTGACACCAGCCTAACCAAGTGGTACTGGGTTGCCCGGGTAACTGGGTTGAGGGGGTCAAATAGGGCAGTCGCTTCTTGTAAAGCACTGGTACTCAGCTGAATCCGGTTAGACTGGAAGCCGACCCCAACATAGTTGGGAAAAAGGCTCGGAGGGGGATGGATATATGTAGATTATTTCTAAACTTACCTTCGTACAATCCTAAATGGCTGTTCACACAAACACTGCACAAATAAGACAATATTATTAAATAATATAACATTATATTGAACACGACTGTTCGACAGAATATTGTAATGACAACTAAGGACTGGTTTTCCAAAATGCTAATTTGCTAGAGGTAAGTGTGTCTTTGCAAATATGAGGATAGCTTTAAGTGCGAATTTTTGTAAACTATCTATCCATTTTTTTAGGGTTCCGTACCCAAAGGGTAAAACGGGACCCTATTGTTTTCGCTCGTCTGTCCGTCCGTCCGTCCGTCTGTCACCAGGCTGTATCTCATGAACCGTGATAGTTAGAGAGTCGAAACTTTCACAGATGATGTATTTCTATTGCCGCTATAACAACAAATACTGAAAACTAGAATAAACTAAATATTTTGTGAGCTACCATATAACAAACGAGATTTTTTTGCTCATTTTCTAAATAATGGTACGGAACCCTTGTGAGCGATTAGAGTTTTTTTGCGATTAGAGATTGATATCTAAACTAATATATATTTCGGGTTACCGTCAGGTCCGCCGTCACAATTCTCCGATCCTCTCGAAATACATATAGAGAGTTGCTACCTAATTGCTACCAGCTACCATTAGTTGCTACCAATTGCTACCCTCGTGGTTTTGAAGATATTCAGCATCCAAAGGTGACAGCCATTCTGATATCAGGATGGCTGTCACTTTTCCCAGTGTGAAGAAACGGCGCAAAAGTATTGAGTTTTTTTTTCACCCAGAGTTGCTACCTAATTGCTACCCTCCAGAATTAAATTTTGGGTCACAACGATTCCCTGGATAAAAAGATATTTAAAAAATGAGTTTTTACGCCCTGCCAAATTAAATTAGCAAGCTGTTAGTTAATACAATTGAGTACTTTTGACGTAGGCGCTATGTATTATAATCCGACACGTGATAAAAATGCGGCCGAAAAGTGAACTAAAGCAAGCCGCCATCTTTGAACATCATTTTTGATTAGGTGTATTTATAAATGTTACCTGTTAAATGAAATTTCCCGAAATGCATGAAAAAAGTATTTACTATAATTACCTCAGCCTTCGATTGTTAACACGAAATAATTAAAAATTTATTAAATCATGTCAGGGTATGATATATTTTAAGTCACTGACAGAAATAAAAATATCTTTTAATAAAATCAATATTGTTTTACTGTGACCAAATCAGTTCACGTTTTACGTAGAGTGGGGTATGATTTTTACACGACTGGCCTTACTGGATGTTTTCTAGAAAGTATTTTGGTAGGAAAATGGGCGTTCTTGGACAATCGGCGAGTTGATCAATTTTACTACTGTAAATAATGAAAAATAAGTACGGACTAGATAATTTGTTTACGTTTAGACCGGTAATGGCGGCAGCGGGGAGGCCGCGAGCGGTATAAAAGCATCGCAAATCGCCTTTGTCGGATGATTTAACGGCAAAATGCCGTAAATTAATCAACTTACTAAAATACATACCTTTGTTAAATAGTACATTTTATTATATTTATATTTTTTTCGTCTATTATTTTCCGAGAAATGATCAACTACCTAGAAAATTGATCAACTTACGAGTCTTGTTATTTTCCGGTGACATATAGAAATATAATCTGCACTTTAGTTTACACTACCCTAATATTATACAGAGGAAGAGGAAGGATTTCGAGATACGTTACTTTTTGTAACGAATAGCTTTACACGGATTTCTATGAAATTAAATGTTTTCATTAGACTGAGATTTCATCATTTTTAGAAAAAATACCAAACATTGAAGGATCAATAAATTAAAATATAAACCAAATTATAGGATTCTATTGTAACTGGAACTTTATTTTCAGAGTTGATGGTTTTATGGGCTAGAACGTGGCGATATTTGATGGCAGACTGGTGTGTGTGAGGTTTCACATTATCTCGTTTGACTGGATATATGCGATGATGAATGCATAAGCATTGTCGCAGGCACAGTTTACGAACTCACATTTCCTTCATTTTGCTTTTATTTTGGATAATTCGTAATTTGTTCGTTTTATTAATTTTATTGAAACCTTAAACCGTTGCATAACCTTATGATCGATCGAATATACACTCTTTTTCAAAAAACTTTTCAAAACACCGACGAACTTTCTGCCAGCAATTAGTCCAAAACAAGGTTTAACCAATTTCTTAGCAATTGTACAAAATTCAAATTTAGAATACACTCTCACGCATGCTTGGCTAACCCTATTGATGCTAGTAACATGCTATAGTCATAAAAATCCTTTGAAATACACGTAAAGTACTTCAAACTAAGATTTCGCATAGGTGATTTTTTTGCAAAAGAGTTTATATGATGGTTTTGATATTTACGATCCCATTCGTAAATATCGAAACCATCATATAAACCGACTTTGACCATCACTATACAAATTTGCCCTATGTCCTTAAACTCCTGTCTTTAAAGAAAGAAAATGTAATTATTTTTCTTCAAGATTCTGTCATTGATTCTGTAATTCAATATTGTGAATTTTTATTTAATATTGTATGAGTTGTCGTTATTGCAATAATGCCGGGTGGACGTAAGTTTTTTAATACTCTGGACCAACAAAAAGAAGCCTTTTTAAAATATCGTCGATTTTTTCCGAGTGAAGAGGAACTTCCTCCTTCAACTGCGCCAATATATAATGTTATTCAAAAGTCACTCAAGTGCCCTGTTTCGGAAAAAGCCCTTTATCTTTCAGTTAAGAAAAATTATAAATATTTTTTTGATGTGGATGTTGATAAAACTGATGCTCCCAAAATACCAAAATCTCCCAAAGATTTAAGTGGTCAATCTATTAATTTTGAATTCATGATAGATTTGTACCAGTGGGAAGAAATGCAGCCCCTGACAAAACATTTAAAAGTCACACAAAACTCAAGGTCAGTTATAAAAAAGAAATATCGCTTGCCGAAGCATATGTGGGCCCCTTTACTACGAGAGGGAATTTGGAAAACCATCAAGGTTTTTTTCTTCATAATGTTAATGTTTCATAATTTTAAGTAAGTCTCTATTTTTTTTTGTGAAAAATGTTATATCTTTTAAGTTCTCTAAGTTTTAATTTCCCTTTTTAGTTATAATGGCATTAAAATATTTTTTATATAGATTATAGAAATACTGAAACCTTGAAGTTTTATTATAAATAACACTGCTATTGCGTTACTCAATGATACTTCTGTAATTTGGGAAATTTCATTTAACAGGTAACATTTATAAATACACCTAATCAAAAATGATGTTCAAAGATGGCGGCTTGCTTTAGTTCACTTTTCGGTCGCATTTTTATCACGTGTCGGATTATAATACATAGCGCCTACGTCAAAAGTACTCAATTGTATTAACTGACAGCTTGCTAATTTAATTTGGCAGGGCGTAAAAACTCATTTTTTAAATATCTTTTTATCCAGGGAATCGTTGTGACCCAAAATTTAATTCTGGAGGGTAGCAATTAGGTAGCAACTCTGGGTGAAAAAAAAACTCAATACTTTTGCGCCGTTTCTTCACACTGGGAAAAGTGACAGCCATCCTGATATCAGAATGGCTGTCACCTTTGGATGCTGAATATCTTCAAAACCACGAGGGTAGCAATTGGTAGCAACTAATGGTAGCTGGTAGCAATTAGGTAGCAACTCTCTATATGTATTTCGAGAGGATCGGAGAATTGTGACGGCGGACCTGACGGTAACTATTTCGGGTGTGTCGTACCTAATCACATTAAATCCTATCACATATATATACTTTATGAAAATAAGGCGAATTGTAAAAAAAAAACCTAATAGATTCAGTGGTCTAGCCACAGGAGTAATTTTTCGTTTTCATAATTTACAACATCATTTGAAAAGCAGAGATAAAGTTAGGTTTATCGGGTAGGAAGCTCCGAAACTACTGAAGCGATTTGAAAAATTCTTTCACCATCCCCAATTAACATAGGCTATATTTTATTTGAAAAGTCCTTTCTGACGAGACGCGAGTATAGTCGCGGGAAAACAGCTAGGATAAAATGTTAGGGAAAATATATAGCGTTAATTCCATGAGACAATATATTTATGTCTATATATTTTTCCTAACATTTTATGTCATAGATTTCCGCAAAGTAACGCCTGATTCCTTTTTTTTTAACATCTAGTAACTACCTTATAGTCTAAATTAAATCTCTGGTTAGATCTGTTATAGAAAATCACTGTTAATATACGATATACAGCAATTTATGTAATATACAATATACATTCCTAGGTATTTATTAAGTGCCTCTCGGAGAGCACGTAATAGGCTCTTAATTTATAGGTTCTATACAACATATAAATATATTAAGAGGAAACATATTTTTATCTGTTTGTGTGTACCCTTTAGGCTCGGAAACCATAGAACCGATTTGAAAAATTCTTTCACAAAGCTACACTCTTTCCGAGTAACATAAGCTATCTTTGATCCCGGCACGCAGTAGTTCCCACAGGACGCGGGTGAATCAGTAAGTCTTCTATAAAACTTGCACCTTATGTACTGCATCACATATTTACATTGTTAAATAAAAGTATTGATCGTGACCTGCGCAGTACAGGTATATAAAAGGTACTTAAAGATACTTGCTAACTACACACTAAACAGTCGGCCGACTGTTGCCCCATCATTGGCAATAAAAAAATATTTAATGAAATCATAATCATCATCCTCCCGCTCTTATCCCACTTTTATTTGTGATCGGCGCAGCATGTTTTCTCCTTCCATCCATATTCTTGTATCTGCCGTCATCTCACAAGTAAACATCCTTTCTTACCATATCTACTTTCACACAATCCATCCATCGTTTCTTTGGTAGTTCTCTTTCACTACATCCATCATCATCCTCCGAGCCTTTTCCCAACTAGGTTGGGGTCGGCTTCCAGTCTAACCGGATACAGCTGAGTATCAGTGTTTTACAAAGAGCGACTGCCTATCTGATCTCCTCAACCCAGTTACCCGGTCAACCCAACACCCCTTGGTTAGACCGGCGCCAGACTTACTGGCTTCTTACTACCCGAAACGACTGCCAAGGATGTTCAATGACAGCCGGGACCTACAGTTTAACGATCCATCCGAAACACAGTCATTGGTGTCTAAGATATACTTAGAAAGTACACACAAACTTACCGGTTTTTGCATAGCTCTGTTACCGGTGCCACTTTCAAACTTTCTCTGATAAATATAAAATCTTGATTCAAAGCAAAATTCTCAGTCGGTCTGATACCGACTAAATACTTTATCTTTGTAATGTGCGTACTACCATTCAACTTCATACGGATTTACTAGCCCAAAACCAACTATCGGCCGACTAAAAGTTGCAGTATGCAAACGCATCCTTTGTTCTCATCACCCTTCCTAAAAACATAACTAGATGCATTTCAGAGCAGACTCTATAGCTCCCGTCTGGTATTGATCGTGACCTGCGCAGTGCAGTTACAGCTTTCTAGACCAGACTGCCCTTTGTCTGAGTATCCAGTGCGTCGCCCGACGTCTGCCGTGCAACACGTGTGACTCCTTCAAGACTTGCTGCTGTGTTCCGGAGCCCTATCTTATCAGATAGCCTTCAGTTATGCAGGTAAGTGCTCATGTATTGCTCAGGAACCTATTTTAGATCTTATTTGATTTGTTTTACTATCACGGCTTTCAAATTACTTCGTTAAATAAAAAGGGCGTGGCTGCCAAAGTTAAAATTGAATGTTAAGTCTCACTCTCCAGATCTACAGTTCTGTATTAGAGTATTATAGGAGAAGTATCTTAGGACAAGAATTTAGCTCGTCTCAAATACGTATTCCAAAATGTCTACCAGCTCTCTTTATCTATGTACAAGGGGAAAGACGCTATTTTGTTTTATCATTAGTTTTTCAAATATATTTTTTTCATACAAAACTTGGAAAATCTTTTGCAGGTTGCTGGTTGGGGAAGGCATCTTTGAAAACGGCTGATGATTGAAGATGCAGTCTTAAGCAGTGGACCTTCGAGTCGAGAGATAGGAGGCATCATAATGGTATGTACAATTGTGACTAACTATCCTTGTGTGAAAGTTGTCCCAACTTAATTAATCACTTTTTTTTTGTCATAGTAACACCCCAAAGCTAATGAAAACGGGGAATAACATGCTGACTAATAAAATGTTGTTCTAATTTCCAGATCTCGTTGTACCAGCTCGCATTCTCTCCACACGTGGCGTTGCTCCGGCACGTGGCACGCGGCGCCACTTGAGCGCGCTGCGACGGGGCGCAAGTGGCGCCACCAACACCTGAAGCGCCAAAGTCAACCTCACCTGCACGCGGCGCGCCCTGCTCACACCGACGAGGCTCTGGCGACTCCTTAACTCTTCACATCAGATAAAGATTTCTAGGTTTCCCTACTACTCTTTATCTGATATTAAGAGTAATAGATTAAGTTCTAGATTTAAGTAAAAATAATAATATTTTTGATATACAATAAGCTTTTAATATAATAATAGGTGTTGTCTTTAGGATAAGTATCGCATTTTTATTAATAAAAATTAGGGTCTAGGGCGACCAATTGTTGTTTTATTTCTGAGGTCCTTCTCCTCAACGTTATAAGCTGGACGGTGTCAGTCTACTGTTAGGACCAGATTCTCTCTTGTCAATCATTCTTTCTCCTACCCTTTTCTCAACTCTACTTGGGGTCACTGCAGCAAGTTTTCTTCTTCCATGCTATCTACGTTTAGGAATGAGTCATATTGTGAAGATCGTGAATGGATATTTGGAAGAGGACGACCAAAGAAACGATGGATGGATTGTGTAAAAGTAGATATGGCTAGATAGATGTTACTTGTGAGATGACGGCAGATAGCAGAGTATGGAAGGAAAAAACTGACTGCGCTGACCGCAAATAAAATTTGGATAAGGACAGGAGGATGATGACTCTTCTAGCTTATCTCAACTCACATGCAACATACTTTGCAGTCATATGAACTTTCACAAAATCTATCCATAGATTCTTTGGTCGTCTCCTTTATCTATGTATATCCATTCTCTTACATGCCCATATTGATGATGACTGTTGAAATCATTATTGGCGGAATCTGACAGAGTTCTAAATAAAGATCGAAGAATCATCGAGGATGAGCGAAGATGCTATACCTTCCACTATTGTAATAGGGTTGAAAATTGATTGAAGTAAGACAGATTGCGGTAAGCTAATGTGCTGTATCAAAATTTTATTTGACGTTGTGAGGTTTTAAATTCAAATCTTCATCAAGCATCCAGGTTGGCTGGCCTCAGGGCCAGACGACGCTCTCGATCCAGGGCACGTAGTGTATGACCCTGGTGTACAGTCCGGAGCCAGCAGTGATGCCGCACTGCTTTCCGGCTGACGTCACTCCGACCACGGTCGTCACGCAGTGATGCTCGTCTAGAGTTTTTGACTGGAGAGGTCCGCCGCTGTCACCCTGGTGATAAGGAATTAATCATGACCATAAGCATATAAGGAGATCAGACAGTTACGCAGGACATATTTATAGTGCACAAGCATTTGCGCAGACACAAGTGCACTCACTCTCATAGCCCGACAGGACTGGAATCCGTTTCGGCCGGAGAGCCAATAAAATAATAGGGACAATTAGAAAGACATGCCGTAAAAATTACTAGATTGACTTTAAAGTTCAAGTTTCCTTAATATATGAAGATCGTACCTCGCAGGAATCAGCCACGGTCACCCTGTCTCCGTAGCACATCTGTGTGGTGTGATTGTATCCTTGCAGAAGATGTCTGTATTTGGGGTAGTGCTGCTTACATTCCTCTTCGCTGAACCTCGAGATGTCCAGCTGGCAAATTGTTTTAATTAGTCGAGCTTAATATAAAGTCAGACTAAAGTGTCTATACAAGAAATACTAACAGACTGCAATGTATCAGCTAGTTGTTGTCTGTGACCCAGGGCTCCCCACCCGGTGCCCGTCAGAGTCTCTTCAGCTTCTCCCTTCGTGTGGAGACACGCTGGATGCACGTCACTGTTGAAGTTTATCCTGAAACAGAGACATTTTATGAACTCACCACTGACTTCATCATTGAACTGTATCCTGAAATTCAAAGTATCTGTCAAGCAGGACATTCTCTTCATGAAAAACATCTTCGTCTGCAAAATAAACTTACTCGGTATCAGTCTCGAGCAGCGCGATGTCGTGGTACTTGGAGGGCGACTGGTACTCCGGGTGAGGTACCACCCTCTTCACGTTGTACCTCTGCCACTTGTCCAGAGGGTCGGAGCGTCGGAGGATGCCGAGCGCGATGTACCTCACGGGTCCTCTGAAATGGAAGTAGCAATTGAATGATACACAGGTGCTCAGGGCAAGAATTGATCCATGAAGAATGTAGTCTGCAGTGTTCTCTAAGATAACTTTTTTGGTCATATTCTGGCAAAGAAGGGATTTTGGGGACAGTTCTCTGCCACTTTCTATTCAAGCGCCGTAAATTACCTTTCTTGGATGCAAGCCAAACTTACCAAGATGTTGAAGACAAAGAAGTGATTGGGTTTGACACGAGACCATTGTCAAGAAGACTGGCGTATTTCTTAAAGTAGACGGCAGTCTTTTGTAAGCTGGCTTGCTTGTCTAACCAAGGAGTACTGGGTTGAGTAGGTCAGATAGGCAGTCGCTCCTTGTAAAACACTGGTACTCAGCTGCATCCGGTTAGACTGGAAGCCGACCCCAACATAGTTGTAAAAGACTCGGGAGATGATGGTGAAGTAAGCTGGTAAACTTACACTCTTGGCTGTGATATGCAGTGGGCAGCAGTAAGGATGAACCGCTCACTGATCACAGTTCCACCGCAGAGCCAGAGAGCTGACTCCACATCGTCGCCATACCCGAGCAGAGCCTGGGAAGAAATTATTGTCTATCAGAAAAACCTGGACTGCAAAGTCTCAAATTACCACCCTCATTGAGCGCACGTGGTGATTAACGCTCAATTCTTCTCTGTGTGAGAGGAGGCCGCAGCCCAGTAGTAGACGATAAAAAGACTCTAGGATTTCTCACCATGTGTGGGTATTCGTACTTTTTAGCCGCTCTTCCTAGGACGTAAAAGTACCATCGCTGTTCAAGAAGTGTCATATTCCTACATTTCTCATCAACTTCATAAGACAGTGAAAACTTCCAATCGTACGATGCTTGCTTGCATACATAATTCAAAGTATGCTTAAACCTTGTGCAAGCTGAAAAAAAATAGTTTTCACCTTTTGAGTAAAAAAAGTCGTGGTGGCTTTGTGGGTAAAGAACCAACATTTCATGTATCTATAGACATAGGTAAGGCACACCCGCTTTCGTGAGGTAAAGCATCTATGTATAAGAGTGCAGCGTTTTGCAAGTTGTTTAGGCTCGTCTATGTTTTTGCAAGTTAGCTGCGAGCCGACATTAAGATTGGCGAGAAATATACTTAGTATATTTTTTTTCAACTTTCATAAGCTTTAAGCATAACAAGGATCATGCGTAGCAAGCGAGATATAATGACATAGTTTAAAAAACTATGGCCTACTGGTCATGCATTGTCATCGGAACTCGGAGCGTGTTCAACATCCTAATCGAAGACCGGGAAGTGGGTCAAATTAAGATTCCAAGACTTTCTATATTTACAAACTTAAACTACTTTACTACTACTTTACTATGTAAATAAATAAAACCATAACTTTACTAAATAAAAGTACTATATACAATACTAGAAATAAAATACTGCATATACAAAACATAAAAACATATACAAAAGAACACTAATTAGGCATCGAAGTACCTATTCCTCCGCATCACTGTCCTCCGGAAACGTGCCCAGAAGACTGGCTGCATTGCCAGGTGACTTTAAGACATTCTTACATGCATAGTTACAAGTGAAGCTAATATAAGCGTGTTAAAAATACCGTCAGTCCGTGGATGGATACTTACCAAAGGTTTTGTGGCTTGCCTGAGTTACTGAATTGAGGAGATCAGATATACAGTGGTACTGTACTGTACGGCTGTCATTGAACATCCTTGACAGTCGTTACACCCGTCAGAATCTAGTAAGTCTGACACCAGTCTAACCAAGGGGTAGTGGGTTGCCCTGGTAACTGGTTTGAGGGGGTCAGATAGGCAGTCGCTTCTTGTAAAGCATTGGTACTCAGCTGAATCCGGTTAGACTGGAAGGCGACCTCAACATAGTTGGGAAAAGGCTCGGAGGATGAGATAGGTAGTGGTACTCACCTGCATCCGTTTAGACTGGAAGCCGACTCCAACGTAATTGGAAAGACTAGGGAGATAATGCTGGTTAAGTTAAAGATTCTCACCATGTGTGGGTATTCGTATCTTTTAGCCGATCTTCCTTGGCTGAAAAAGGATCCTCGCGATTTAAAAAGTGAAACGTTCCTACAAGGGTTGTCAAATCGATAACTCAGTGAATACGACCAATCGTAGGAGTCGTCATGCTTGCATCTATAGTCAACGATCTGCTTAAACCTGGTACAAGCTGAAATGTAATACATTAAACATGTTTTATCTCAGAAAGCGGGGACCCATCTGTGTGTAAACAGAATAAGGAAATATAGCGGAGACACCATAAGAATAGGTCAGGCGCGTTATCGATATCGAGCAAAAATTAGCAAAAAAAACACGTTTACGGGAGCCCCCAAAATATTTATTTTACTCTAGATTTCAGTATATGTTGTTATAGCGGCAACAGAAATACATCATCTGTAAAAATTTCGACTCTCTAACTATCGCGGTTTATGAGATACAGCCCGGTGACATACGTCCGGACGGGCAGAGGAGCGAAAACACGGTCCCGTTTTACCCTTTGGGTACTGAACCCTAAAACCTGAGACGTGTCTTTACAGCTTGCACAAAATCGCCGCACTCTGAATTTAGATGCTTTACCTCACGAAAGCGGGTGTGCTTTACTTGTGTATGTATGTCATCAGCATCAGCCTATCGCAGTCCACTGCTGGACATAGGCCTCTCCAAGTGCACGCCACTGAGATCGATTTTCGGCTTCTCGCATCCAGCTCCTGCCAGCCGTCTTGCGCAAGTCATCACTCCACCGTGCCTGAGGACGTCCTAAACTACGTTTGCCGAGGCGTGGTCTCCACTCTAGAACTCGTTTACCCCAACGGTTATCGGTTCTTCGGCTAATATGGCCAGCCCACTGCCACTTCAGCTTGCTGATTTGGTGGGCTATGTCGATGACTTTGGTTCTGTGTATGTATTGTGTGGTATGTATGTATACATGCACATTGATTGTATAGCACGATGACTCGACTACTACTGAACGCTCCCGAGCTTACGCACACAAAGACAATGTGCATATACCATACATTTACACCACGGAAAACAAAATGACTAGCAGAGATGTCAGAACGCGAAATCTTTTAAAGGATCTATCAAGCAGGGAGCGGTAACGGCAGTTTTGCATCCTTTGTGTCATATAACGTCACATAAATATACATACAGAAAGCTTTCTGACCGCGTCGGTCAAACAGAAGTAGTATAGTTATCGGTACGAATCTTGAGCTTTAACCTACAACTGCGCAGAAGTGATTTATTAGCAAAGAACCAATCCCGAGTGACGGCTATGAAGCGACGCACATACGTAGATTTGACCAATTTAGGCGGCCAAAAATATTTTACAATGTATTTCGTTTTTTCTATCTTTATTTTATCATTATTTTATTATTTATATTATTTAAGCATTGTATTTTGATAATAAGCATGTTTTATTGAAAAAAACCGTAAATATTTTTTTTTAATGTAGAGTATCATATATTTTCATTTTAAAAGTAGTTATGATATTTTTTATTATATCTATTTCAAAATAATATGTAATGTAGTAAAAAAAAAATAATATTTTTTTATTCCTCACTTTCTGCCTCTGATATATCAGACTCTGTGTTTGATTCAGCTGGTAGTAGCATATTTTATTGTTTCAGGGCAAAATAATCTTGTTTTGATGTTTTTTTTTTGTTGGTCACATTTCTTCAGTTTCGTATTTCTTTAGTTTTCCTTCGTTTAGTCCTCTCACTACAATCTTTAAGTGATTTAGATGGCCGCCCCGGTCGATTTCCAACACTTGTCGGGCGTTCAAATGTTCTGCTTAACCAATTCTCATTAGTTTTAAGGATTTTTTTTACAGTTTCAGTTTTTTACTTTCGTAGCTATTTTAAAATATGCAAATCTTTGTTTAAAACTGCTTATATTATCAGGTGTGTCACCCTAATAGGTCAAAAGTTAGTTTCCTAGGTAATTTAGTTTTTCTTCCAAATTAGTCAGATCTTGCTATTGTATTTTATTGTAAATATAACGTAGGGTCACTATTTTTACGCCAGAGGTACTCAAAACAAAAAAAAATGCACTTTGTGACATTTTAAAGAAAAAAGTATTTTATTTTTGTATGAGCTTCAAATCTTAAAAAGCCTGTAAGTCGGACATCCGCAGCTATCCGCAGCCAAAAAATATGTCGTAAGCTAGTTTAATATGTCAAATATCTAAAACTAAAAAAAATGTTACGCGGTCGAACGCGATAATATAACAAAATTGTGTTTAAACAAGAAAATTACTAAAAAAATATTTTGCTTACACACCCTCTTTTAAAATTGAAATAATACTATAAAAAATTAAGTGATCACACTTAAAATATATTAAAATATAATAACTGTTACCTACACAACTCGAATCCATCATAAAAGTTGCTTAATATCAATTAGATAGCACAAAAATAATTTTTCTTTAATACCGTCTACCGAGATCTCTAAAAACGTATAACGTAAAATTTGCACTAAGGTCAAGTTCCAACTCCTGGTGCAAGCGCATATCGCATGTTTGGTAGGTAGATGTGGTAAATTCTTATTGCTGGGGTATTCCTCTTTCCATTTTACCCACAATTTGATGATAACCTTTATTTAAAAAAAAAAGACTTTTGGCCAGCTAAATTGCTCAAATCTACGTTAGTGCGACGCACTGCGGGCCAATCACCGCTTTAGCCCGCCCAGCGCCTCACTTTATACCACAAAAGGGACCCAATAAATTACTTCTGCGCAGGTGAAGGTCAGAGCTCAAGATTCGTGCTGATAACTATAGTAGTAGAGCTCGAACGCAGAACGCTCGATCACGCGACCACTCTCTGTCTGGCAGATCCCTAAGAAATTAGCGTCGTCAAAACGCGGGTGTTCGGGGGACGAGGAACGTTACTAGCTCCGCCCTTACACGCCAGCCTTAGAACCTTAAAACCTTAGAACCTACCCATCATTAAAAAAATAACACCTATCAGTCAAGATCTTTGACAGATTGGTTTTGATCTGGCATGGAACCCAAAAGTCTCGCTAGTCCTACTAACTGATCACGCCCAATTTAACGGAACCCTTCGTGCGCAAGTCCAACTCGCACTTGGCCGGTTTTTTTTTTCAACTTTCATAAACTTTAAGCATATCGTGGATTATGTGTAGTGGCATACAAAAAATACTATATATAGCACCATATCACATCGCTGGGCGCGGTTGGTCCGAGGATGGGTGACCATCTAGTCATGACGAGTTCTTCCGTTGTACCGGAAAGCATTATAAATTGGTGGCTCCCGGCTGTTAGAAGCCAAAAAGTCTTACAATGATACTTACCAAATGTATTGGCTTGTCCGGGTTACTGAGTTGAGGAGATCAGATAGGCAGTCGCTCCATGTGGCACACTGGTACTCACCTGCATCCGGTTAGACTGGAAGCCGACCCCAACATAGTTGGGAAAAGACTCGGGAGATAAGTTAAAGATCCTCACCATGTGTGGGTCGGCTGCGTCAGATGCAATCGGAGCCAAACGTCTGAAGACCGAGAATAAGTACGCGATCGGAGCCGGTCCTGTTATAATTTCACACCAAGCACCTTCGAGCATTCTCAATTACAAAAACAGTGCACATGCAAAAATAAATCTTACTACAAATACTAAGTAGGTACTCGATTTTCAACGTGTTAAGAATTTGCTCTCCTCTCCGAGCCGGTCTGTCTGAACGGACCCTAAACATGTTTTATCTCACGAGAGCGGGGTCCCATGCTTGTGTGTGTCTGTCTTGAAGAACGAAATTACTCAAAATCGAAACCAAAAACTGTTTACTCAAACTTGGCTGCAAAACAGCAGTTTTTTAACGTCAGAAATTTACAAAAGACGGCCCCCAAAACGCCCACCCTTCACCACTTCCTATGTGTTATTGCTGGGAAGAAGAAGTGGCGCAACAAACTCCCCAGCAACACATGTCTGTCTGTAGGTGTAGCCTAGAAGAACCTTTCACCAATGTTTTATATTGATTAGGTACAACACACCCGATTTATAAATTGAAGCCGAGACCAGCAGTCATAACACAAATCTCCTAAGAAAGTAACGCGCCAAAATTCGGGTGTTCAGGGAACGAGGTACGTTACTTGATCAGCTTTCACACGCCTTCCGTGAAACCCACCCAGTATTTTCAAAATAAAATCACCAATCAATCAAAACCAATCTTTGACAGATTGGTTTTGATTTGACAAGGAACCCGAACGTCTCGTTAGTTCTAGTAACTGATCACTACCGCACGTTGCTTGAGCTACAAGAAGGCGCCTGACCTACCTTCCTTATGGCATCTCCGCTATATTTACATGGTAAATGTACATGCACATTTACTCAGACAGACATATTCTACCTTATATAGGGTGTGTCGTACCTAATCACTTTAAATCCTATCACATAAACGAGGCTCCTATTAGCTACAGGAATCATTTTTCGTTTTCATAATTTACAACATCATGTGTAAAGCAGAGATAAAGTAAGGAGTATCGAATGTTTTGACCAGTTGACAGCTGTCAATTTTCAAGGGAGAATTTCTATTTTGTAATGACTGCTTCTTATATGGTGTTCTAATTCTCGTACATTTTTATTCTTTTACTTTGTTTGACAAAAAAAATATATTTTATTTTATTCTTTCTTTTGTACTAATCATTGATTGTGATTAGATATATTTTATAATTATTTATCAAACTTACCATCTTCAGCTTTCTGTCCAGTTTTATAAAGAAAACCCAATTTGTCATCTATTATGATTTTTCTGTAAAAAAAACTTAATAAAGGTCTCTCAGCCGATTATCAGCCAATAGCCGAATAGCAGACATTGAACAACTCTAGCAGTCGTTACGGGTAGTCAGGAGCCAGTAAGTCTGACACCAGTCTAACCAAGGGGTATTGGGTTGCCCGGGTAACTGGGTTGAGGAGGTCAGATAGGGCAGTCGCTCCTTGTGGCACACTGGTACTCAGCTGCATGCGGAAGCCGACCCCAACATAGTTGGGAAAAGGCTCAGATGAGGTTCTTATGAAAAGTGAAGTGCTGTTACCTCAAATCGTCAACTAGTTCGCAGTCCGTACAGCATATTATCGGCGTTTTACCCTCGAATGCACATATCTGCAAGAATAACAATATTTCATGCTTCTCATATCACTTGTCAGTGGCAGAATCGTCGACATCAACATCGACGGCATTGATTGCCAGAAACGAAAAATAGAATAGAATAGAACAATATTTCAGTAAGGGACTTTCTTTTTATTTATTGTTTTCATAGTTGCTGGCTAGATGGCGCTGTTGCAAGGAACTTCTTCTCATAGCAACGTCATATAATTTTGAGGCTGTATAACGAAACGTACATGTCATGTGACTTTCACAAAGCAGCCCGGAGCCTGGAAATTGGTGATTGATACACCCGTGCATCGGAGAGCACGTAAATGTCGGTCCTGCGCCTAATCTCTTTCCGGTCGTGTCGGATTGCCGTCCCATCGGGCTATGAGAGTGAAGGAATAGGAAGTGCACCTGTGTCTGCGCAAATCCTTGTGCACTATAATATGTCCTGCGCAGTTGGCTGATCTCCTTACATGAGAACAGCCGCCGTAGCCGATAATCGGCTAGGAGGACATCGCATGTCATCAGCAATTACAAAAATAGAAAATAGAAACTTAATAGAAATGGAATAAAAAGACAAATGAAGACGGTCAGAATCTTATCCGAATATCCGAAAAAAAAACTTAAATATTCAACTATATAAAATAAACTATTTACTATATAAATTATTTACTATATAATAAACTATTTTTGTATTTGTATTAACTATGTCGGCTAGCACACGCCTTACCCATTACTTGCCTATTTCTCAAGCAACTACAAAACATAAAAAAGTATAGTTTAAAATACAAAAAAAAAAAAACGCTTTTAGCACGCACTAAAACTTTTCGATTATTCGGATTTGTAATGACGTTTCTTAGCTAGTCATGTATTGTCATCAGAACTTGACGTTTCTTAGCTAGTCATGTATTGTCATCAGAACTCAGAGCGTGTGCAAAATTTCATCCTAATCGAAGACCGGGAAGTGGGTCAAATTAAGATTCCAAGATTTTCTTACATACATAGTTACAAGTGAAGCTAATATAAGCGTGTTAAAAATATGATGCTGTTTAGTGAAGGTAGGTATAGTTTTAGAGCGTGCCCACCGACATGTAAAATCATCGGCACGAATCTTGAGCGCTGACCTTCACCTGCGGAGAAGTGATTTATTAGCAAAGAACCAATCCCGAGTGACGGCTATGACGCGATGCACTGCGGGCTAATCACCGCTTAAGCCCGCCCTCACTACATACCACAAAAGGGACCAAATAAATGACTTTTGCGCAGGTGAAGGTCAGTGCTCAAGATTCGTGCCGATGATTATAAAATAGTTTTTGTAGAAATAGAAAAACATACACATAATAGTATTACATACCGGTGCCTGCTTATTGTATTTTTTATCGAGTATAGTACTCAAACATCTATATACATTGGCACAGCGTCCCTGAAATGTATCCCATTCGCAGTAGGACCCTGAAAACAAAAGAATAATAATTTCAACTTTCTGTGAACAGTCGTGGTGGCCTAGTGGGTAAAGAACCAACCTCTCAAGTATGAGTCTGTGTTCGATTCTAGGTCAGGCAAGTACCAATCGTCGCTTAGGTAACAAGAACAATAATAATTCGAAAATTAGTCATAATGACGTTTTATACTTCATTGGATTTAATTAAATACATTATTGGATTAAATCCACATTTTAATATGTGACATTATAATTGAACAAGTGTGTACCTAAGCGCATTAAATATAAAATACGTAAGTCAGAAGGCAGTAAGTCTGACACCAGTCTAAACAAGGGGTATTGGGTTGCCCGGGTAACTGGGTTGAGGAGGTCAGATAAGCAGTCGCTTCTTGTAAAGCTCTGGTACTCAGCTGAATCCGGTTAGACTGGAAGCCGACCCCAACATAGTTGGGAAAAAGGCTCGGAGGATGATGATGATTCAAATGAGAGCCTTAATGCTGTAATGTCTAAGAAATATGTAAATAAATGCAATCGTGTTTATGAGGAAAATGTGATAAATAACTAAAAAACACGTTTCTACCTAATACCTGATCAAAACAAGAAAAAAATCAAAAAGGATAATTAGGTTCTTTGTCCAAAATGATAACCAGTTTTGTTTTCAAACTGAGAATATTGACATAAAATTATTTAAAGTAAATACGGACTTTAGAATTTTTAGTCGGCCGATAAATTGTTTGGACTCATAAATCAGTATGAAGATGAATGGTAGTACGCACATTATAAAGATCAGGTATTTAGCCGGTATCAGACTGACTGAAAACTTTGATTGGAAACAAGATTTTCTTTAAAAAAAGAATCGGGTCAACTTTCACCCGACTAAAACGTCTGAGAACTTTCGCGTAGTAAATATATCTACTCTTTTTGGCTAGGTACATAACTATAGGGAAACAATAGACTATTTACACAAATAAATATATAACATTTATTTACATAGATATTAACATTTTTACAATACATATAAAAAACTATCCTATAACAGGAACCTAATATTTTTTTTTTGTTTTTTTTTACTAGGATAGTTTTTTTTTATATGTATTGTAAATATGTTAATATATCTATGTAAATAAATGTTTAATAAACCATAAAAAAAAATATTTAAAAAAATAAACTACTGTTTACATTAATGCCTCAATAGAATAACCTCTTGTATGCCGCTAATTAGAGAACAATAGAAAATCAATTGTGTCTCACGTAGATCTGCGCACCGGCCATACAAGAGGTTAGGTACCTAACTGTTATTATATTTATTATTAACCCAATACCCCTTGGTTAGACTGGTATCAGACTTACTGGCTTCTGACTACCCGTAACGACTGCCAAGGATGTTCAATGACAGCCGGGACCTACAGTTTAACGTGCCATCCGAAACACAGTCATACTTTGAAATCCATACCCATTGGGTTAAAAACTAAAATTAACATAGTTGAACCTACCTTCGTCTAAATTTAAATACTCGCTTTCCACGAAAAAACTGCATAAACACGACACTATTAATATATGAAATAACATTATGTATATGAAACCTTAGACACGTCAGTTCGTCACCACATTTGAAATTCTACTAAGGAAATAACAATATACAGGTTTTTGCAAATTGGCATATCTATAGCTGTACGTATCTTTACTTATATATTAATATAATAAAGAAAAAACATATGTTTGTTTATATCCTAGAGGCTCCGAAACTACAGAAAAGATTTGAAAAATTCTTTCACTGTTCGGAAGTTATATTATTCCCGAGGAACATCCCTACTATCATCCTCCGAGCCTTTTCCCAATCATGTTGGGGTCGGCTTCCAGTCTAACCGGATTCAGCTGAGTACCAGAACTGAGTACAAGAAGCGACTGCCCTGCCTGACCTCCTCAACCCAGTTACCCGGGCAACCCGATACCCCTTGGTTAGACTGGTGTCAGACTTACTGGCTTCTGACTACCCGTAACGACTGCCAAGGATGTTCAATGACAGCCGGGACCTACAGTTTAACATTAGAAATGATATTTTAGAACGATGTCTGTGTAACTTATGTAATCCTATCAGAGTTAATTGAAATCAAATATCATAAATGCTGTAAATTATTTTTTTAATTTTAATTAAATATGTGTTAACTCGTTTACATGTCAAAGAACCTAAAAGACTCGATTGTCAAACAAGGAACGCATTTTAATATAATCATCGGCACGGATATTGAACGCTGACCTTCACCTGCGCAGAAGTGATTTTTGAGTCCCTTTGGTGGTATGAAGTGAGGCGCGGGGGCGGGCTAAAGCGGTGATTGGCTCGCAGCGCATCGCGTCATAGCCGTCACTCGGGATTGGTTCTTTGCTACGATTGACGTACCTCACGACGACTGGTACACTTCCAGCCAATTTGATTGACACCAATTTTTATAATATATAAGGTGCTTTAATATTACATTAGTGAAAAAATTTCGTTCCCCGGAACAGTCAATTTAATTTGAGACATTAAACAAGTTAAATTAACAGTGGCTCTACTCTGCATAACGTGGTTCACAAATTACGCGCGTAGTGTCGCTTCGTCAATAAAAACAACTGCTATCTCTTTCTATCTGTTCTGCACGAGTGGCAACGCGCAACTCTACTGGATGGTTTAAATGAATAAATTAAGTCAAATTTATACCTATTTTTTTTTTGTATGAAAAGAAAATATGACAAATAATCAATTTTTATCTTTACTATTGTAATCTATAAACGCAATACTACCCCCCATTCAAGTCCTGGCGGGTAATATTAAAGCACCTTATATATATCGGGTGTGTTGTTCATAATCACATTAAATGAAATGCGTTAGTATACTGGTTAATATATGTCGATTAACATAAAGGAAAAATAAAAATAAACAAAAATAAAAAAATGAATTTTTCGAACAAAGTAAATAGAATAAAAATGTGCAAAAATAAGAACACCATATACATGTCAGTCATTACAAACAACTGAAATTCTCCCTTGAAAACTGACAGCTGTCAACTGGTGAAAACATTCGATACTCCTAACTTTATCTCTGCTTTACACATGATGTTGTAAATAATTTACAACATCAAGGGAGAATTTCAGTTGTTTGTAATGACTGACATGTATATGGTATTATGAAAACGAAAAATGACTCCTGTGGCTAAACCACTGAATGGATTACGTTATTTTTTTACAATTCGCCATAGAATATCATAAAGTATATGTGATAGGATTTAATGTGATTAGGTACGACACACCTGTTATATCTTAAAAAAAAACATGTTTTTAATTTAATTAAAGAATAAATTAAATTCAAGGTCAAAAATGTTAACAAGAAAAGTACCAAGGTACGTAGTAGTTTTTTTTTGTCAAACTAGAAAATTTAACCTATATTTTAAATTAGAAACACTTTTGATTACCTAATTCCATCTCAATTTCCATTTCTCGATTCAATAAATCAATATAAAATCTTACTCTAAATCATTGAGCCAGTATGAAATTACGTAGGGAACTTAAGAATAAATAAATAATAAAAGGGTGAGTGTGTTTTTTTTTTGCCATAAGTGTAAGGTGCGCAAAGCGATCCCCACTCTTCCGCCGAGCGCTCAATATCCGTGCCGATGATTAGAGCTCTGCCTCACTAAAACGCCATGGCGACGTCGCCAGCGACGCAGGTCTGGCTACTTCTGGCAAGCGCAGGTCGCCAAGTCGAATGGCCATGGCATCTCGACAGTCAGTTGTTTAAATCAAGTAAGTACTATATTTCTCGAGTGCGCGTCACAAAATGGCGGCTGATTGGCGACAACACTGGCGGCTGAGTGAGGGAGATGCGCTTTACCGTGTACGTTATAGTGGCAACTGTGGCACCGTCGCCAAGCTGCCAGAGTAGCCAGAAGCCATGTAGGGAACTGTAAATCGTGGCCACGCTTCCAATTTGGCGCCAAGTGAGTTAGGTACCATACATTTCAATATTAACTGCTTGGATACGTAGCCGGCGACATCGCCATGGCGTCCTAGTGAGGCAGAGCTCTTATACCTACTACTAAATTGTAGACCACAGATACTGCGTACATTTTACATTATTTGACGTTTTGTCATCGATTGAGTTATACCCGCCATCTTTAAAAATGTTGTTCTTTGTTGGTTTACCTCGGCGAATAGGGTATAGTTTTTATTTGCAAGCTTGAAGCAGCTCGCTATCATCGACCGAGCCTTTTCCCAATTATGTTGAGGCCTTCCAGTCTAACAGGATGCAGCTGACTACCAGTGTTTAACAAGGAGCTAATGGTGAAATAAAACACATTAGTGGCTCTTAAAAGCTAAAATTGATGTTAAAATTGATGTCTATTTATTACACGAAATTTTCCGTCTATTTAACTTATTCTTATAGCTATCAGAAAGGAGAAGAGTGGTAGACGATTTTAGGTAAATTAGTGTTAAGAGTACCAGCAATGTGTCGCACATTACTAATGCTCTTGTGAACCCCTCTTCACCCCTCCCCTTGTGAGGAGTAGCAGTGTCCATATTTAACAAATATAGACCCAGTTACCCCTAGTATAGTCTCAAGCCAAAGACAACTCGTTTTAGCAACCATTAAAATGCACTGGAATTTTTTTCCAAAGCATTACACTGGTCACCAAATTAAGGGCGACACGTTGCTTTTTCAGGCGCGGACCAAAGGACCATTTTCTGGTCCTGAAAATGGTCCTTTCGGATCCGCGCCTGCCTTAGCTATCTCATCACAAAAGTCACACTCATTTTGTCAGCCATTAAAATGCAATGAAAAAAAGGTTGCATTCTCTTTTCCAAAGCATTAGTGGTGACAAAATAAGTGAAGATCTTCAGAGGCAGTGGGCTGATGATGGAGCCTGCCTGAACGCATTAGACCTGAAACAGAAGACCAGGTATATGATAAACTATCTCCACATAATAAAGTTGGTTCTTAAGTCATGTAGAAATAAATAAGCTGATGAGTATCGTGGCTAGCAGCCTCAAGGTTAAGACCGTCATATCATGACCATCTTTCGAAAGACAAGTCAAAACTGTAGGTCCCAGCTGTCAGAACAAGTTTGGCAGACGTTACGAGTAGTTAGAAGTTAGAGAGACAACCAGTCGTTGCCAAGACGCCCCTGGCTGTTTAGGTTACTGGGTTGACAACGTCAGACAAGCAGTCGTTTCATGTGTCTCTGGTACTCAGCTGCATCAGTTTAGACTGGAAGCCGACCCAAACATAGTTGGGAAAATGCTAGTCAGTTATTAGTAGACGAGTTCTTTGTAAAAACATTATAGTTCCATTGTAATTAAAGAGCAATGTCATGAGTAGCCACGCCCTTTTGACTCCAAGTTTCCGAAATTGAATGTTAATGGCATACCTTGATCTTCGCAGAACGGAGCTCGGTTCCCTGGTGGCATCAAGCACCAGCTCGGCAGGAGTGATGCGACTGCTAGCTGGTACATCATCAGTCTGCTGATGAAGCTTCCACCACCAGGGACCTGGAACAGTTCAGCACTTGCTTTTAGTAAACTTCCTTTAAGAAAGATGTAAAAAGAAAAAATTTGATTGACTTTTGCAGCCACGCCCTTTTCGAACCTGTTACATAACATACCAACAGTGAGGATTTTCTGCAGTCAACAGTTAATCGACTTTTGTAAAAACACAGAAGCTACTTCAACAATTACCTGGATCTCAATTGTTGGACTCTAGATGCTCTAGAGCTCCGGAGGGCGGCGCCCCAACAGATGATCGAAGGGACACGTCATGCACAGCAGACGTAGGGCGGCACACTGGATACTCAGACAAAGGGAAGTCTGGTCTAGAAAGCTCTAACTGCACTGCGCAGGTCACGATCAATAATGAGGAAATATAAGGCGTAGATACCTGGTGCATTTTGGAAGGTAGGTCAGAATGTTGCAATAGTACAAAATATTGCGTTTTAGATTTATTTTCCAGGTTTCTCATCCATTTTCTACAATTCAGTATCGTCAGCCTTTTTTTCGTCCCATTGCTGAGCACTGGCCTGCTCTACTATGGAGAAGGATTGAGCGTTAATCACCAAGTAGATAGCAGACTTCAGCTTTACTATTAGTCTAGCTTTTAACAGCTATGCTGACGTGGATCAATCCAACAGCTGGAGGGTTTTCTTAATCATCATCTCCGGAGCCTTTTCCCAACTATGTTGAGGCCTTCCAGTCTAACAGGATGCAGCTGAGTACCAGTGTTTTACAAGGAGCTAAGGGTGAAATAAAACACATTATTGGCTCTTAAAAGTTATAATAATTGTCTCAATGATGTTCAACGCACGCGATTTTTTATTATAAATGTATTACACGAAATTTTCCGTCTATTTAACTTATTCTTATTGCTATCAGAAAGGAGACGAGTGGTAGACGATTTTAGGTACATTAGTGTTAAGAGTACCAGCAATGTGTCTCACATTACTAATGCTCTTGTGAACCCCTCTTCTCCCCTCCCCTTGTGAGGAGTAGCAGTGTCCATATTTAACAAATATAAATCCAGTTACCCGTAGTATAGTCTCAAGCCAAAGACGACTCGTTTTAGCAACCATTAAAACGCAATGGATTTTTTTTTCCAAAGCATTACACTGGTCACCAAATTAAGGGCGACACTTTGCTATTTAGGCGCGGACCAAAGGACCATTTTCCGGTCCTGAAAATGGTCCTTTTAGATCCGCGCCTGCCTTAGCTATCTCATCACAAAATTCTTCCTCATTTCGTCAACCACTAAAATGCAATGAAAAAAAGTTGCATTATTTTTTCCAAAGCATTAGTGGTGACAAAATAAGTGATGTTTAAGATCTTCAGAGGTACTGGGCTGATGATGGAGCCTGCCTGAACGCATGAGACCTGAAACAGAAGACCAGGGTATTAATTAATGGCCTCCATGGCCGATTTCGGCCACGGCGGCTGTTCTCATTTAAGGAGATCAGCCAGCTGCGCAGGACATATTATAGTGCACGAGCATTTGCACAGACACAAGTGCACTCCCTATTCCTTCACTCTCATAACCCGATGGGATGGCAATCCGACACGACCGGAAAGAGACCAGGGTATTACATAAAAAAGCTATCTCCACATAACATCAGTTGATTCTTAAGTCATGTATATAGTATAAATAAGCTGATGAGTATCGTGGCTAGAAGCCGCAAGGGTAAGACCATCTTATCATGACGAGTTCTACCGTCTTTTGGAAGATAAATCAAAACTGTAGGTCCCAGCTATCATTTGGGCAGTCGTTACGAGTAGTCAGAAGCAACGAGTCTTTGCCAAGAAGCCCCTGGCTGGTCAGGTAACTGGGTTGAGAAGGTCCGACAAGCAGTGGTTTCATGTGGCTTACTGTTACTCAACTGCATCAGTTTAGACTGGAAGCCGACCCTAACATAGTTGGAAAAAGGCTAGTCAGTTCTTAGTAGACGAGTTCTTTGTAAAAACATTATACTTCAATTGTAATTAAAAATCAATGTCATGAGTAGCCACGCCCTTTTGACTCCAAGTTTCCGAAATTGAATTTTAATAGCATACCTTGGTCTTCGCACAGCGGAGCTCGGTTCCCTGGTGGCATCAAGCACCAGCACCAGCTCGGCAGGTGTGA
The DNA here is from genome assembly GCF_022581195.2 of Helicoverpa zea. Classification (NCBI taxonomy): domain Eukaryota; kingdom Metazoa; phylum Arthropoda; class Insecta; order Lepidoptera; family Noctuidae; genus Helicoverpa; species Helicoverpa zea. The sequence goes on along the minus strand of NC_061480.1, from coordinate 4,817,373 downwards.
TGCGACTGCTAGCTGGTACATCATCAGTCTGCTGATGAAGCTTCCACCACCAGGGACCTGGAACAGTTCAGCACTTGATTTGAGTAAACTTCCTTTAAGAAGAATGTAAAAAAAAACTTCTTTGAAAAATTTGATTGACTTTTGCAGCCACGCCCTTTTCGAACCTGTTACATAACGTACCAACAGTGAAGATTTTCTGCAATCTACAGTTAATTAGCTTTTGTAAAAACAAAGAAACCAGTTCAACAAATTACCTGGATCTTTAACTGTTGGACTCTAGATGCTTTAGAGCTCCGGAGGGCGGCGCCCCAACTGATGTTCGAAGGGACACGTCATGCACGGCAGACGTCGGGCGGCGCACTGGATACTCTGACAAAGGGAAGTCTGGTCTAGAAAGCTCTAACTACACTGCGCAGGTCACGATCAATATTAGATGAACATTCTAGAATGCAGTTTGAAGTAGGTCAAAATGTTGCAATAATAAAAAATATTGCGTTTTAGATTTTACTGGTTTCTCGTCGAGTTTCTACCAATTTAGTATCATCATCATCACCAGCCTTTCCCTCAGCAGCCTCAGCATCAGCCTGATTTCTTATGGAGAAGGATTGAGCGTTAATCACCAAGAAGTATGAATGTTACAGCCTTTTCATCGTGCCATTGCTGGGCTGCGGCCTCCTCTCACACAGAGAAGGATTGAGCGTTAATCACCAAGCTTGCTCAATGCGGGTTGGTGATTTCAGACTTTTTAATCCAGATTTCCTTAAAAAGGTTTTATTGGTACTTGTCTGACCTGGAATGGAACCCACTCACTCATACCTGAGAGGTTGGTGCTTTACCCACTAGGCCACCACGACTTCTGAAGACACCAAGTAGCATACTTTAGCTTTATTATTAGTCAAACTTTTTTCCCAGCTATGCTGAAGTGAATCAGTCCAACTTGTTGATGCCAGTTTGCAGGAAGTTTTACCAAGATATATCTTACCGAACCTAGGTTGAGGAGTACACAGACGCCATCAGTACACGTTTAAAACTCTGGTACTCAGCTGTACCAAGTAAGATTGGAAGGCGACTCTAATATAGTTGGCGAAAGCATTAGAAGATGATGACCGAATCCTAAACAATCACTAAAGGTATGCAGATTGCCTGATCTCTCTCCGGTGGTGTCGGATTGTCGTCCCATCGCGCTATGAGAGTGAAGGAATAGTGAGTGCACATGTGTCTGCGCAAATGCTCGTGCACTATAATATGTCCTGCGCAGCTGACTGGTCTCCTTATATGAGAACAGCCGCCGCAGTCGACAATCGGTCAGGACGTAATTATTGGCTTATTGGTAAGCCCTCGAGTAAGAGGGCGCTGATTCGATCCCAGGTCAGGCAAGTACCAATGCAACTTTTCTAAGTTTGTATGTACTTTCTAAGTTTATAGTAGACACCATTGGCTGTGTTTCAGATGGCACGTTAAACTATAGGTCCCGGCTGTCATTGAACATCCTTGGCAGTCGTTACGGGTAGTAAGTCTAACCAAGGGGTATCTTGTTGCCCGGGTAACTGGGTTGAGGAGGTCAGATAGGCAGTCGCTCTTTGTAAAGTACTGGTACTCCGGTTAGTTGGTAGCTGACCCCAACATAGTTGGGAAAAAGGCTCGGAGGATGAGGATGGATGGCGTAAAAGTGGCTTCGAAATGAAACGAAACATAGGCTTATACATACATTTAATACACATGACATGATACAGGATTAAGTAAACGTCTTTCTCTTATTTATTTTTATTATAAGAATAGAAAACTTATATTAATCTTACAAACTATTTTCTCCCAAACTCTGCTTCTGAAATCTTTAAGATTTGAGAGCATGGTAAGGGAGAAAGGATGCCAGAGCCTCGTCGGTGTGAGCAGGGCGCGCCGCGTGCAGGTGAGGTTGACTTTGGCGCTTCAGGTGTTGGTGGCGCCACTTGCGCCCCGTCGCAGCGCGCTCAAGTGGCGCCGTGTGCCACGTGTCCTGAAATGTATAAGTGAAAAACATTTGTGTAGATGGGAAAACGTAGATCAGGGTATTAAGTATGTTATTGTATTTTATTATACCTGTATTATCAATCCTTAGGTTTGCATCCTCGACTGGAAGCAGCTGATATCTTCGACGCCTAGCTCCTCGATGATAAGGCACTGATGAAGACAGCCATCTTTGGAAAACCTGTAAATTAAGTCATCATATTTAATGATTTTTTTTTTTTTGAATCTTCATAAGACTACCCCAGATTCAATTCGACCCCACCCCAGTATATTTGCGAAAAGGCGAGATTTAATGAATGAAGAACCACGCCCCTTTTTGGACATATCTAGCTCATTTAAACATCATAATTATATGTCAGGTCAGAATAACATTGGGCTAGGCTACTTTTTATCTAGGTGCGCGGAGTAGTTCCTACGTGACACGAGATGAATCCTTCAAATTCTGTTCATACTTATGCGACCACACCCGTCATCATCAGCCGAGCCTTTTCCCAACTGTGTTGGTGTCGGCTTCCACATGCTAACAGCATGCAGCTGAGTACCAGTTGTCCCGGTCTTATCCTCTGCTACGCTACTTTATCCCTCCCAGGGGTTATTAAATAAAAAATAGGTAGGTAGCAAGATGGACAATTTATTTACCGCACACAAACACAGTATAGCTCGGTCGGCAGAAATAAACAATGGGTTAGAGCCCATACATACAGTTTTACAGTGATTAACCTCCTCACTAGCCTAGCACTTCCCTGACGTCACTGGTCGCTGCAGGAACAAGTGGCCGCGCGCCGAGATCAGGTTCAGGTGCTGGTGTAGGGTTCGAAGGTCAACCCGCTACAGTCCACCGCGGGGAAGCAGGAGATTTAAGGTGTACGTGAAACCCCAATCGGGGTTTAAATCACACACACTGAATATGCTGAGTATTATTATATGTCGAGATATATAGTCGAGGGAACGGTAATGACGCCCTTAAAAAGTTTAATCGCTATGGCGGTTATAATAACTTAAAGTTAGTGTTCAAAAAACCGGCGTGCGTTCGCCTCGATATCCAGATTCGCACTGGCAGCAGCCGTGACAGCGGCGACGTGGAAGCGAGGAGTCGCTGGTGCGGTCCGGGTGCCTAATATGTCGCTCGTTTAAATACGTGCGTGGTGATAAAATGTAGCTGGCCAGAAATTTTGATGCGTTTAGTTTGCTACTGTAAATAGTTTAGTTTTTGTAAATAGTTTTAGTTTTGTAAATAGTTTTGTTAATTTTATTTTACTCAACATTTTATTAAAAAGAATTAAGACATGTAACAATTAATGTTACACAGTGTGTCACAAGGAGCGTCTGCCTATCTGACCTCCTCAACCCAGTCAGCCGGGCTCATGTGACCACACCCCTTTCCACTAATTGACGTTATCTAAAAATTTTATAAGGTAAAGAACTAAAATGTGGATTACCTTCATCTTCAAGAAGAAATCGAAGACACCCCAAGGCTGCAAGCTGCTGAAGAGATGGGAGACCAGCTTCAAGGAGTCACACGTGATGCACGGCAGACGTCGGGCGACGCACTGGATACTCAGACAAAGGGAAGTCTGGACTAGAAAGCTCTAACTGCACTGCGCAGGTCACGATCAATACCAGATGAGATATTATACTAGGACACCTATTTTTAGTGGAACATACTAGTGGATTTTGTCGCTCGATTTTTTTTGTCGATCTGTGTGCGGCGTAAAAAACGGTCGAGGTATATTTTTTTTTGGACCTCGTGGTGGCCTAGTGGGCAAAACACCAACCTCTCATGTATGAATGTGTGGGTTCGATTCCAAGTCAGGCAAGCACCAATGCAAGTTTTTGTTTACTTTCTAATTATGTATATCTTGGACACCAATGACTGTGCGAAACACAGTACACGTTAAACTGTAGGTCTCGGCTTTCTGGGAACATCTTCGGCAGTCGTTACGGGTAGTTAGAAGCCAGTAAGTCTGACAACCAGTCTTACCAAGGGATATTGGGTTGCCCGGGTAACTGAGTTAAGGAGGTCAGATAGGGCAGTCGCTCATTGTTAAGCACTGGTACTCAGCTGCATCCGATAAGGCTGGAAGCCGACTGCTGACCCCGACATGTTGGGAAAAAGGCTCGGGAGATGATGATGATGATGAGAAGATCTTCTTCTTAATGTGCACTGCTATATAAAAAGTTATTCAATAACTATGACTGCTGTAACTCCCTAGCATATTATATTAAGCTATGACAGTCCAGGGTGCAGGGTGGCTCAATCGATCGCCTTGCATAGCCCTCACTGCGCCGGCAGCCATTTTCAATGCGCGGCGCGGAAATCTGGACAGACAGACATATAGATACTCTTATATCTCTCATTCTCACCGATCCCCTCAAAATACATATAAAGAATTGCTGCCTAATTGCTACCACCTAACCTACTATTAGTTTCTGCCAATTGCTACCCTCCTGGTTTTGAAGATATTCAGTATCCAAAGGTGACAGCTAATCTGAAGTCAGGATGTCTGTCTAATCTTTTTGTCCAAATATATTTAGCAACTAGCTTCTGCCCGCGACTTCGTACGCGGATCCTGTCCCTTATACCAGCGACCATGGGGTCAGCAAAATCAAAGATCTGAATAGTCTGATATTGGATTTTAAGGGTCCGTTGACTTGAAAACAACGGAATACGCATAACCATTAGAAACGTTCCATATATTTAATTTTTGTACTTTAACGGCAAAAGCACAGCAGACTAAACAAAACGCTGAGAACTGAACTGCAATAGATGTGACCATAGGGATAAAAGTAGTGATTCTAATTAGTCCGCATTTAAGTTATGTGTGGCAAAAATATTACACGTATTATTACGTAAAAAAACATTAAATAGATGACAAAGTCGTGGTGACTTAGTTGAAGTCGTGGTGGTTTAGTGGGTAGAGAACCAATCTCTCAAGTATGAGCGTGCGTCTTTGATTCCAGGTCTGGCAAGTGCCTGCCAATGCAACTTTTCTAAGTTCGTATGTACTTTCTACGTATATTTTGGATACCAATGACCGTTATTTGGAGGGGATGTTAAACTGTAGGTTCCGGCTGTCATTGAACATTCTTGGCAGTCGTTATGGGTAGTCAGAAGCCAGTAAGTCTTACCAAGGGGTGTTGGGTTGAGCGGGTAACCGGGTTGTGGAGGTCAGATAGGCAGTCGCTCCTTGTAAAACACTGGTACTCAATTGCATCGTGACTGGAAGTCGACCCTAACATAATTGGGACAAAGGCTCTTGAGATAATAACGACAATAATAATGAGATATAATAGGCACCGCAGGACATCTGAGTCTGGTGACGGGGAGTAGCGACCCCGCGGGGCTATATATACTGAGTTCTCCAGGGAGAGTATACTGTCCCCCATCTCCGGCCGGTCGGAGTGAACCATGACGGGCGTAGGTCTCACGCCTCTGGCTTGGCTTGACCGTCCAGAGTGGAGTCGCTAGAGCAGCATTAGTAGCCCTGCTCGGAGGGTAGGTGCCTCATGGTAAGCACAGGGAGCGCGTAATCTGCGTTTAAAGTCCGCCGAGGTATCCTCACCCTTCAGCCGCTCATGTCCCTGTTGCCCTCTTGTTGCTATTCAGTGACTGGTTCCCGGGGGCCCAGTAAGTGAGGTGGCGAGTCTCCACCTGCCATTTTTACATGTACCTAATACATTGTCATCCACTAACATCCCATCACCATAGCCCAAGTAGTTTTCCTCCATAGTTAGCAATAGTTTAGCACAGAACCGGGGATTGTCTTTTTTTTAACGACGTGCACCGAGGATTGTCCTTGGGTTCATTTTTATAGTGTATAAAGGGATAAACGTCGGTTTTGTGTCACCATTTCATTAAAGTTGTCTCAAAAGGGCGTGAAAATTCGGAACTATGTAGTCCCGAGGTCTGGAAGAGACATACAAAATAATAATGAGATATAACGCAACAAAGTCGGAGAGTGGGGGCTCGTGACGCCACGTCTAGGTATGTAAAATTTGTACTAAGCAGTGACTTAAAACGAAATTCAAGCGTTGTTGTATCTTCGTTATTATTTTTTTGTGAGAGAGAGAAAAGAAAAATACGTGTCCATTATTTTAGGGTTATCTAAAAGACGGACTAATTACTTTTTTTTGATTCACCATACCTATTTCATAACATTCATTTCTATACATTTCAAGTGTAGTATTGCTCTTGAAGTTCCACATCAGGTGTTCCAGATCTTCGATGTTTATAAGTCAATAGAGAGTGCTTATCAGATTGAACCACTTTTGCTAAAACGTCATATCTTCATAATGCTATAGTCTAGCTGGGCTCCTGGAGTTCCACATCAGGTGTTTTAGATCTTCAATTTGTATAAGTCAATAGAAAGTGCTTATCAAATTGAACAACTTTTGCTAAAACGTCATACCTGTATAGGTATGGTACAGAGAAGCTGGGCTCTTGGGGTTCCACATCAGGTGTCCCAGAGCTTAAAATTTATTATCTCAGCTGAAAATGCTCATCACATGAAACAATTTTTGCCATGGTACCATTTTTGTATCTCTTATAGTTTTGTTGGTCTGTTGGAGTTCTGCATCAGGTCTTCAAGTTTCGAAGATAAATTATAGCCTATATGTTGACCAGGCTTAATACTGATACAACAAAGAAAAAATCATTGAAATCCGTTCAGTAGTTCGGAAGATTAGCGTGTACAAACAAACAGACATACAGACATACAGACATACAGACATACAGACAAACAGACAGAATTTTTTTTTTGGATTTGTGCTCCATTACTGTTTCTAAACCCCACCCAATTATTATTTTTTTAATATATTCAATGTACAGACACAGTTTTTTTACAGATTTATTATATGTATATATAGATATAGATTAGGTAGCAACTCTGAGAAAAAAACTCAATATTTTTGCGCCGTTCCTTCACACTGGGAAAAGTGACAGCCATGGTGACGTTAGAATGGCTGTCAACTTTAGATGCTGAATATCTTCAAAACCACGAGGGTAGCATTTGGTAGTAACTAATGGTAGCTGGTAGCAATTAGGTAGCAAGTCTCTATATATGTTTTTCTAAGGGGATCGGTGAGAAGTGACAGCGATTATCCCTAATGAAATAAGCTGTAATCCGGATAAGTAGTTCCCACGGAAACCGGGTGACACCGTGGGAAAACAGCTAGTCATATTAAAAAGTCATTCTATCATCATAACTCCCTATATAAGGTGCTTTAATATTACCTGCCAGGACTTGAATGGGGGGTAGTATTGCGTTTATAGATTACAATAGTGAAAGAATTTCGTTCCCCGGAACAGTCAATTCAATTTGAGACATTAAACAAGTTAAATTAACATTGGCTCTACTCTGCATAACGTGGTTCACAAATTACGCGCGTAGTGTCGCTTCGTCAATGAAAACAACTGCTATCTCTTTCTATCCGTTCTGCAAGAGTGGCAACGCGCAACTCTACTGGATGGTTAAACTAATAAATTAAGTCAAATTTATACGTATTTTTTTTTTTGTATGAAAAAAAATATGACAAATAATCAATTATTTATCTTCACTATTGTAATCTATAAACGCAATACTACCCCCCATTCAAGTCCTGGCAGGTAATATTAAAGCACCTTATATGATAGTCTAGGATGGCTCAATCGATCGGATGCATTTTACACTCACTGCGCGGGCCGCCATATTGAATGCGCGGCGCGGAAATCGAGACAGACTGACATATACATACTCCTATATCCTACAGTAATATACGTATTAGCAGGCCTCTGTCACTCGTCGTACTTGCGCGCGATAAATGCCTACCGCTCGCTGGGTTACCGGTAGCCCCACGCGGCTCAGGGCTTTCAACAGTCACACGCGCCGCGCGCAACACAATATTATTATTTTTATTTCGTGGCATGTTATGCTGTTGGTTTTTATTAGGTTTTTTAAGCTACCTCACAAACTGATGGATTATTTTGAGTTGTGTTGGTTTATATGCGACTATTGTAAGATTTAGAAACATTTTATATGTATGAACTTATCTAGTAGGTAATTCTATTTTTTTTTTCAATAAATTAATACTTATCCACTTTTTGATTTTAAGAACAGAGATCATTAGGTACTTATTTTACTTTAGATACCTACTTAGTTATATGAACTGTATTGTAAGTTTTGTAGCTCAAAACACATCTCGAGTGTAAGTAGGTATAGTTCTGGTCCAACTTAATGACGACTCGGAACATTACGCGTGTCGCTACGCAGAAACCAATTTTAGGTATGTATCAACACTCGACGGAGTTGTACCATATGGGGTATGGCACTTGTGCTCGAAAAATAGTTGGAAACCGCCTTTGATTTTGACGAAAGCTTTACTTAAGTACTTACCTATGCTTACGTATTAGGTAATATTTAGTAATATGTACCCATACTCCATTTAGTAGGCAATACAATAGTTAACTAAAGAAAAATATTCTTGATATTACTTTTTATTTAAAAACTCAGTTTAAAAAAAGGCTATCTTAAAATAAGCGTAACTTTGTTTTCCTACTTAAATATTAATAAATTGTAAGAAGCAACCCTAAGCACGGCCACGGCACGGTTGTGGTCACTGAACTGTGCGCTATCGCATTGGAATAACAATCCAGCGCTCGAGCTTTTAAGGTTCATTTTATAACGCAGCTAGGAATTTGTAGGTAGTTGGGGAACTTGTAGGTGCTTATAACAGTAGGTATGGACTTTTTTGTACGGAGTGATTTATCTGTTACGTAGTAACTATTATATAATTTGTGGTATTAGTAGGAGTATGACGAAGCCTGGCTCGACAGCATTAAGCAGAAAAGGCTCCGCATCAATAACGCTGCTCCTGTGGACGACCCGCGTCATTTGCAGACAAAATGATTCATTATGGAATGACAGAAAAGGATAAAAACGTTTATTTCAAAGAAAAAAAAAATTACTAAAAAATAAAACCGACCCCCAAAAACACTGAAAAGCAAAAAAAAAACTATTCTAAGGTGCAACGGTGTATAATGGTTGTTCCTGAGTTTATACGAAACCAACTTCTAGGCAGTTGCACCTAAGAATAGTTTTTTTTTTTGCTTTTCAATGTTTTTGGGAGTCGGTTTTATTTTTTTGTAAAAACTTTTTTATTTTTGGCTTTTCAGTGACAAGCATAGTTGTCACTATCCGAATTTGTGGAAAGTTCTCATCAATACGAATAATGTAAGCCCAAACACGAGGTAGTTTACATATTCAGTTGTCGAGTTCCCTCGACCTTCTCCGGTCTCCATCATTAGGTCAGCTCCAAACCTTCACAGTTACAAAGGTCTCGTCAATACAAATAATACAAGCCCAAACACGAGGTAGTTTACATATTCAGTTGTCGAGTTCCCTCGACCTTCTCTCGTCTCCATCATCAGGTCAGCTCCAAACCTTCACTGTTGCATAGTGTTATCAGACTTACACCTCATTGTCAAGTTTCTAACCTATGCACGCCTACAATTTTCGAAAGTTGCCCTCGATTACTCAAGGTTTCCATCATCAGATCCTGACCTGGTGATATTGGGACCACCTGAAAGGTATACCCTATTCAAAAAAAAAATGCAAATCGATTCAGGCGTCTTCGAGTAATCGGTGAACATACAAAAAAAAAGATCCCGACGAATTGAGAACCACCTCCTTTTTGATAACTCGGTTTAAAATAGCGGAATGCCACATACGCTTCAATCGTAATTGAGTCGTGATTGGATCTCAGTCGAATGTGAATTGTATGTCGCTTAGGTAAAATTAGGAGAATCGGGCCCCTGGACCTCAATCGATTGCAGTTGCATCGCCCCCACGCTGCGCGGCGCGGAAATCTAGACAGGCTGAATCTATATATACATACTCATGAACCTATATATTCAATTTTGGGCGTTGTCGCTCCCGTATAGGCCTTGTTAGCCATCAGCGCAAGTGCCAAAGTCAAACCTCTTGAAACAGATGAAGCTTTAATAAACTTTTGTAGATGTCATCAGGCCATGGTAGTAGTATATATTCAACAGTTAAACATATGTATGATTTTCTTCTAATATGTGTTGGAGAACGAAATGACGAGCGGTGCCACAACGGTGTCCAAGGAAGATAGGGCGCCAAAATTCAGGTGGTCGGCGATCGGGCCCTTATACGCCTTCTTTGGAACCCGCCAATTTTTTGTAATTCCAAAAATCGTTCACTCGTAAATTATCGTTTTGGTCATGCCCATTGTACGAATTTTGGCCTATAAGAAGGCGCCTGACCTATCTGCATTATAGCATCTCCGCTTATCTTTCCTTACTTCGCCAGAGCCTCGTCCGGTGTTCAGCAGGGTGCAGGTATGGGGGACCTGCCGTAAGGTGGGCAATCACCGGTGGGGGACTGGACGCCATAGATCCCTAGACCCAGATTTTTAAAAGAGTTTCTATGGAGTTTCTTGCCGGTTCTTCCACATGAGACCAACATTTTGGTACCGTGACGTTTCAAAAGAGCCTGCGAAGGCCTATTTGAAATAAAAAAAATGATTTTGATTTTAGACCCCCACCACTCAGGCGAGGTTGGAGTGCCGCTGGGCTTTTTAGTGGGTATACCGGGAACTTCTTTACCGGGGAGTCCCACATACCCCTCCCCCGTGGCCCAGATGCGTAATAGCATTTTTAGCCCAGCGACAAAAAAAAGCGTGCAACACGGTTAGATGAAGGTGGCAGTCGGATTACACCTTTCCACCTCACACTCCTTGATAACGGGTCCTCAATCGATTGAAATTGCATTGTACCCTCCCTGGCAACCATTTTGGATGCGCAGCGCGGAAATCCAGACAGACATATATATACTCATTTACCTATATATTCAAAATCAAAATCAAAATCAAAATCAAAACTCATTTATTCAAACTTGGCTGCAAAACAGCACTTTTCGAACGTCAGAAAAAAAAATTACATAAGACAGCCCCCAAAAACGCCCACCCTTCACCACTTCCTATGTGTTTTTGCTGGGAAGAAGAAGTGGCGCAACAAACTCCCCAGCAACACATGTCTGTCTGTAGGTTAAAAGAACCTTTCAACAAAGTACAGTGAGTATTGCAGTATGCAATACGCAATATTGTCATAAAATAAAATTACATTTAAAAATGATTTATAAAATCCACCACATGCTAGCTAGCACTCACCCTACGTGACTTGTCTAACTCAAGCATTGAATAAATATGATGTGAAAAAAATGTATAGCCTCCAATATTTATAATAGTTTATGAGGGAGTGCCCACCTTCATGTGATATTCTATTGCAACCCTGTGTAATGTACAACATGGGTAAGTAATGAATCTAGTAAATTGGACCGCTCAGCCAGTAAAAAAAAAAAAGAAGTATAAGAAAAGAGTCTACAAAATTATATAATACTACTTATAGTATAGTCAGTAAGACGACCTGGCACCACAAGCAGCACCCGTTCACGAGCATAACGCGAGGATCAGCCATCGCCCCCCTCGCACATCTTTGAGGGAGGGAAGCAACCCGACCGCCGACGCTACCGCAAGCAGTGCCGTCTAAGGGAGCATGACGTACTCACCGCTACACAACTCAATATCAGGATCAATTATCGCTAAGTAGTGGTCCTTATTTACTGTAATCCAAAGGAAAAAAAAATAAATATAAATAGATGATTTAAATAAAACATAATAAATACAGTAAATGTATCCTGTCAATAATGTAAAACCAAGTAAGGTCAATAATAAAAATATAAAATTGTAAAAAAAAAATGAATAATAATAATTGATTGTAAAATTAAGATGTCATTCACAAAAAAAAAGACAATTATAATATAGCTGTCTTGCGTTCAACATGGCGACCAACTATTTTTATCATTCAAATAATCGTTAATTGTATAATATGCCTTTTGAATAAGAATAGCCTTAATTTGTTCTTTGAATTTATTAAACGGCTGTTCTAATAAAGACAGAGGAAGTTTATTATAGAAACGAATACCTAGACCCAGAAATGAACCATGCACTTTATGAAGCCGGTGAAAGGGTACACACAGTTTATGCTTATTTCTTGTATTAATGCTATGGACTTCACTTTTTTTGGTATATAAATGTAAGTTCTGTCTAATATACAGTATATTGGCAAAGATGAATTGTGATGCCACCGTAAGAATACCAATTTCTTTAAACAGCTCTCTGAGGGAAGTTCTGGTACCTAATTGGTATATCGCACGTATAGCACGTTTTTGTAGAATAAATATATTCTCTATATCAGCGGCTTTGCCCCACAACAGGATACCGTAGGACATAACGCTGTGAAAATTACTGAAATACACCAATCGAGCAGTGTCGACGTCTGTGAACTGTCTGACTTTCCTGACGGCGTAGGCGGCAGAACTAAGCCTTCCCGCGAGGCTAGAAATATGTGAACCCCATTGAAGTTTTGTATCTACTGTTATACCCAGAAACACAGTAGATGCAACGGTTTGAAGAACCTCGTTGTTTAGGATAACATTAGGACCTAGGTTTTTTACATTAGGCATAGTGAACTTAATGCATTTTGTTTTTTTAGCATTAAGTACTAAATTGTTTGTGGTAAACCAGTGCGTAACTAATGAGAGTGCACTGTTTACCTCTTCAAATTGCTCTCTATTTCTGTCAACTTTGAAAATGAGAGACGTATCATCAGCAAATAATACAACGTCGCAGATATTATTGAGGTGGTAAGGCAGATCATTGATGTATACTAAGAATAAGAATGGACCTAATATAGAGCCTTGTGGCACGCCTAGCTGAACTGGAAGGCCTGATGATTTAGAACCATTTACATCTACACATTGCAATCTATGTTGTAAATACGATTCTATTATGCCGAGAGCTCCGTTTTGGACTCCGTAAAACCGTAATTTACGTAAAAGTGTATCATGATGGACGCAATCAAAAGCTTTGGAAAGGTCGCAAAAGACTCCAATAGCATTTTGAGAATTTTCCCATGCGTTATAAATATGTTTTAAAAGTGCAACACCAGCATCTGTGGTAGAACGACCTTTGGTAAAGCCATATTGTTCTGTATGAAGGAGGCTATTTAAATTGAAATATCGTAGTAACTGCTTGAGTATTAACTTTTCAAAAATTTTACTAAAGGCAGGCAGGATAGAAATAGGTCTAAAATTACTAATGTCCGACTTATTGCCTGATTTAAATAGAGGTATGACTTTACTGTGTTTCATGAGGTCAGGAAAAACACCAGTGTCAATGCACTTGTTGAATATGATAGCAAGGTAAGGAGCAATGACGTCAATTATATTACCTAATAGTTTGATGGAAATGTCCCAAAAATCACCCGTATTTTTTAATTTAAGAGTTTTAAAAACATTAATTACATCCATTGGAGTAACGTGCTCAAAACTAAACAAAGAATTACACTGAGGCACACTAGCACGCATAAGCTGTTCAGCGTCAGTTGAAGATGAATTTAAGGAGCGAGTCGTGGTTACAGGTATATCCGCAAAGAACTCATTAAAAGCTTTGGCTACATCAGCCGCATTACTAACAAGTTTGTCGTCCAGTTTAATCTCTAACTTGTTGTTCTGGTTCACTGACTTGCCAGTTTCATTATTTATAATTCTCCAGGTTGTTTTAATTTTATTTGAGGAGTTTTTAATAGAATCACTTAAAAATTTTGATTTTGCAAAATTGCAGACCTTTTTAAATATTTTGGAATATTGTCTAACATAGTTTACAAAGTTATCGTCAAATTGACAAGTTTTCATACCGTATAACTCATATAGTCTCGCTCTACTTATATAAATACCTGGAGTGGCCCATTTGTTGAATTTGGCCGAGGTACCTTTAATATTTAAGGTTTTGGTCTTAAATGAAGAATTGAACTCATTCTGTATGACACCAAAGAGAGATGTATAAATGGTGTTAGGATCCTCATTAGCAAGAATAGAAGGTTCAAGATTTTTTGTAACATTACTTTTAAATCTAACACAACGACTAACTGAATAGGGTCTGCATTCTATTTTAAGTGGCTCAGTGTGAACTAACATAGGAAAACTAACTTTTTGTCCACAGTGGTCAGACGTAAGATGGTTGATGACTAAGTTGTTGGAGGCCTCAGTGTCACTAAATATGTTATCCAGACAGGTAGAAGTAGTGGCCGTAATTCTGGTTGGTTCAAAGAATATATTTAGTAAGTTAAAAGACTTAAATAAGTTTAATAGTCTTATAGTTAAAGGAGAATCCTCCAAAATGTTAACATTAAAATCTCCACATATAATTTTACCTTTGGTGCTTGATTTTAATTTATTAAGTAAATCTTCAATGATTGATTCGAAATTGTTAAAGTCACCTAAGGGGGGCCGGTAAACGCAAACAATAATATAACGCTCAAGTTCCACGCAAGACAGCTCAATGGTGCGCTCGACAGAAAGACTATCTAAATCAAGGCGTTGTTTACATTTTAACATATTTGAAACCAAAACCAAAGATCCGCCTCGTATAGCATTCTTTCTTACAAACGCACTTTGCACAGTGAAATTACTATTATTAATAAATGAAACTTGATGTTCTTTTAACCAATGTTCAGTTAAACATAGAACATGAACATTATGGTTCTCCAAAAATAAACTTAATTCTAATTCTTTGCCAGACAAGCCCTGCATATTTTGATGTACAACATTCAATAAATGCGGCCCATCCTTTGTCGCGCCTAATAGTTTAAACTACTGGGCGAATCAATAATTATGTTAGTATTACTACTAACAATATCCGAAGATACATCAGACGTACCTGTGTCAGTTTGTATACTATATGCTAAAATATTAGCAATATGTCTCCTACACCTAGCTGGTAAATACATTGAGTACTCTGTCAATTTAAAATCAAAAATATACTCATTTATGTCAAAATAAAGAATGGCATTAACAAGTTGACAAGTCCTATTATAAAGGAACATGTTCAAATCAAATATGTGCCTACTTTGATCAACGGATAAGTTATAAGAATATGGCAGAGCACATAATATGAATTTAATGTCATTTAAATTTATTATTAGATTTACATAATCTAATAACTCTTTTCTACTTACTGCCAAGCTATCACCATAAATTAATATAACAGTTGAACCTGGGATAAGCTTAGACAACTTAATGTTTTGAACTAAGTGACTAAAACTGGCACCAGGTACACAGTGATTTAAAACATATTGCTGCGAACACTGATTGAAAATACTACCAATGCCTTGACCAAACTTATCTGAAAAAATATATGTTATTTTACTATTACTCACACTCGTAACCTTGTCTGAATATTCTTCAAATTGAGTGGCCAGGGTTGTGACAGACTGGGGCTCCTGTGAGGGTGACACACACTGTGGCACGTGTGTGGGTGTTACACAGTGGGTTTCAGATGTTGGGAGGCATGAACAGTTACAAGAGATGTTATTTGTAAGCAAGTCATACTTCTCTGCATTTTGTATGACTAAGTCTACCAGCTCACAGGCCTCCTGCAAACGCTTTGTTAGGTCCTGCTGTGAATCTTCATATTTATGGAAAATGTCCCTAATGGTATTTTCTTTAATACAAAGTTCAGCTTGTAAACGTTGGATGTCACTATCATACCTTGTCCTACTAATGTCCAATTGATGTTCACAATTATTTAAATCTTTAATTAAATTAATGTTCTTTCTTCTTAATATGTTATTCGATTTAAAAACTGTGTACTTTCTCAAAGTTTTCTTAAGTTTTTTGACAACCTTATTAATTTTTAAATATTTTTTAATTTTGTTGTGTGTATTACTTGTAATTTTATTCTGTACTAAAGTATCATTGGTCAAGTCAATTGTTATCATTGGCTGATTACAAGAACCAGACGCACTACCAACAAGTTCATCGTACAGGCTGCAGGTGTTCGCAGACCGTTCACTGGACTTTGCAGACTCCAACTGTGTGATGGTGTTGTGGGCTCTGCTTAGCTCATGTTCCAGCTCAGAGATCCGTCCTAAGGCCAGTTCATGTGTGTCGCTGCACTCTTGCATGTTTGATACAAGTTGATTTAGGTGTTGATTTTGGTCGAGTAAATCCATATGTTCTATATGTAATTCAGCCAACTGGTTCTTAAGTTCAGTGTTCTTGTCAACAGTTTCACACAGTTATGTATTTTATTTCTCTTATCCCTACTAATATTATAAATGCGAAAGTAAATCTGTCTGTCTGTCAGTCTATTACGTTACGCTTTCACATCTAAACTAAACCATAGAACTGATTTTAATAAAATTTGGTACAGAGATAGAGTTGACATTGAGAAAGAATATAGGATAATTTTTACCCCGGACTTTTGAAGAGTTCCCTTGGAAACGCGATATAACCGAACTGGACGCGGGCGGAGCCGCGGGCGGAAGCTAGTATTGTATATTTATATTTGTACACCTAAGCAGCGAATCATGATGGGGTTACAGTTACAGCCTTTTTATCGTCCCACTGCTGGGCACAGGCCTCCTCTCACACGGAGAAGGATTGAGCATTAATGATGGGGTTACTCTATATTATTTTTTTACAACCTAATTCTATGTACACTCATGTTTATAGAAATAAGGTATCTTGTATCCGCTGTCCCCATCTGGGTCCATTTGTTACTACGATTTTATATTTCCACCTTCAGTTCATTATGGAAATCAAAAAACAATATAAAAATTTCCTTAAGTTATTCAGGACAATTAAGTGTCTTCGTTTAAAATCGTCGAACTAAAGATACTCATCAATACGAATAAAATAAGCCCAAACACGACATACATGCCGTATACTGCTGAGGAGTTCCGTCAACTCCCAATCATCTTCAGCAGCAAAAAAATACGAAAATGCTTTATCATCATCAGCCTTCCTATCCTCCCTCTGCTGGGCACAGGCCTCCTCTCACACGGAGAAGGATTGAGCGTTAATCACCACGCTTGCTCAATGCAGGGTGGTGATTTCAGACTTCATAGTCCAGGTTTCCTCAAGATGTTTTCCTTCTACCTTTTAATCAGTCATTGGTGTAAAAGGTATGCTTAGAAAGTACATACAACTTAGAAAAGTGGCATTCGTACTTACCTGTCCTGGAATCGAGCCAAACTAATACTTGAGAGGTTGGTTCTTTCTATCTTATCCACTAGGCCACCACGACTTTTTGGAGATGTATCCATTTCAAGTTATGTTTTGATGGCAATGGGACCACCTTCGAATAAATACTTACCAATACTTACCATTAAGACGTCCACCAACAAGGTGGACAGACGACCTTATAAAGGTCGCCGGAAGATGCTGGATGCAGGTCGCCTCCAACAGGTATCTGTGGAGATCTAAGGGGGAGGCCTATGTTCAGCAGTGGACGTCCTATGGCTGAGATGATGATGATGAATACTTACCATTATTTTAATTAATTCGGAAGGCAAGTTATATTTGTGAGTCCCAGATATATCTGCACATCATTGGCAGCCAATACTAGTCGAAGTCAGATAGTCTCACAACCAGCCTTGCTAAGGGTGGCCGGATGAGGAGGACAGAAAGGCAGTCGCTCCTTGTAAAACACTGGTACTCAGCTGCATTCGGTTAGACTGGATGCCGACCCCATCGAGGGAAAAAGGTAGAAAGCTGATTATTAAGGGATTTTTGAAATAAAACAAAACTTCTTGACTTAACCTAACTTATATTTAATCTTAGCCTATGTTTCTCCGTACCTATTTCAAATATACTTGTTTTGCGAATGTCCTATAATAAACATTACATTAAATGTGTGGGTTTGTCGTGTTTCTCTATAAGAATATAATATTAAAAAATTTTAACAACTAAATACTACATAAATATGTCAAATGTCTTATAAAGAATTCAACATATTTTGTAGCCGTCAGAGCCTCGTCGGTATGAGCAGGGCGCGCCGCGTGCAGGTGAGGTTGACTTTGGCGCTTCAGGTGTTGGTGGCGCCACTTGCGCCCCGTCGCAGCGCGCTCAAGTGGCGCCGCGTGCCACGCGCCGGAGCAACGCCACGTGTGGAGAGAATGCGAGCTGGTACATCAGCAGCTTACGATGATGGTAGCTCATCTTCAACCTGGAAATCCAAAAAGGAAAACATTTAAAATCATAATCGATAACCGACCGTACCTATAGAAAAAGTCGAAAAAACTTTAAGTTAGTCAAGTTATATGAAAACAGGGCATTTTGGACACCAGAGTGACCGCAGTCCTGGAACACAAAGGGTTTGAGAAACATGGATGTGGGTTCAATCAGTATCTATCGGACACGCCCTTTTACCCCCCCTCCCCGCCCCCTTTGTATGTCCAATCTTCCAGAAATGGCATTTAAAATCTATGACAGACTAAAAAGGCAACATATGAAATGTCTTGCTCGGAAATGGGCAGTAGGATCTCTGAAGCTAACAATATTTCACACTGCGCTCACCAACTCGCATGCCCAGTGCGGTGAATATGGGCAAATCTCCCCAGATTTTGAGAGGCAGCAGTCCAGCAGTGGACTTTTTACAATAAACATTATGATAATGATGAATGATAATGATGAAATTTCTCCAAAATTCAAAGTCGAAAATCAACAAAACTCTTTGAAAAATTATACTTTAAAAATTTAATAAACTAAAATTACTACTAAAAATACTTTACTTAGAAAACAGACAATACTAACCTTAGAACTTTGAAGTCCTGGTGATAGGCTCCAGACCCTGAAGCCCCGGCACTCCTCGTAGGAGCCACGCGTGCTGCACAGCAGACGTCGAGCGACGCACTGGATACTCAGGCAAAGGGAAGTCTGGTCTAGAAAGCTCTAACTGCACTGCGCAGGTCACGATCAATACTTTTAGGTACTAAATAAATATGTAATTCAGTATATAATATCCTGGTTTTATGTAAGGGGTCGGCTATTAATTACGCAAGGCGTTTTTGACTGGTTTGGTCAATCATACATTTTATTTCGGCAGACAAACCATGTCAACGGTTTTGTCGAACATAAATTTAGGATATAGTTGATAAGAAAACGTTGTATGTAATAATAAATAAATAAATGATAAAAATAAATGCCTGGAAAAGCTACTGGTCCATGAAGCAGTACATGAAAGGGGACCATCCCCTTTCACTCAAGCGAAAATTAGTCGACATGTGTATCTTGCCCGTCCTAACCTACGGTGCACAAACTTGGTCTCTCACGGAGTGTCAGAAGTCCAAACTCAAGGTTTGCCAAAGTGCAATGGAGCGAAGCATTCTGGGTATCAAACGGACAGACCGCATACGCAACACCGTCATACGCTCCAAAACCGGAATTTTCGATGTGGGCCGAAAAAGCAGCTCAATTAAAATGGAACTGGGCTGGGCACGTCAGCCGAATGCATCCTGACAGATGGGCCAACATCGTCACCCAGTGGTTACCACAGGATGGTCATCGCAGGGGGGATAGGCCCCGAAAGAGATGGCGGGATGACCTGGATGCCTACAACCCTGATTGGTGGGAGGTCTCAAAAGATCGAGAGGGGAGACAAAATGGGGAGGCCTTTACCCAGCAGTGGGACAGTACGGGCTAAGAAAAAAAAAATAATAAATGAGGCCGGCTTATCCCGGTCTTACACCTTTAATTACATAAAATAACTTCCGTAAGTTGTAAAGAGTTCCAAGAAATTACTGCAAGCTCCTTAGGGAGGGGTTTTACATCTCTAAATTTATTGTAAGCTATTTATTGTAATTTTTATTAGCACTTTTTCTACCATTCTTCTTCCCAAAACGATTCTTCTAGCAAAAGCATATAGAAATTGTGAAGGGTGTTTTGGGCTGTCTTTTATAAACTTAGGTAATCTTCAAAAGTGCTGGAATTGAAAAACCACTTTTCTTCTTCATCTTTAATATTGATATTTGTATTTTTCCAAGCAGTATGTACCTGCCCCTTATTTAGGGACAATTTTGACAGTGGACATATCATCATCATCATCATCTCAGCCATAGGACGTCCACTGCTGAACATAGGCCTCCCCCTTTGATATGGACATATGACCACGCCCTGATTGCTGACGTAATTTATAGACGTTCCCTGATCACAACTTGCAGTATTGAAATTAAAGCTCTGTGTGTGTGTGTGCAAGTACATAAATGGAGGTTTGAGTAAGTACTAACGGCCCTTTCCAATATTCTATCTGTTGTTTCGCTTTCCAGAGATAAAATTGTGACATTAGGCCCATATCAGTAAATTATTGGGAACGGAGATAAATAAGTAAATAAAAACTTTTTATATACAATGAAAAAAATCCAACTTCAATAATTATTTTTAACTAGCTTCCGCCCGCGGCTTCGCCCGCGTAGAGTTCGGTTATATCGCGTTTCCAAGAGAATTCTTCAAAAGTCCGGGATAAAAACTATTCTATGTTTTTTCTCAAGCTCATCACTATCTCTGGTACCAAATTTTATTAAAATCAGTTCAGTGGTTTAGACGTGAAAGCGTAACAGACAGACATACAGACAGAGTTATTTTCGCAATTATAATATTAGGTACTCATTTAAGTTCTAGTTTGTATAGATACTATCGTTTATTTTGTGAATTTGGTTAACCTATAATTGGCGACTGTGTAAGTCCTAGTAATAACCAAAACTGTACTCTAAACTTTTTCTACACAGAAGCTGTTGGTAAACCTTTAAATAAATAAATATACCTTCTCTAAAGTCTGACAAATACTATGCTGAAAACCATATCAAAATCGGTTCTGCGAAACGTGAGAATATGATCGTGCATAAAGAACGATGATGATATATTTTATCTCTTTAACCGACTTCCCGGGAAAGCGGGGGCCCGATTCTCCTAATTTTACTTAAGCGACATACGATTCACATTCTACTGCGACCAATCATCGATTGAAGCGTGTGTGGCATTCCGCTATTTATTCTTTGAAATAAACGTTTTTATCCTTTTCTGTCATTCAATAATGAATCATTTTGTCTGCAAATGATTTACGATTGCAATATGATTGTAGAGCAAACTACCGTATAGACCAAAATCACCAAAATAGCAGACCAATCGCAAATCAATCGAATGGCGTTGGAATACGATTGGTCTTAATAATAATCTTCCACGCCGATTTCGGCAACGGCGACCACTTCGACCCTAATGGCGTGCGTGTGCTCTCATGTGGCTGGAGTATCCAATTTTGTGCGTGAAAGTCCGCGCACACTGCGGACATGTCAGGGTACCAGCCACAAAGTTGTAGTTGATAGCTACAGGTGGTCGAGCTTTCAACTCATCTCGTTTGGCATCCAACTCAGAAAGTCGGCGTGCTTCAAAGTCAAAGACTTTGGCTTTAACGCGGCTTCTCCAGTCTCTGCGGTTGGATGCCAGATTCTCCCACTGAGACGGGTCAATGGAACAGCTTTTCATGTGACGCTTCAGCACATCCTTGTATCGCAGCAGCTGTCCGCCACGTTTCCGCTTGCCCTCCTGCAACTCGGAGTAGAGGATGCGCTTGGCCACTCTAGTATCCGGCATGCGCAGTACATGCCCGCACCAACGAAGCTGTCTCCTCATGAGGTATGCTTCAATGCCACCTACATTGGCTTTCCTCAACACTTCTGTGTTACGCACACGATCAAACCAACGGATATTTAATATTTTGCGCAGACATTTGAGGTGGAAGCGGTCTAGTTGCTTGATGTGGCGTCGGTACGGTGTCCATGTTTCCGCTGAGTAGAGTATACAAGGCAACACAACTGCCATATACACAGAAACCTTTGTGGATATCTTTAGGTCATGGGAGCTGAAGACCTTCTTGTCGAATTTGCCGAAAGCAGCGGCTGCAGCACCAATTCTGCTATTGATTTCGGCGTCAAGGTCGCACTTTGCTGTTATAGTGCTCCCCAAATATCGAAATTTATCGACCTGCTTCAGGACATCTTCACCAAGCATAATGGTCAGTTCTTGACGTCCGTGATTGTCTGAAGACATTACTTCTGTCTTTTTGATGCTGATTTTTAGACCAAATGTACAGCACTGCTTGTGAAGGTTCGTGACTAGCTGTTGCAGGACTTCAGGGGATTCAGCCACGAAACAGAGGTCATCTGCATACATAATGTCCTGTATATGTGCATAGGACACCTTTGTGGTCGCCTTGAGTCTATTCAGGTTGAAAAGTTTGCCGTCAGTCCGATAACGAATACGAACTCCTTCAGGAGAAGAATTCAATACTTCCCGGACTACAACTGCAAAATATAATGCAAACAATGTGGGAGCCAGGACACAACCTTGCTTTACTCCACAGGGAGAAGAAGCTCGATTGGTCATCTTCAACCGCTACACAACATTGCATGTCATCGTGCAGGAGTCGCAGGAGTCTTATGAACTTCTCTGTACACCCCAACTTTCTCAGTACCTTCCAGAGGGCCTCGCGAGGGACGCAGTCAAAGGCTTTTTCCAGATCAATAAAGCAGAGATACAAGTGCTGTCCCTGCTCTCTACTTTTTTCCTGGAGTTGACGGACTGCAAATATTGCCTCACAAGTTCCTCTGTCTGGTCTGAAACCAAATTGGGTTTCCGGCAGAATCTTTTCAGAGAGGTTCCTGAGGCGGTTTAGAAGTACTCTGGCGAAGACTTTTCCAGAGACAGAGAGCAGTGAAATACCGCGGTAAGAACCACATTCCGACCGGTCGCCTTTGTTCTTATAGAGAGCCCTGACGCGTGATAACTTAAAAGTTTCAGGAACTTGTTCTTTCTCCCACATAAGCACAAACATTTCCCAGACGCGCGAATGCAGTTCCTCGCCGCCGTACTTCAGAAGCTCACCTGGTATAAGGTCTAGGCCAACCGCACGCTGATTTTGCTGTTGTTTGATGGCACAAAGCACCTCATGTTTAGACAAGGCATCATCCAATTCTTCTGCTATTTGAAGTTGAGGCAAACTGTCTATGTAGTGTAGATCGGCTGTTCGATCTACATTAAGTAGATTATTGAAGTGTTCTGCCCAACGATCTAACACTTCATTTTTGCTTTTCAGCAGACTTTTACCATC
Organism: Helicoverpa zea; assembly: GCF_022581195.2. Lineage (NCBI taxonomy): Eukaryota > Metazoa > Arthropoda > Insecta > Lepidoptera > Noctuidae > Helicoverpa > Helicoverpa zea. The sequence continues at coordinate 4,794,363 of NC_061480.1, read as the reverse complement.
CAGCGACTTCAGTGGTACCTTTATGAAGTTGGTGGTACCCAGGAGATTGCGAATTTCGCTATAGAAATCACCGAGCTGATTACTATCAGCAAGCGACTGGATGTATTGAGCCTTGTCTTGCCACCATTTATCTTTAGTGTGTCTCGTGAGTTTACGCAACTCACGGTCACTCTCTCTTATAAGTGCGCTGTTATTACTGCGCCTGAGAAGGTCTCGGTGTTTGGCAATAGCTTCAGAAAGAACTTCGTCGTTCTCATCAAACCAGTCTTGCTTGCGTTTATTTTTTAGCCCTATGGTGTTAATGGCTACGTCAAGAATGGACGACGATAAAGCGTTCCAGTCTGCATCAATATCACCGGTATTTTGATGAGAGTGTATATCACATGCCAGCGTTTCAGCGTATTTGCTTCGGGGTCCCGGATGTTTGAGTTTCTCAATGTTTATGTTCTGAGGCTTTTTCCTGCTAGCCCTGAATGGTCGCCGAAGGCAAAGACGCAGTTTGGTGACAATTAGTCTATGGTCCGTCCAGCAATGAGCACCGCGCATAACACGAGTGACTAGGACCTGAGAGATGTCTCGCTGCCTCGTGATGGCATAGTCAATGAGGTGCCAGTGCTTAGAACGAGGGTGCATCCACGTAGTTTTGTGCTTAGCAGCAAGGCGAAACATGGTGTTTGTGAATGCAAATTGGAATTGAGCACATAAACTAAGCAGCAACTGGCCATTAGAGTTGATGTTGCCTACCCCATGTCTACCCAAAACTTTAGGCCACGCTTCATAATCTTGACCAACTCTAGCATTGAAGTCTCCTAACAAGAGAATCTTTTCTCTGTTCGGTATTTTATGGAGACATTGTGTAAGTTCTTCATAAAATTTATCCTTGATGTCGTCAGAACTACCTAGCGTCGGTGCATAGACACTGATAACATTAAGGAAATTGTCACCGTCTAAGTGAAGGCGCAATGTGGTTATACGGTCCGAGATGTGGATTGGACATTCTTGAAGTGTCTTCACAAGATTATTCTTGATCACAAAACCAACTCCCGACCTTCTTGGTTCTGTTGCAGCAGTGCCCTTCCAGTAGAAAGTGTAGCCACCGCCATGCTCGACTAGCTCGCCCTCATCGGCAAGGTGGGTTTCGCTTACAGCAGCTATATCAATGTTGTAGCGGCGGAGTTCTCGAGCAACTATGGCTGTTTTCCGTTCTGGGCAGGCGTTTGTCTCGCGGTCGAGAAGGGTGCGAACATTCCATGCACCAAAAGTCAGTAAAGGTGTTTTACGTTTATTACTGTTGTTGTGTCGACCACGAATAAAAAGATGCGGAAGCAGCCGTGGTTACTGCTATCCAAAGAGTGTTTGGGGTGAGCATTTTTTTAGGGCACCTTTTCTAGCCCCCTCCCAGGCTGAGCAAGGAAAGCAGTGCTCCCCTAAAAAGGGCTGCTTTGTCGCTCTGGGTGCTGCCGGATTCCCTCTGTCCCCCCAGCTCAAAGAGAAAACGACCACGGCATGTACTCACACCCCCAGAGCCGCTAGTGTGCAGGTCTCAGACAAAGCTCAGGTTGCATCAGCCCGAACCTCTCTACCTCAACCTATCGCCACTAGTCTTCGCCAAATCGGGGTCCATTATACGGAAGCAGTCAGATGCGCAGGATATATTACAGTGTTCAAACATACGCGCAAACGCAAGAGCACTCTCTCGTCTAACATCCCTTTATCCGATGGAACGGTGAACCGCTACGATCGGAGAGATGTTAGATGCAGCAGTTTGACATACGATAACACGATCCCTATCGCTGCCTCTAGGCCTTCCTGCGATGCCTCGGTGTCTTGCCACCAGTGGTGGTCTGCTATTTAGCCAAGACACAATTTCGGGGGATTTCCGATCAGGCTTGGGAGATGTTGTTACCAAGCGCCGGCGCCGACGGTAGCCGCCGCGCTACTGACGGCGCTCGCCGCCGTGCGACACTGTGCACGACACTGTGGCGCCCTCCAGCGGACACGCCAGGTACTGTGGAGAGCCTGCTGGCGCACACGTCCGGCGCTGGCGGTGACCGCCGCGCTACTGACGGCGCTCGCCGCCGTGCTCGACACTGCACGACACTGTGGCGCCCTCCAGCGGACACGCCAGGTACTGTGGAGAGCCTGCTGGCGCACACGTCCGGCGCTGGCGGTGACCGCCGCGCTACTTTCTTATGTTAGTAGCAGAATGCCCGATATGGTTAAAACTGCTATTGCGATCATATTGCGATTTAGTTTCTATTCGATTTTGACATTATTAACTTAGGAGAATCGGGCCCCGCCGCCGGGTTATCAATTCGGATGTTTGTTTTTTTTTTTTTATTAATACTTAGTAATTCATATCTCAGTTGTTTATCGTCCGATTTCTGTACAATTTTGCATATTAGTATTTAATAGTTATTACCTAAGATAGTTGTAGTTATCATTTCAATGTTATGGCGGATTGTCGTGTTTTATATAATAATGATATATTATTTATTAATATTGTCGTGTCTGTGCTGTGTTTGTGTGAACAGCCATTTAGAATTGGACGAAGGTATGTTCTTTTGGGTACATATAACTAAATATATGTTTATTTCATATAACTAGCCGTTTTCTACTACGGAACTTCTCTTCTCTTCTCTCTTATAATATGTCCAGTGACCACGTCTGTCTATTCAGAAAAAACTAGCTTTCGCCCGCGACTTCGTCCGCGTGGAATAGTTACTTTGGGCTAACGCTGACTTTAACTATAAAAAATGTTATAGTGAGCTAACCTTAAAAGATAGACATATGCTGTCGCGGACGTTTAAAGAACTTTTAAAGGGGAACAATTCTGTCATACATGATTTTTGCGAAACTTTAACCATTTACGCACCGCACGCGGTGTAAGCTCTCTCAATAGGAAAATATCCCCCGATTTTGAAACATTCTTCATTGGTGCTCCGTTTTTTTGCCTTAGCGTGATAATATATAGCCTATAGCCTTCCTCGATAAATGGACTATCTAACACTGAAACATTTTTTCAAATCGGACCAGTAGTTCCTGAGATTAGCGCGTTCAAACAAACAAACTTTTCAGCTTTAGAATATTAGTATAGATTGGTAGCGGAATGCCAGATAAGGTTAAAACTGCTAATGTTATTAATTGTCTATTCAAAATTACGACATTAATTTATCAACTTAGCAGAATCGGGCCCCAGGATGGTTGAATCGATCGCGGTTGCATAGCCCTAGCTGCGCCGGCCGCCATTTTGAATGCGCGGCGCGGAAATCTAGACAGACTGATATATACAAAGATACTCTTATATCCTACACTAACATGAACTCTGAAAACTTTTTATATAATACCTATTTGACACTATCCACCTTATTATAAAACGTGGTATTAAGAAGTACCCGCTTTAGTAATAGCTTTAGTCCACTGATTTTGTTCGGGACGGTGGTTTAAAGGTGGTACAAAAGCTGGTACTTTTTTAAAACCACATTTGTTTTGACATTAATTTCATAGTTAAGTAATCTTAATTTATTGTAATTTTTATGTGCATATTATGTAATTTTACGCAATTAAAATTGTTATTGCATAAATAAATGACGATAATGACTGTAACTCATGGTGGCCTATTGGGTAAAATCAAAAATCAAAATCTTTTTATTTAAAAGTCACACTATTTGCGCGGTTCCAAAAGGTGGTCTCATGGAGAAGAGCCGGCAAGAAACTCCATAGACACTCTTTTTAAAAAGTAATATTTTCACAAACAGTCTATTACATAACAGTAGTAAGCTGACAAAATTATACTATTCAAGAAAGTTAAACTGTAAATCTATACAATGCAAAGGGAGAAGAAAAAGTCGTTTAATTGCTAGGGAAGACGCACATGGAGGGATGAGTTATCGCCATATATCTTTATCGTCAACAAAGTCTTGAATTTTATAATAAGCTTCTTTTAATTAGGGTGGATTTTACAGTGGTAGTGTATTAAGAGCCAACCTCTCAAGTGTGAGGGCGTGGATTCGATTCCAGGTCAGGCAAGTACCAATGCAACCATTCTAAGTTTGTATGTACTTTCCGGATGGCACGTTAAACTGTAGGTCCCGGCTGTCATTGAACATCCTTGGCAGTCGTTACGGGTAGTCAGAAGCCAGTAAGTCTGACGCCAGGCTAACCAAGGGTATCGGGTCACCCGGGTATTTGGGTTGAGAAGGTCAGATAGACAGTCGCTCCTTGTAAAACACTGGTACGCAGCTCAATCCGGTTAGACTGAAAGCCGACCCCAACATAGTTGAGAAAAGGCTCGGGAGATGATGTTGATGATATCTTAAAGTGATATATGTAATATGTATTTGCTGCAAGATACGACCTCAAGAGATGTTGAGTAAAGACCGATCACTTCATAATTTAAAATATATTAAATTATAATCAGATCAAAGAAATAGGAATTGTATACATATCGGGTGTGTCGTACCTACCTTATCACATTAAATCCTATCACAATACCTACTGTATGATATTTTATGTCGAATTATAAAAAAAAAAACGTAATCCTTTCTGTGGTTTATTAGACACAGTACTGGGATTCTATAAAACTCGATCAACAACTCGCATTTCACTTCGATTCGTAATGTCATTTCATACTTTAGGGGAGGTAGGGGAGGGATGGGCACTTTTTCACAATTTATTGCATAAAAAATCTGATTTTACAGATCATTATCAACTTTTATTGCCATTTCTTATATTCGGCTAGATATAATGAAAGAGCTTTCCTAAAAATTACAATCAGTTTCAACATTACGAGATATTTAAACGGTTTTATTTAGCTCACCCCGTTTGTTTTTTTATTTATTCTTGGATCAAATTTAGTAATTCAAATTTCACCCTCTTCCTGTCAACCGATTGGTCTGAAATTTTGTATACACCTTTAATTAAATCCAATATGGCCGCCGGCACAAAATGGCACAGCCCCCTCAATATGGGTATCAAATGAAAGGGCTACACAAGTAGAATACTGTCAGCAACCCCAGCGGGGCGCAACAGGGCCAAGGCCTGCCTGCACGTCGATTCTATAAAATTCGAACAACAACTCGCATTTCACTTCGCTATTCACTCTCACTTCGCATTCGATTCAGAACGACCTTGATTTTGCATTCTGTAAACATCACCTAATCACTTGCGAAGTGAAGTGAGCTCGACATCGACCAATGCTGTGCTAGTGACTTCCCCACTCGACAAAATGTCAACCGAGATTAATCAGTTTTTAATTTTATCAGTTTTGACACAGAATTTTAGCTAAATATGATGTTTTAGTTATAATTTGTTATTGTAAGGAATTTGAGGCAGCTTTTAAGTATAAAATAAACGGAAATCTCTAAATTCGTGCTGTGAATATAATCTATGCTTACCCTACGAAAAAAAATACAGACAGCGCCAATACCATTATTAATCTGTGGACAATAAATTCTTCTCTTCTGTCATAGAGGAAAGTAATATATCGGGTATCTTCTGTCTTCATATTGTGTTTAAGCTTGTTTGTTTTCGCCGGTTTTCGCCGTAATTGTGATAAAATCATGAAGTAATTTTATATTTCTTGTTATAAAGTTAAAAATAATATTAATTAAAGAAGTGTTTATTTTATTAATCCAACAATAATTTCAGTCCAAATGACAGGTCGTCTCACCCTTCGTCGGCTCAGGTTGAAACTCTGGTTGAGTTTATGGAGCAAAACCCTGGCCTGGCGAAGGGTTTCGTGAGAACGCAAAAAAAATGTAATACCTACTTTATCTGGATTTAGTGAAAACAAAATTGAGACCAATTTGGTTATTTTCATGCTTAAGAGAATACCAATATTATAACTGAAGTACAGAGGCTTTTGAAAACATATCAGCTGGCGGGGAAACCACATAAAGGGAATACTCCTTATTAAGAACTAAGTGTTTTTCTTATTATTGTGTGCTTGATTACAATTTTTCAACTATAAACTGTGTCAATACTTACTTTTACACGAGTTGTAAGTCCTTTGCCTCGACGTTTTGTGGGCTTTATCAGGGGCAGTAAATCAGACTCCAGTTGGTCAATTAGCTCCTTTGACAATCTATATATGCTCACATAGTCATCATCGCGAGTTAATAAAGGTAAACTACGAATTCTAGCAGATTGTTGATCGATCGAACGATCCGAAACCGCAACAAAATATTTAAGTACTTTTACGAGTGTTTGTTCTTGACAACTCACAGAAATGACAGATAGTCTATGGATGAACACCGTTACCAGTTGGTAACGTAAACTACCCAATTAAAAAAAAACAAAACTATGATCAGAAATCAGAATAAAAGGACCCCCCTTTTATTCTGATTTGATCATGTCTCCCAACTGCCCATCTCTCCCCTACCTCCCCTATAGATAGACAGATTTTGACAAATCTGTCAAAATCTCGACTTTGATTTAGTTCAACTTGTCAACACGCTCGATAGTGAAGCGCTAGTGTAGTTTGACAATGTCAATCACGAAACTTTAAGGTAGAATTCCGTGGGTCGCGATTGTCGCAGCCGCGCGCGACAAAAGTCAACCTATGAAAATGTATGGCACCGCTGCCGAGGGCTGCGACAGTCGCGCGCGGACGACGAATTTCGTGAGCCGCTCGCGGCCGTACGCTTCTCAACATGGTCTAGCGCTTAATAACATCTATAGAATTTTAGTAAAACCAGAATTAAATTTTTGACAATGCCGCGAGCAGCTTACGAAATTCGTCGGCCGCGCGCGACTGTCACGGGCCTCGACAACGGTGCCATACATTTTCAAAGGTTGACTATTGTCGCGTCCACGGAATTCTACCTTTAGATCGAAGTCGAAGTGAGAGTGATGTCGAAGTGAGTTGTGATATTTTATAGAATCGACATGCAGGAGTCATTTTTCGTTTTCATAATTTACAACATCATGTGTAAAGCAGAGATAAAGTTAGGAGTATCGAATGTTTTGATCAGTTGACAGCTGTCGGCTTACAAGGGAGAATTTCCGTTGTTTGAAATAAAATAAAATAAATAAAATAAAATAGTTTTTATTTCAGACAAGTGGCATCCATAGTATGTTAGTAAAAAATAAACTTATGAAAAAACTATGTTAGTAAAAATTAAATATAAAACAAAACAAAAGACTTACTTACATTTTGGCCACGAGGTTGTTGCGCGTTATACAATTGCGAACAATAACCTCCTATTATTGGGGAGTCGTACCTCTCCGCTATGGTCCTCATGATGGAGTTGGGGCTGCCCCGCACTCTGCAGAGCAACGACGCGGATTTCTTGCGTATGATTGCATAAAAGTCATCGACATGTGCCTGCGCGAACATACCTGAAGCACTGCAGAAGCGGGGCAGCCCCATCAACATCCTGAAGCCATTATTGTACTGAACCCGCAGGGCGCTGATGGTCCGCTGCGTATATTTGGGTCATACACAAAAAGTGAACATTACAAAATATTTATAATAAAACTTCACTATTTTTTATAAAATGTTGTATTTATTTAAAGTTCCATATTAATATTCTTACAATAATATCAGTAGAGATCAGTCTTGGATATTTTAGGAAAAAAACACGTTTTTTGTTTTTTCATGTCCACAGAAGAGATTGTGTTGTCTGCAGAAGGGAACAAAATGTGACTTTATTATAATCATATTAATAAGGTCAAGAATAGAAAAAATAGAAAAAAAAACTTAAAATGGAGTTCTCTTCGATCCCTAAACAAAACATAATAAAAACGTATACCAATTCAGTACAAAAAATATTTGACATTTGTCCACAGAACAGACAATCGGCTTCTGTAGACGTACTTACTAGAATGAAAACATATTTAACATCTCATCGCGATCCTTTCGCGAACTGCGCATTCGCCAGATGTGGACGTATCCTTATGTGTAGTAAAATATGTTTCAATAATAGGAAAACATAATTTAGTATACAGAATATTAAAAAATGTTTTCCTCATCAGAATCGTCCCACATGAAATTCATCGGCCGTTTTCTCTGTGGTGAATCTTCAGAAGCTTCAGAGTCATCTGAATTGATTCTTTTCTTCTGGGGTTTATGCATCTGGTTAAATATTTCGATAGAAAGATCTGGTGTCAGTCTATCTGAAAGTCCTGGTGAATTTGGCTCAGTTAAAGCATCAGGTGTGGCTGGAGCCATTTCAAAATCACGCTCAGATAAGGAGCCTGATGATCCCGATCTTTCGAGGCAATCAGGTGACAAATTGTACGAGGATGAGTCAGGAGTGCCTATCGTTCTAGATGTGCCAGGCATTATTGAATCCCTAATATCCCTTCCTTCTTCTTTCTTCGAGAGCTGCGTCATCCATTTTGGCCCGCGCACGGCGTATACTAAGTTTTTTCTGCTCGCGTCTGCGTTTCTTTTATTCTTCTTCAAAAAGCTCCCTGATTGACTTGTTCGTGGCATAGTAACTGGAGCAAAAAACAAGGACCATCATGCGCTAAGAGCAAGCAAGCACCACAATGCAGAGCAAAACACAAATTTAAGTGGAAGACAAAAGTGCAAAACCATCATTTATTTTGCTCACAAATACATTAGCATCTATATAATAAATTATTTAACGGTGTTAAAATCTTAAATAATATCAAACACAAAAAATATATATTTTCAAAACCTTATTTAAATTATCTTAAAAAAATCATCATCAGATCTTGTTTGAATTAAGATGAACCTCTCTTATCTATAAATCAGCTAAAAGTGATTAACACAATTGTTTTTTTTCGAATGTCGGTAGTCAAAGTTCTTTATTATTCACTTCTGTTGACATACCTCCCTTCTGTAGACACTACGTCTACAGTAAAGATGTCTACAGGAGAGACAATTTTTTATAAATCAAAGATGGTAGCCTTCAATTAGAGGTTAGAATTTAAGCAATATAATATTTGCAAACCACGCCCACATATGCACTTACTATCTGTGTGTTTACATATTTGCAAAGGTTACTTACTCAGGTATCCTAGTCACAGGAAAGACACACTGATCTCGACTGAAAACTTGTGTAGTTGAATAATATAAAGAGTTTCTCTTATCACACGCACTTTACGTAAAATTACAACCGAGCAAATGATAGAGAATGCAATGCTACCAACACAAGAGACAAAATAATAACGATGCGTTCATCTTTAGAAAATTTAGGCTTATTTTATTTGTCTACAGAAGTAGACCCAAAATTTGTGAACAACATTTTTATAACGTTTAATTCAAAATTAAGTTTTATATATTTTTTTATTCGTTATGTTATGAATATTTGATAATATGACTGATGTTATTAAATGAGTTAAAAGTATCAAAAGTATCTGTATATATTTTTAATTATCTCTTGAACTCAACTACTTGCCATCCGAACAGTCTACAGAAGGAGATCTTTTCAGATTCAAAAGCGAGAAAAATTAAATAAATTCCGGTTAAGCTGATTTTTTTATGATCCAGAAAAAGTTTTCCAGGCGAAATAATTATTAAAGAGATTTAATGTTGATATGATATTTAAAAAACGGTTTTTAAGTTGTATGAACATTTTTTTTTCTCCTTTTGTGTTTGACCCATTTGGTCCACAGGCTGCACGTGTAAAAGACTTGACAATAAGCTTTAAAAAGCGTTATTTTGACTTCTTCACTACAGCGCGCGAACCTACGTACCAACATGTTACATCGAACCGCCGCCAGCGCCCTACGTTCCCTTTCTATGTCTACCTGGTCATTAAGGTCGTCGGTTACATAGTGCCCCAGGTACTTGAACTGATAGACCCGTTTTAATTCATGACCGCTCAATTTCACTACTGGTACAGATTCAGGACACTTACCTCCGTCAGCCTTAAAGACCAGGAGCTCACTTTTTCTTACATTGTAAGATAGTCCATGCATTTTTGCATAGTCCTCGCATACTATAAGCAGCTCTGAACAGCAGCAGAAATGACTGACTCTTATATTTTATCTTATTTATTCCTTTACATTATATAGTGTTCTAATTCTCGCCCATTGTTATTCTATTTACTTTGTTTGAAAAATTCATTTTTTATTTTTGCGTATTTCGCACACACAGTTCATAAACACTTTGAATATGAACCTACCCTTAATATTTTTATGTTTCAGGTTCTGAATGCATATCGAATACAACCAGGAAGGGACAAAACGGTCGATGTGTTAATGTACATAGATGTCTGGGCTATCTCATAGACAAAAGGCAAAATAAACAATCACCGGTAAGTTTTATACTGTTCTTTTATACCTAATTATATACTAATATAACATTCTCTGAGCCTTTTTCCCAACTATTTTTTGGTCGATTTCCAATCTAACCGGATGTAGCTGAGTACCAGTGCTTTACAAGGAGCGACTGCCTATCTGACCTCCTCAACCCAGTTACCCGGGCAACCCAATACTCCGTTGGTTAGACTGGTGTCAGACTTACTGGCTTCTGACTACCCGTAACGACTGTCAAGGATGTTCAATGACAGCCAAGGACCTACAGTATAATGTGCCATCCGAAACACATTCCTTTTGGGAAAACGAAAATAAAATATAGTATTTTATTCTTATACTAGCTTCTGCCAGCGACTTCGTTCGCGTTAGATTCGGACTTTGTGCAAAGACAGGAAGTAATAATAATCACCAGCCTATCCAATTATCTAAATCTATGCGCACCTAGCCTGTTACTAATTAGCTCAGTCAGATAATCGCTCCTTGTCGTAGTTAAGGCGACGAATTGGTCAACAATAATTCCATAACCGGCACGCGCATCTAAGGCGCCAAAAGGGGTCGGAGCGTCTGAGCGGGGCGAGGATAACAATACGCGCGCTAGCTTATAACTAAAAGTCGTAAGCGACAAAATGGTTTTGTAATTTTATTATTTAGAAATGATAATTTGATAAAAATTCCTTCTATAATTTTAAAGAGTATGTATATACTCAACTACTAAAAAAGTTAAGAGGCTTAAATCGGGCCCGTTTGCCCATAATATGTGAATCTCTTTTTAAAAAGAGGTATGTTTGATATATTTTTCTCTGTTATAAAAATTACCTAATCATGTTTCTACGTCTAACAAAATAAGGTTTATATCATGAACTTTCAGGTAACCGAGTTGTATTTTGATCCGTTTTGTATTTACTGAGAAAAATTGTGATCCTTGGCGCCAAAAATTCCAATTCTTCCTCTTAAAACACTGGTACTCAGCTGCATCCGGTTAGACTGGAAGCCGACCCCAACAGTTGGGAAAAGGCTCGGAAGATGATGATGATACGTTTTCATTCAGAGAACCACTAGATAAGACAGCATTATCTTAGAATAGTATCCAAACTGGGATCAAAAGTCAATTGTAAGAAGAAAAAAAAACATTCTTAAGTCATGAACTAATAAGAACATCATTTGAACATCTTTGGCAGTCGTAACGGGTAGTCAGAAGCCAGAAAGTCTGACAACCAGTCTTACCTAGGAGTATTGAGTTGCCCGGGTAGCTGGGTAGTGTAAGTCAGATAGGCAGAAACAGCCACCCACGATCTGGCGTGTACTTGTATCTTTAGATGCTTTACCCAACTGCGAAAAAGAGGGTTAGATTAGTTTAGATTATGCTTTATTGCACACCAAGAAAATTAACAACACATGACATCACAATACACAAAGAAGAGTACAAATGGCGGTCTTATCGCTAATATAATCAGCGATTTCTTCCAGACAACCTTTGGATGGAGTTTATCTGGAGAATACCTTGAAAATGGGTAGTATAGGGTGTACATATAATTGATAAATTTGGTTCTGCTTACAGATATGTTCGTATCAAGGCGAGACGCCGATAATATGCTGTACCGATTGCAACCTGGTTGAGGACATGAGGTAAACCTATAAACTTCACTTCACTCTCATAGCGCGATGGGACTGCAATCCGACACGACCGGAAAGAGATCAGGCGCAGGACCGACATTTACGTGCTCTCCGATGCACGGGTGAATCAACCACCAACTTCCAGACTACGGGCTGCTTTGTGAAAGTTTAAGAAAACCCACAAAGCGATTTCGGGCCGACCCGGGAATCGAACCCGAGACCTCGAGCTATATGAAATCGGCCGTGGACGCCATTATTCTGTCACTTTTAAGTACAAATTTTACATAGACGTGACGTCACGAACCCCCACTCTCAATCTTTGTTGCGTTATATGCCTTGGTACCTAAACATTGAATTTTTGTTAAATTAGAAAATACATCTATACTAATACTATAAAGAGGAAAACTTTGTTTGTTTGTTTGTTTGGTTGGTTGTAATGGATAAACTCAAAAACTACTGGACCGATTTTAAATATTCTTTCACCATTAGAAAGCTATATTATCTGCGAGTAACATAGGCTATATTTTATCCCGGTGCGGGCAGTAGCTCTAACGTGACGCGAGTGAAACCGCAGGAAAACGGCTAGAGTCCAATATTTTGCGCTAATCTAAAATCTGGACTAATTCGAATCATTATTTTTTAACCCTGTCGGCATGCCTATTAGTGCGAACATTTCTAAAAGGTCCGCGAAAGTGCAACACTTGTTATCTGCGATACGAAAATCATTAATGTCATATTTTCCCAGGAAAATGATAATAAATGAGCAATTGGGTTTTCTCTACATCACTGGAAATAAAGCTGAAGACGGTAAGTCATTTTATGAAACACTTTAATATTGAAAGTCAAAGCTACCCAGTTACCAGGGCAACCCGATACCCCTTGGTTAGAATTACGTCAGACTTACTGGCTTCTGACTACCCGTAACGACTGTCAAGATTGTTCAATGACAGCCGGGACCTACAGTTTAACGTATGCCATCCGAAACACAGTCATTGGTGTCCAAGATATACTTAGAAAGTACGTACAAACTTAGAAAAGTTGCATTGCTACTTGCCTGACCTGGAATCGAACCCACGCCCTCATACTTGGGAGGTTGGCTCTTTACCCACTAGGACACAACTTTTTCCATTAACTGGATAAAATAAGTTTTTTCGGGAGCATAAAAGTGTTTATATACTAGCTTCTGCCAGCGGTTTTACCCGCATCCAGGGGGAACCTCCGCACGAACCTGTATAAAAAGTAGCCTATAGCCTTCCTCGACAAATGGGCTATCTAACACTGAAAGATTTTTTCAAATCGGACCAGTAGTTCCTGAGATTAGCGCGTTCAAACAAACAAACTCTTCAGCTTTATAATATTGGTATAGATGAAGATGATTTTTCTTACCTTCCAGCTTGCACAAAGTTTAAAAACGAAGTGGATTATGACTGCAAACACAAAAAAGGAGAGTGGTGGTATAATCAGCTTAATAGATACTATCGAAAACGCAGTGCATGTTGGAATGTGGTTTTAGATGTCTTCGTGCAAAGACCCGCCATCCTCGGTAAAGAGGCTGAAAGATACCAGTATACGCATATGGTAAGATCCTTTTTTTATTAACACGCTTATCTTAGCTTCACTTGTAACTATGTAAAAATCTTGAAATCTTAATTTGACCCACTTCCCGATCTCCGATTAGGGTAAAATTTTACAGACGCGCGGAGTTCTCATGACAATATATTATGAATAGCTAAATAACTTCATTACAAATTCAATATGGCGGCCTCCCCAAAATGGCGGAATGGCTTTTTGAAATCCACCCCCCATGATATGGGTATCAAATGACAGGGTCTGCTACGAAAAAAAGTATAAAATTAATATAATAGTTTAAAAAACACGCTTTTAAAAGATTACAAAATAATTTGGACATTTATTTTGGTGAAAGAAAGCGTGGAGTGGTTTGTCCAAAACGAGTACCTATAGATTACATAAACGCTCAACGCTTTTTTTCATCAAACTAAATGTCCGAATTATTTTTTTGAACACTTAAAACTTTTAGTCAGCCGATAGTTTGTTTGGGCTCATAAATCAGTATGAAGATGAATGGTAGTAGGCACATTACAAAGATATATTTAGAAAGAGATATTTAGCCAACTGAAAACTTTGATTGGAATCAAGGTTTTTGCCAACCACCGGGCCAACTGTTGGCCGACCGTTTAGTCTAATGGCGTCCACGGCCGATTTCGACCACGGTGGCTGTTCTCATATAAGGAGATCAGCCAGCTGCGCAGGACATATTATGGTGCACGAGCATTTGCTTGGACACAGGTGCACTCCCTATTCCTTCACTCTCATAGCGCGATGGGACGGCAATCCGACACGACCGGAAAGAGATCGTCTACAGTGTGCATGACCATAAAAAGACTGATGGTGATGATAAGCCTTCCTCGTTATACGGTCTATCTAAGACTGAAAAAAAAAACAAATCAGTCTAGTAACCTACACTTTAGTTCTATCATCATCACCATGTCCCGAGCCTTTTCCCATAACCGGATGCAGTTGAATACCAGCGTGCCACATGTGGCGACTGCCTGTCTGACCTCCTCAACCCAGTTACCCGGGCAACCCAATACCCCTTGGTTAGACTGGGTGTCAGACTTACAGGCTTCTGACTACTCGTAACGACTGCCAAAGATGTTCAATGACAGCCGGGACCTACAGTAAAACGTGCCCTCCGAAACACTGTCATTGGTCTCCAAGATACACTTAGAAAGCACATACTTTGAAAAGTTGCATTGGTACTTGCTAACCTGGAATCGAGCTCTTCAGTTTTATGATAATATAAAAAGCTCCCAGGCTCTGCTCGGGTATGGCACAGACATGGACTCAGCTCTCTGGCTCTGCGGAGGCTCTGTGATCAGTGAGCGCTACATCCTCACGGCTGCCCACTGCATGTCACAGCCCAGCGTGTAAGTAAAATAGAAAAATTGCCTATCAATAGCTTTTCCTTTTTTGGGTCTCCAGTCCAGCAGGATGCAGCTCAAAATCAAAAATCATTTCAAACTTGGCTGCAAAACAGCACTATTCAAACGTCAAAAAAAAAAAAATACAAGAGCCAACCCCCAAAACCCCACTTGCCTGACCTTGAATCGAACCCACGCCCTCATACATGAGAGGTTGGAGCTTTACCCACTAGGCCACCACGACGTTTATAATAAAGAAAGAAAGAAAGAAAGAAAAACCATTTATTAACGCAAACGACGCAAAAGCAATAAAACAAATAAAACTAATTACAGAACCAACAAACATTTAGTAAATACGCTGCATTTGCGCCACCTTGCGAAAAAGGGACAGCGCTCAGCATAAATGCTGTGCCTCGCGCACGCAGGCACGAGACAACAGCGCTGGTTTTCAGCGCTGACCCGCGTCAATTAATAATAATAATGATGATTAAAGATTCTGGTCTTTACTCCACGATGACCATCAGATGTGGAGTTTCATATAATCATTCAACTGTTATTTTACTCCCAGAGGGCCCGTGAAGTACATCGCGCTCGGCATCCTCCGACGCTCCGACCCTCTGGACAAGTGGCAGAGGTACAAAGTGAGGAGGGTGGTACCTCACCCGGAGTATAAGTCGCCTTCCAAGTACCACGACATCGCGCTGCTCGAGACTGATACTGAGTAAGTTTGGACTTGCCCCTTCTGGCGGTTCCACTTGCATTCCAACGAAACAACTACTTGGTTGTGGAATTCAGACTGGCAGTTGTTCCACGTAAAACACTGGTTGCATCTTCTTAAATTGGAGACTACGACGGGCAGAGGAGAAAACTGCGTTTCCCAATACTTGGATCATGGAAGTCAGGTAGTCAATAAAACAGTCGTCACTGACAGTGAGGCAGTTAGATGAAATGGCCGTACTGTTTGATGAACCCGATCAAATTATTGGCCGCCCAATTTGTTTTAGCAGTGTTTGAGCTCTCAAAACGGCTTCATAGTTTTTATCCGATTGCAGGATTTCATTCAACAATGCTGTGCATCCAGCGTGTCTACACACGAAGGGAGAGGCTGATGACGTTCTGACGTTCACCGGGTGGGGTGCCCTGGGTCACAGACAGCCGCTAGCTGATACATTACAAACTGTAAATATTTTTGCTTTCTCCTCTCTGTCATTATCATCACCAACCTTTTTTACCATTCACTGGGGCGGAGGCTCAATATCGTCTGGCTCCAATGGCCAAAATCACCGTGATGCACCCTGCTGAACAACGGACGAGGCTCCGGCGATCGACTGGTGGCGGTATAACGACCACACACAACCAATTGAGATATTAAATGCCTTGCTCGGAGATGGTAGCGGCATCTCCGAGGCAAAAACTATCCCACACTGCGATTACCATCACGCATGCCTAGCTCGGTGAGTATAGGCAAATCTCCCCAACTTGGGGGACAGACAGGCTTGGGCACAGACTTCTTTTCACATAGCGGAACCATAAGTGGTTACGATCATACGAGGCAGCGTCTGATGAATGCAAGACGACTACAAAACAGTCTAAATAGACTTAGACTTTATAAATGCAATGATATTTTCCAGCTGAACATCTCAAGGTTCAGCGAAGAAGAATGTATGCAGCACTACCCCCCACACAGACATCTACTGCAAGGATACAATCACACCACACAGATGTGCTACGGAGACAGAGTGACCGTGGCTGATTCCTGCGAGGTACCTTCAGATCATCATCATCTGCCCAGCCTTTTCCCAACTATCTTTTGGCTTCCAGTCTAACCAGATGCTGCTGAACACCAGCGCGCCACATGTAGCGACTGCCTGTCTGATCTCCTTAACTCAGTTACCCCGCCAAACCAATACCCCTTGATAAATTGGCTTTTGACTACCCGTAACGACTGCCAAAGATGTTCAATGACAGCAGTTACAGACTACGACCTTTAGATATATTTCATCATCAGCCTTTTTTTTACCCCACTGCTGGGCTGCGGCATCTACTCATACAGAGAAGGAAGGAGCGTTATTCGCCACGCTTGCTCAATGCGGATTGGCGATTTCAGACTTGAAAGTCTAGCTTTCCTCAAGATGATCTTCCTTCACCTTTACTCAGTCATTGGTGTTCAGGATACACTTAGAAACTGCCTCATTGGTCTAGCAGTCGCAAGCGCGGCTACTGATCACGAGGTCTCGGGTTCGATTCTCGGGTCGGGCCAAAATCGCTTTGTGGGTTTAGAATCCTTCAAAAAGCTGCCCAAAGCTTGGAAGTTGGTGACTGATACACCCGTGCATCGGAGAGCACGTAAATGTCAGTCCTGCGCCTGATCTCTCTCCGGTCGTGTCGGTTAACCGTCCCATTGGGCTATGAGAGTATTAAAGGAATAGTGAGTGCACCTATCTTTGCGCAAATGCTTGTGCACTATATTATGTCCTGCTGCACTTGGTATGAGAACAGCTGCCGTAGCCGATAATCAGCTAGGACTGCATCATCATACTTAGAGTGTTTTCTCATCACCAGGGTGACAGCGGTGGACCACTTCAGTCAAAAACTCTAGACGAGCATCGCTGCGTGACGACCGTGGTCGGAGTGACGTCAGCCGGAAAGCAGTGCGGCATCACTGCTGGCTCCGGACTGTACACCAGGGTCATACACTACGTGCCCTGGATCGAGAGCGTCGTCTGGCCTTGAAGAGCAACGCCTGGGAAGACTGAAGCCTTATCATTAGAGCAAACTACATTATCAAATAAAATTAGCACTAACTGTGTAGCTATCCAAAAGTGAAATATTTCCTCAAATCGTTTCAGCAGCATCGGAGCTTTTAGGGTACAAACTAACAAACAAATGTTTGATCTTTATTACATGACTAGCTGTTCCAACAAGAATCGTTTAAACTTTCCCTAGATCTCTACAAACATTTTAAAACCAAAATAAACCAAATTGGTTTAGCTTTTCCCGAATTTTAGAGGGACTAACGAACAGCAATGCATTTTTATATATAAAATACTAGCGACCCACTCCGACTTCGCACGGGATAACAGTATTTCCCCACTATTTCATGTATGTTATTATACACTAGCTGTTGCCCGCAACTTCGTCTGCGTGGGCAATATAGAATCGTCAAAATACTACTTATCCCGTAGGTGCATTCTTTCACGTGACAGTATAATTAGGATTAGCACTTAGCAGTCGCATAGATTCATTGATCAAGGTTGTGTTGTGGATGTGACCATTTATCTAAACAAAAGAAGTAAAGTTTGTGACGTTGTGAATATCTCTGGATCTAGTCAGCCAATCTGGAAAATTATTACGTATGGTGCGTAAGTAATTTTCACAGGAAACAGCTATAATCTATGTCTATATGCTTTGAGTCTGACAAAGCTGTCATTTGTACATTTTCTGCAGCTGCTGCGACTAATCAGAAGCCAGAAAGTCTGTCAGTCTTACCATGGATATCGTCTTGTGTAGTTGACTGGATTGAAGATAGGTAGATAGGTAGTCGCTCCAAGCAAAATATTGGTACTCAAACAGATTCGGTGACTGGAAGCCAACACCAACATAGTTGGGGAATAGCTGGATGGATGATAAAATAAGTCATCATCATCAGCAGGCGCATAGGGTAGGATAGTTTCACTTACTCACTATGGTAAGGCTGACCCCACATTAGGCGTGCGCGATCCTCGGGCGTGTGAGTAGCGCGGGTGTCGCGAGCGCGCTGCGTGAACGTCGCGTTGTGCTGCCCTGCGGCATGTGTGAAGAGTGCAAGCGACGCGCTCGCGGCGAGCACGCGGCGCTCGAGTTGCGTTCTTACCCCTTCGCCCGCTATCCCCGCCGCCCGCTAAACGCCTTAGCAGTTAAACGTCAAGGATAGCGGCACGTGCGCGCCGCGAGCGCGCTGCAAATGCCGCAGGGCAGCAAAACGCGACGCTCACGCAACGCGCTCGCGACGCACGCGCGGCGCCCGCGCTACTCACACGCCCGAGGATCGCGCACGCCTAATGTGGTGGCCTAAGCCGGGACTCCACCGAAATGTTTGCATTAGTTCACGAATAGGCAAAATGTACGTATCTGTGAGAGTCCACTTCATGTGTTCGTACTTGAAACCTGCAGTTTTGCCAAGATTTTCAGAATGTACGCTCGCAATTTGTTATTTCTTGGTGGAGCCAGCAAATCAAAAAAAACATAAGTGTTGTATACTGAGCGTCACTACCGCACACCGGGAAAATTTCGCTCTTGCGGAGGACGTTTATATACCATATTTTGTGTCACACGTAAACAGGACGACAGTAAGTATCCACCGAAACACTTTCAAAGATCTGATGAACGAACAAATCAGACCTGACTTGGTCACCTGGGGCCAATCAGAGCTCTATGAAGCGATAATACGCTTTGGCTCCTACTGATATTGTGGTTTCTGAAAATTTATTCACCTCATTCAACGATGAATGTAATTCTGATGGTACTATTAAGAACACTTGCTTAGCGCAGAAGCTGACGTTGGCAGGTCAACTCTTTTGACTTCTCGAATAGGATACCATTGGTTTTTGTGCAATGCACACCTGCAATGCATTCTGGATTAGGATAGGATATAGGTGGATAGGATTTGCAACAGAGAACAATTCTGTCTTTGTGATTAAATGACATCAAACGTAGTTTTATATAAAAGGTGTTTTTTAGGGTTTTTAGACTTGGCTCGGGTCTTACTGAGACTGACACTTCGTAATCGTGAACAGTGTATTTGCGATCAGAAGTTGAAAGTAAGCATGTCTCTGGTATGCGGCGCGTAATTTGTACGTTTTCAGACGCATAAAGCATTTTACGTGTGTATGGTATTAAACAGAGAGAGCTCCCATTTCTTATCTGCACTTTGTATCTGGGCTTGTTTTTAAAGCTACAGAATCCTACATTACCTTCCTCACGCTTAGCAGCGCTTGCTAGAGATAGATCCTCATTTCTTCTAGGATTAAGTTTACATATTTTGCATCAGAAAAAATAATTAAGGTCTACTTAATACTACTCACTCAAAGTAATTTTAAGGCCACCACATTAGTGGAAGATAAGATTATCACACTGCCCCGCATGATGCAGCGTAGCGCGTGGATGCGTTTTTTTCCGTTGCTTGTTTGTATGGAAAACACGCATAGTCCAACACACTGAAAATGCATCCACGCGCGTTCATGCGGATCACGCGCATACACGCGGAGAAACATGCACCCCCGCGCGTAGGTGCGGGGCGAGACGCAAGGTATGGCACACTGAATCCCGCAGTGCCGCGCGTAATTTTGAATGGGCGTGACGTCTATATTTGAAAATGGAACTCGATGAGAGCCGCCATGCGTGAATCTACAAAACGCACCTACGCGCGTGAGTGCGCAAAAAACCCGCACGATGATGCAGATCTGCACTCCCGCAGGAACGCGCGTACGTGCGTTGACACGCAAGATGCAGCGTGATGCGAGGCAGTGTGAAGATCAAACTATGTTTATGAAAAAATCCTGATATGAACTCCATCTGTAACTTTAAATGATAATTAATTGTTCCACTAAAGTCATCATTTTTGACATAATGTTCAAAAAATAATTTAGATGGCACCGTTTTAAATTTGGCTGAGAACTATTAATTTTCTTTTCATCAAGGTAATAATTATAGTTGGATTTTGATGTGGCACGGCAAACTGACAAACACTATTGAAATGTCTATCGAAAAATTACACTACGTGTTAAAATATGGCGAATTACGGAAAATACACAACTCCACCTGTTGAAATAATAATCCTCTATAAAGAATGTATGGTAATATTGTCATTTACCACCTCGCTCCTTTGACAAATTGATGATGTATTTTATTTACCACAGATGGAGCTACTTTAACCTTGGCTAAACAAAATTTTCATATTTTTTTTTCTTCCGATGTTACTTATAAAGGTGTGATTTTCTGTGTAAAGATTAATAATAGGCCGATCAACTAATAGAAGTGCAACATTCAAATGTACAGTTTTGACAAATAGATTGCGTGTCGTAATATTTTACATCTTGAATTCACAAAATTAATCATATCTTTTGATAGAGTGAATCGATTTCGATGAAACAAAAACTAAGTAATACCCCAAGTTACGTAGAATTTTTGTATATAAGCATTGTCTACATTTAATTCGTAGATTTTACGTGAATCCCGAACAAACAAACAGATAAACAGACAAACAGACAAACAGACAAACAGACAAAAATGACAAAAATGATGGAAATGGGTTCTGTTAGTTATCCTTTAACATGCTGGCTATTTTTTTTGTCAATTTCTTTAATGTACAAAAATTACTTTTCTACAGATTTATTATATGTATAGATATCGACTGCAAGCAAGCAATACCTCCTATCTGACATTTTTGTTACAAAAAACTCGTATCTACTATTAACTATCCTTAGACTCAAAATAAAAAGAAAAAAACTTTATTAATCGATACTATCCGTAAAAAAAGAAAACTTAGATTTTCAGTATCTCATTATACCTTGGAATAAGGATATTATTAAGTTTTATTGTTCCCCTTTAAAATCCACCCGGAGTCAGATAGGAGGTATTGCTTGCTTGCAGTCGATATAAACCTTCCTCTTTAATCGCTCTATGTATTTAAAAAAGGCATGTATTTAACGCGGCGACTAAGTAAAACGAATATATGGTTTTAAAAAAATTACCCAATCCATTCAGTGGTTTAACCACAGGAGTCATTTTTCGTTTTTATAATTTACAACATCATGTGTAAAGCAGAAATAAAGTTAGGAGTATTGAATGTTCTGAACAGTGGACAGCTGTCAGTTTTCAAGGTAGATTTTCAGTGGTTTTTAATGACTGACTTTTATTTTGTGTTCTAATTTTCGCACATTTTTATTCTATTTACTTTGTTTCAAAAATTCATTTTTGATTTTTACGTATTGTTTTTTTTTCTTTGTGTTAGTCGACATATATTAACTAGTATATTAACGCATTTCATTTAATGGGATTGTGAACGACACATCCGAACACTAAAAACAATTATAAAACGGCATCAAAAAACTCCTCATCGCTGCCACGTTGGATGGCATGCTTAATTTTTTACCAAAATAAAAACCAGCCTTTGGGTCACTTGAAGTGTCAGCCAGGTTATGCCAGATCTTTAAAAATATCATTTTAGGAGAAGGTAAGAAGAGAACACTCATTTGATTCTTGATTTCCGTTTATTATGGTGATTGTTTTAGACCTAATTTCAGTGACAACTTAAGCGTCAGTTCTTAGGGTTCCGTACCCAAAGGGTAAAACGGGACCCTATTGTTTTCGCTCCTCTGTCCGTCCATCCGTCCGTCTGTCACCAGGCTGTATCTCATGAACCGTAATAGTTAGAGAGTTGAAATTTTCACAGATGATGTATTTCTGTTGCTGCTATAACAATAAATACTGAACATTAGAATTAAATAAATATTTCGGGGGGCTCCAATACAACAAACGTGATTTTTTGGTCCATTTTATAAATAATGGTACGGAACCCTTCTTGCGCGAGTCCGACTCGCACTTGGCCGTTTTTTTAAATCAATTATTTACTTTGATAATATAAAAAAAACCTAAAAACGAACTTACCGGTGTTTTTCTATGTCTCTTCTTGTCTAAAAGTGTACCCAAACATCTGTACACACTGACACAACGCCCATTGATGCTATCCACCTTACAGTCTGATCCTGGAATTAAAAATAAATAAGCTGCTTCTAATTTCATTCTGCTATATCATTATCTGCCTAACTTTTTCCTATAATCATCGGCACGAATCTTGAGCGCTGACTTTCGCCTACGCAGAAGCAATTTATTGGGTCCCTTTTATGGTATGAAGTGAGGCGCGGGGGCGGGCTAAAGCGGTGATTGGCCCGCAGTGCATCGCGTCATAGCTGTCAGTCGGGATTGGTTCTTTGCTAATAAATTACTTCTGCGCAGGTGAAGGTCAGCGCTCAAGATTCGTCAGTGTTTTACAAGGAGCGACTGCCCTATCCGACCTCCTCAACCCAATTACCCGGGCAACCTAATACCTCTTGGTAATACTGGTTCAATACCCCTTGGTTAGACTGGTGTCATACTTACTGGCTTCTGACTACCCATAACGACTACCTAACTAAGATGTCCGATGACAGCCGGGACCTTTTTTTTTTTTTTGTTTTCGCTGGGCTAAAAATGCTATTGCCCCTTCCCGTCGGGGGACGGGAGAGGGGTATGTGGGACTCCCCACTCCCCGGCAAAATCGTTTCCGGTATACCCACTAAAAAGGCCCAGCGGCACTCCGACCTCGCCTGAGTGGAGGGGGTCTGGGAATCTATGGCGTCCAGTCCCCCACCGGCGATTGCCCGCCTTACGGCAGGCCTATCATACCTCCCCCCAGTGTGAAAGGGTCCTTATAATGGCCGGAGCGCAGGGTTTGATCCATGTAATGCAGGCGGTGGCGCCCCCGCGCCTGTCGCCCGCTTTTCGCCCCCCGGGGCGGATGGGGACGGACGGCCGGACGGATGTCGTCTTCTGCCCCTTCTTCGTCTGCGGAGCGACACCGCGAGAGGGTCGTTCTCCCGCATGCGCTCCACCGCTTCCTTCTGTGACATGATGTCCTCACAGAAGGAGGTTACCGCTTCCCATGCCTCCTCACTTCCCAGCATGGCGGCAATCACACTGGGAAGCGAGAGGTCGTTCCCGACCACTGCCATCAAGGTGCAGGTACGATCCGAAGCAGTCGTGCCCGGACAGCACCTGCACCAGACGCATCGAAAGGCACCCATGTTGCCGATCGAGCCATCCGTTCAGGACAGGCCCGACGGCATCCAGCGTCCAGCGCCCGTACGTTGCGAGGTTCCGAGGCAAGGTCTTCGGCCCAGTGCAAAGTTGTTGCCTCCCTTGCCTCCTCACGCACCTCCTCCTTTTCTATCGGGTCTGGGCGCCGGTTTAGCGCCATCTGCGCCACCGTCCAGTCGTACACTCTGGCGAGCACCCATGCCTCGAGTTCCCGCCAGAACGCACGCCGCCGCGAAGCTCACCGTGCGATACGCCCTCGCCACCCGCTGTGCAATGGCCCTTTGTGGCCTGCGGATGGCAGCGGCGTTCACCCGACTGCACAATGAGTCTGCCCAGATTGGGGCCCCGTACAGTGCCATACTTTTGAGTATGCCGGCGTATAGACGCCGGCATTGGTCGCCGGGCCTCCCGATGTTTCGGAGGAGCCATGAGAGGGCGCCTGCGGTCCTCATCAGGCGCGTTGACAAGCCGCTGAAGTGTGCTCTGAAGCGCCACTTACTGTCGAGGACATGACAGCCGGGACCTACAGTTTAACGTGCCCTCCGAAACACAGTAATTGGTGTTCAAGATATACTTAGAAAGTACATACGAATTTAGAAAAGTTGCATTGGTACTTGTCTGATCTGGAATCGAATACACACACTCATACTAGAGAGGTTGGTTCTTGACACACTAGGCCACCATGGAAAAGGCTGGGCAGATGATGACGCCTTATCTTTAGAAACACTTTAACAGAAGAGCATTGAGCATTAATCCCTACTAATATTGTAAATGCGAACTCTACGCGGGTGAAGCCGCGGCTTCACCCGCGTAGAGTTCGGTTATATCGCGTTTCCAACAGAATTCTTCAAAAGTCCGGGATAAAAACTATCCTATGTTCTTTCTCAAGGTCAACTCTATCTCTGTACCAAATTTTATTAAATTCAGTGGTTTAGACGTGAAAGCGTAACAGACAGACGGACAGAGTTACTTTCGCATTTACAATATTAGTAGGGATTAATGCTCAATGCTCTTCTGTTAAAGTGTTTCTAAAGATAAGGCGTCATCATCTGCCCAGCCTTTTCCATGGTGGCCTAGTGTGTCAAGAACCAACCTCTCTAGTATGAGTGTGTGTATTCGATTCCAGATCAGACAAGTACCAATGCAACTTTTCTAAATTCGTATGTACTTTCTAAGTATATCTTGAACACCAATTACTGTGTTTCGGAGGGCACGTTAAACTGTAGGTCCCGGCTGTCATGTCCTCGACAGTAAGTGGCGCTTCAGAGCACACTTCAGCGGCTTGTCAACGCGCCTGATGAGGACCGCAGGCGCCCTCTCATGGCTCCTCCGAAACATCGGGAGGCCCGGCGACCAATGCCGGCGTCTATACGCCGGCATACTCAAAAGTATGGCACTGTACGGGGCCCCAATCTGGGCAGACTCATTGTGCAGTCGGGTGAACGCCGCTGCCATCCGCAGGCCACAAAGGGCCATTGCACAGCGGGTGGCGAGGGCGTATCGCACGGTGAGCTTCGCGGCGGCGTGCGTTCTGGCGGGAACTCGAGGCATGGGTGCTCGCCAGAGTGTACGACTGGACGGTGGCGCAGATGGCGCTAAACCGGCGCCCAGACCCGATAGAAAAGGAGGAGGTGCGTGAGGAGGCAAGGGAGGCAACAACTTTGCACTGGGCCGAAGACCTTGCCTCGGAACCTCGCAACGTACGGGCGCTGGACGCTGGATGCCGTCGGGCCTGTCCTGAACGGATGGCTCGATCGGCAACATGGGTGCCTTTCGATGCGTCTGGTGCAGGTGCTGTCCGGGCACGACTGCTTCGGATCGTACCTGCACCTTGATGGCAGTGGTCGGGAACGACCTCTCGCTTCCCAGTGTGATTGCCGCCATGCTGGGAAGTGAGGAGGCATGGGAAGCGGTAACCTCCTTCTGTGAGGACATCATGTCACAGAAGGAAGCGGTGGAGCGCATGCGGGAGAACGACCCTCTCGCGGTGTCGCTCCGCAGACGAAGAAGGGGCAGAAGACGACATCCGTCCGGCCGTCCGTCCCCATCCGCCCCGGGGGGCGATCAGCGGGCGACAGGCGCGGGGGCGCCACCGCCTGCATTACATGGATCAAACCCTGTGCTCCGGCCATTATAAGGACCCTTTCACACTGGGGGGAGGTATGATAGGCCTGCCGTAAGGCGGGCAATCGCCGGTGGGGGACTGGACGCCATAGATTCCCAGACCCCCTCCACTCAGGCGAGGTCGGAGTGCCGCTGGGCCTTTTTAGTGGGTATACCGGAAACGATTTTGCCGGGGAGTGGGGAGTCCCACATACCCCTCTCCCGTCCCCCGACGGGAAGGGGCAATAGCATTTTTAGCCCAGCGAAAACAAAAAAAAAAAAAAAGGTCCCGGCTGTCATCGGACATCTTAGTTAGGTAGTCGTTATGGGTAGTCAGAAGCCAGTAAGTATGACACCAGTCTAACCAAGGGGTATTGAACCAGTATTACCAAGAGGTATTAGGTTGCCCGGGTAATTGGGTTGAGGAGGTCGGATAGGGCAGTCGCTCCTTGTAAAACACTGACGAATCTTGAGCGCTGACCTTCACCTGCGCAGAAGTAATTTATTAGCAGAGAACCAATCCCGACTGACAGCTATGACGCGATGCACTGCGGGCCAATCACCGCTTTAGCCCGCCCCCGCGCCTCACTTCATACCATAAAAGGGACCCAATAAATTGCTTCTGCGTAGGCGAAAGTCAGCGCTCAAGATTCGTGCCGATGATTATAGGAAAAAGTTAGGCAGATAATGATATAGCAGAATGAAATTAGAAGCAGCTTATTTATTTTTAATTCCAGGATCAGACTGTAAGGTGGATAGCATCAATGGGCGTTGTGTCAGTGTGTACAGATGTTTGGGTACACTTTTAGACAAGAAGAGACATAGAAAAACACCGGTAAGTTCGTTTTTAGGTTTTTTTTATATTATCAAAGTAAATAATTGATTTAAAAAAACGGCCAAGTGCGAGTCGGACTCGCGCAAGAAGGGTTCCGTACCATTATTTATAAAATGGACCAAAAAATCACGTTTGTTGTATTGGAGCCCCCCGAAATATTTATTTAATTCTAATGTTCAGTATTTATTGTTATAGCAGCAACAGAAATACATCATCTGTGAAAATTTCAACTCTCTAACTATTACGGTTCATGAGATACAGCCTGGTGACAGACGGACGGATGGACGGACAGAGGAGCGAAAACAATAGGGTCCCGTTTTACCCTTTGGGTACGGAACCCTAAGAACTGACGCTTAAGTTGTCACTGAAATTAGGTCTAAAACAATCACCATAATAAACGGAAATCAAGAATCAAATGAGTGTTCTCTTCTTACCTTCTCCTAAAATGATATTTTTAAAGATCTGGCATAACCTGGCTGACACTTCAAGTGACCCAAAGGCTGGTTTTTATTTTGGTAAAAAATTAAGCATGCCATCCAACGTGGCAGCGATGAGGAGTTTTTTGATGCCGTTTTATAATTGTTTTTAGTGTTCGGATGTGTCGTTCACAATCCCATTAAATGAAATGCGTTAATATACTAGTTAATATATGTCGACTAACACAAAGAAAAAAAAACAATACGTAAAAATCAAAAATGAATTTTTGGAACAAAGTAAATAGAATAAAAATGTGCGAAAATTAGAACACAAAATAAAAGTCAGTCATTAAAAACCACTGAAAATCTACCTTGAAAACTGACAGCTGTCCACTGTTCAGAACATTCAATACTCCTAACTTTATTTCTGCTTTACACATGATGTTGTAATTTATAAAAACGAAAAATGACTCCTGTGGTTAAACCACTGAATGGATTGGGTAATTTTTTTTTATTATTCGCCGTAAAATATCATAAAGTATATGCGATAGGATTTAATGTCATTGTGAACGACACCGCCTGTATAAATAAGTCAATAAATAAATTCTTTTAAAATGTTTTTCTTTCAGATATGTTCTTTTCAAGGCAAGACGCCCATAGTATGCTGCACAGACTGCGACCTGGTTGATGATGTCAGGTAAACTACGATTTGGTAATTAACAACTTTTAACACATATTAAAATACAGTCACATCGCACTACCTTAGAGGAAGTCTGAAAGTAGCACCAGTTACAGAAAAGATGAGAAGTAGAAGATTGTCGTGGTATGGGCATGTAATGAGGAGGGATGATACGCATGCAACAAAGTGTGTGCTAAGTATGAATGTTGATGGATGGAGAGGAAGAGGAAGACCTAAGAAAAGATGGATGGATTGCCTGAAAGATGACATGAATAGGAAGGGAGTGAGTGTCAGTATGACGAGTGACAGGGGAAAATGGAAGAAGATGACATATTGCGCCGACTCCAAATAAAATTGGGTACAGGGCAGGAGGAAGAAGAAGAAGAACAACATACAGGCTACTTGTTATCAGAGTTCGAAGAACAGTCTTATAGAAGAGGGTGAAACTGCCTGCGGAAGTAATTATTCTAAGTTTTAAAAGAACTTTGAATTGTTTATCTTTTTTTGTAGGAATATTATAATAAACGAACGTTTGGGCTTCCTCTACAAAACTGGGCGGAAAGCTGAAGATGGTGAGTTGGACCACTATTTTGTTTACACGTTTTAGGGTTCCGTACCCAAAGGGTAAACGAGACCCTATTGTTTTCATTCCTCTGTCCGTCCGACCGTCCGTCTGTCACCAAGCTATATCTCATGAACCGTGATAGTTAAAGAGCTGAAATTTTCACAGATGATGTATTTTTGTTGCCGCTATAACAGCAAATAGGTACTGAAAACTAGAATTCAATAAATATTTTGGGTGGCTCCCATACAACAAACGTTATTTTTTTGTCCGTTTTATAAATAATAGTTGTCTTATACTCCCTATTCTATTTAGTACTTCTTCATTGCTAATTCTTTCCGTCCAACTATACTTCGGCCGTTCAGAGAATGCGTTCCTGACACCTATCAGTTAGTCACGACTAGTGATGGGCACAACATAACACTGAGTTCGTTACCGTTCCTTCAAAATGAACCGCCGCATTATTTTAAGATTATTTTCGTTTTAAATTGGCGGAATCATTTGTTTTATATTTTAGTTATTTAAGTGGAAACCAAAAAAAGGTAATATTCATATAATAAAATTGTTTTATTTATTCTTTGTTACAAGTACATTGAATTGAATGTGCGAACAGAATATTAATCAGACTCCGATTTGCTTGAGGAGGTGGTGTCTTCATCATCATCTTCGCCTACATGTATAATTATATTATTATCAATAACAGAATCAATCCTGATATCTCGGTCTAACAAAAGCCGGGTAATCAAATAAAAACAGATCGAAAACACTTGAAAAACGTGGTCTATGCGCACGAAACGACAACGGACGACTGTTTTAGCGTCACAAAATGGCGGCCCATAACGCCATTTGGGGTTACCATTTTTAATCTAAGTATAAAAATGCGGTTTGGTCATAGTTTTATTTTTATATTTCATAAACGTTATAATTAAGTCTTATAGTCCATTATTTTCCAATTCTTAAAAAGAAAATCAAAACGTATTATTTTATATTATAACTGTATAAGAACAGATTACGATACTTGCCTGTTATTTTTAGCACAGCACTACAAAATATAAACCGCTGACATAACCTTGTAATAGCGCAGTATAGATTTAGAAAAATATTGTTTACCAAGTTATTTGACACTCAGTTTGGCACAAAATTATAACATTCATTGATTATTGATATAATAATGTTGTTTTAATGCTCCTCAATTGTTAAAACGGTAAACAACCAGCAAAAATATTTTTATCGTAACTGCAACGCCATTGCAAAGTTACGTCGTCAGTTCAATCGCGACGTGTCAGGAACGCATTCTCTGAATGGCCGAACTATAATTCTCTCCATCCTCCTCCAGCACCAGATCTCAAAAGCCTCCAGTCTGCTTATATCCTGCTTAGTCAGTGTCCAAGTTTCACAACCGTACAACGCAATGCTCCAGATGTATGTCCTTATGAAATTCTTGCGAATGTTTCTGTGTATATTAGATCGAAATAAATATTTTTTGTTGTAAAAGGCTTGTTTGGCCATTGCTATTCGGCATCTGATATCAGCGGAACACCGAGAGTCAGATGTTATGTTGCTTCCTAAGTATTTAAAGCTTTGAACTTGGTCTATTTGTATGTTATTAATTTTGATGGTCTTAAGCTGGGTACTCACTTAGAAGTGCAGCACGTAACGTATCAGATACGGTATCAACCTGCAAGTGGGTACGGCTCGTCCACGGTCCTCACGAGCACACTGCGAGCCGCCTTTGTGTTCGCAGTGAAACCGCCACTCGGCGGGTCACTGCGAGCTTACAGCGCTCCAAGCGCGAGCGGCTTGCAGCGGGCTCGTGCCTACGTACTCACTTGATACCGTATCTGATACGTTACGTGCTACACTGCTAAGTGAGTACCCAGCTTTATAAATTGGTGTCACTTTTGCTGTTATTAAAGTTTTTGTTTTGTTGACGTTAATTTTTAATTGGAAATCGGTGAAAACTCTGTCCATATGGTTCAGTAAAGTCTCTAGCTGTATGTGATCTTCGACTACCGCTGCTATATCATCCGCAAATCGTATGAATAGAACCCTCTGCCCATTGAATTTAACCCCTCCATAAGGTTGTTCTGCAATTTTTTTTATTGCCTGTTCTATGAAAATATTAAATAGTATCGGGGATAGGGTACAACCTTGCCGAACTCCCTGTTTTATTTTGGCTTTAGCCTTCTTTTCCCCTATTTCAATAAGTGTTACATACTATTATATACATAGCATAGTAGAGAACAGGAGAGGAAAAATGATAGGACACCTTATACGTCACGACGATTTTATAAAAAACATCGTGGAAGGGAAAGTCGAAGGAAAGAGGGGAAGGGGTCGTCCAAGGTACAGCTACATCAAGCAAATTTTATTATAGAGAAGGTGAATGTTGTGACGTATAAGGAAGTTCAGGAGTTGGCGCTAGATAGGCGTAAATGGAAGGAGCTGCACCGACAAGAGCTGGGCTCTTAAATTGAAGAAGAAGAATAAATAATGGTACGGTCCCTTCGTGTGCGAGTCCGACTCGCATTTGGCCGGATTTTTTTAAGCCAACCCCAAAATAGTTTGGACAAGGCTAGGCAGATGGATGACAATGAGACAAATATTTACATTACAACTAAAAATTTACTACAACAAGAGTCAAAAAATTCTCGATTCGACTCGAGTCGATTTATTTATTTATTTTTATAACTAGCGACCCGCTCCGGCTTCGCACGGGATAACAGTATTTCCCCACTATTTAATGTATGTTATTATACATAAAAACCTTCCTCTTTAATCACAACGCATGAAAATCGGTTGCGTAGTTTTGATGATTAAGCGTACATAGGGGCATAGGGATATAGGGACAGAAAAGGCGACTTTATTTTAGACTATGTAGTGATTTCGATTATTAACGATTATTTATTTATTTATTTCTATAATTTCAGCTTGCACCAAGTACAAAAATGAAGTGGATTTCGCCTGCAAACATAAATACGAAGAGACTATTAAATTCGAGTTGACTCGCTACTACAAGATATCTAAAAACTGCTATAATGTCACTGTGACAGACTTTGATCTGGTCTTCTATACCCTCGGAAGTGATGCTGCAAGGTACCAGTATACACATATGGTAAGAAAACCCTGATAACTTTCTTCAAAGTCAAAGTTAAAGCCCTTTTTGAGGGTTCCGTACCCAAAGGGTAAAACGGGACCCTATTATTTTCACATAATGTATTTTTGTTACCGCTATAACAACAAATACCTACTGAAAACTAGAATTAAATAAATATTATTTTTTTCACAAACGTTATGTTTTTGTCCGTTTTATAAATAATGGTACGGAACCCTTCGTGCGCAATTCCGACTCGCACTTGGCCGGTCTTTTTATTTCTAATAGGCCTATGAAAGCTCTTTGTAAACGTCAAACTATTTGCACAGTTCCAAAGAGTTGGTCTCATGGAGAAGAACTGAGAAACTCCATAGACACTCTTTTCAAAAGAAAAAACAATCTTAGTTTCATCATCTGCCTAGCCTTTTCCCAAGTATGAGGACATCTCCTTCCAGTATTACCGAATGCAGCTGAGTCCCAGTGTGCCACATGAAGTGACTGCCTATCTGATCTCCTCAACCTAGTTACCCGGGCGGCCGGAAGCATGCCTATCATATATTTTATATCTTCCATTCACACCAAACTGTGTAACTGGGTTGAGGAGGTCAGATAGGCAGTCACTTTATGTGTCACACTGGTACTCATATTAGTACACGGATAGTCCAGGGACTGAGATAGGACATAGGCTACTTTTTATCAGCTAATGTCCCTGTTCTGACGGTGGGCCACAAGTTAATTAATATGCAATAATAATGTTAAACGATCGGTTCCCTGCATTTCCAGGCTCTGCTCGGGTATGGCGAAGACATGGACTCAGCTCTCTGGCTCTGCGGAGGCTCTGTGATCAGTGAGCGGTTCATCCTCACAGCTGCCCACTGCATATCACAGCCAAGAGTGTAAGTCTACCAGCTTACTTCACCATCATCTCCCGAGCCTTTGCACAACTGCTCAGATGAAGCTGAGTACCAGTGTTTAACAAGGAGCGACTGCCTATCTGATCTCAATCCGGTTACCCGGGTAACCCAATCCCCCTTGGTTAAACTAGCCAGCCAACTTACTTCACCATGATCTGAAAATAAATATGTATGAACAAAAGACTGCCGTCGGCGTCTACTTTACGATATACGCCAGTCTTTTTGACATTGGCCTCGTGTCAAACCCAATCACTTCTTTGTCTTCGTCCTCTTTGTAAGTTTTGGTCGAATGCAAAAAAGGTACTTACGGCGCTTGAATAGAAAGTGGCTGGGAACTGTCCCCAAAATACCTTCTATGCCAGAATATGACCAGAAAAGTTATCTTACAGTACACTGCAGACTGAATTCTTCATGGATCAATTCTTGCCCTCAGCACCTGTTGTGTGTCATTCAATTCTTCCACTTCAGAGGACCCGTGAAGTACATCGCGCTCGGCATCCTCCGACGCTCCGACCCTCTGGACAAGTGGCAGAGGTACAACGTGAGGAGGGTGGTGCCTCATCCGGAGTATAAGTCGCCCTCCAAGTACCACGACATCGCACTGCTCGAGACTGATACACCGTAAGTTTATTTTGTAGACGAAGATGTCTTCCATGAAGAGAATGTCCTGCTTGACAGAATCTTTGAATTTCAGGATACAATTCAATGATGACGTGCATCCAGCGTGTCTCCACACGAAGGGAGAGGCTGAAGAGGTTCTGACGGGCACCGGGTGGGGAGCCCTGGGTAACAGAAAGCCGCTGGCTGACACATTACAAACTGTACGTAGCTCCAACCATACCTCTATCTCTTCTAAAGAACGAAATATTGAATCTTTCGTGTCAATCTAACTTTCAGTTACTAATAAAAACAATGTTTTACCAGCTGGATATAAAAAGGTTCAGCGAAGAGGAATGTAAGCAGCACTACCCCAAATACAGACATCTTCTGCAAGGATACAATCACACCACACAGATGTGCTACGGAGACAGAGTGACTGTGGCTGATTCCTGCGAGGTACGACCTTCAGATTATCATGCTAGACCTGTCAGGAAGTAGGAAGAAACGGACTAAGAGCAACCTGATCTGATTTGCAGTTCTCATATAACAGATTTCGGGGGACCTATCAGGGGGTCTTTTCCAAATAAGTTGGAAACAGGGCACGGTAGGTGCTCTCCCCTATATATCCTATACATTCTGATATTTTCCCAGCTCTGCTGGACCATGAGAATACCATAGCTTAACCTCTGCTTATAAATTCTTGAAACTGTTACGATGGTTACCCAAAAATCCTTTATTTAGGGATGCACATATACAAGAGAAAAACTTGCAAATCTATTAAAGAAACTCGTCAGATTATAGGAGCTTGATGTTGGCGTCTACATATGGCCATTTACAGGTATCTTCATGAAATTATTATGAGCCACAATTCTTCACCAGGGTGACAGCGGCGGACCACTTCAGTCAGAAACTCTAGACGAGCATCACTGCGTGACGACCGTGGTCGGAGTGACGTCAGCTGGGAAGCAGTGCGGCATCACTGTTGGCTCCGGACTGTACACCAGGGTCATACACTACGTGCCCTGGATCGAGAGCGTCGTCTGGCCCTGAGAAACGACATACAAGGAGGGAAGGATCAGCCAGCTTGGATGCTTGACGAAGATCTGAACATTAAATAAACATTACTTATCTATTGTGTATTTTAGCTGTTCCGTGAATACCTTTTGAAACTAGTTTAAACAAGAATGTATTTTTTTAAGTTGAGAATGTTTGGATCCGAAACATGGTGAACAAAATGACTAGCGGATATGCCACTGATAGTATTCTATTGAAAGACATAAAACTAAAAATAAAGAGTATCATAAAATTCGTCCCCATCGTTGTCAACTGGGAGCGTGCCCAAGAAGCTGGCAGCATTACCTCGTTGGATCGCCATGCTAATATGAGGTAATAGCTAGCCTTTTGGTCACGAGAAGCGTCAACCAGCCGCCTAGATCTTTAAATAGAATGTGGGCATTCGGACCTCACGAACCGAGGGTTTCAACTTCCAACGGTTCAAAAATGTAGTTGCCGACAAGGCCACTATATTTCCGCCGCTTGAGGTTCTCCGCAGCGGCAGCAGCAGCACAGCACGCAGAACTTGCAAGGTGTGATGGCGCAAGAGTATCGACACAGGTTGCGTCCCACGCACACTAAAGGCCTGCCCATCTTCCATTTTTAGGGTTCCGTACCCAAAGCTCTGTCCGTCCGTCCGTCCGTTCGTTCGTCACTGTAACTCATGAACCATGACAGTTAGAGAGTTGAAATTTTCACAGATAATGTATTTATGTTGCCGCTATAACAACAAATATTGAAAACTAGACGACTCCCATACAACAAACGTGATTTTGTTGCTCATTTTTGCTCAATATCCATAAAAATATATAGAATATTAGTTTGGATGGCATGGAACCCTTCGTGCGCGAGTCCGACACTTGGCCGGTTTTTTTGTTTATTAAATCTCTAAAAGGCTTTGAAACTACTGAACCGATCTGAAAAATTATTTTACTATTCCAAAGCTACACTCTTCCCAAGTGACATAGGTTATATTTTATCTCGGTACGGGCAGTAGTTCCCACGGGACGCTTGTAAAACCGCGGGAAAATGGCTCGTCTTCAATAAAACTCATTATTTTCAATTTATATTTATTTAGGCACTTGATTTCCAAGATGTCTAAACAATGTTACTTCATGATAATATAATAGTCTAAGTATAGGTAAGATAAGTATGAATGAGCGATTATGACGTAATGTAGTTTACCTAAATGTACCTTAAGCCTAATGACAATAATACTTCTATCATGATTTTATTTCTTAACCAGTCAGGTGTGGACCCAAAGTTTGACGGGAGGAATTCAAAGGACCAACAATTTTTTGGACCTTCGAATCCCTCCTTTTGAATCCACACTTGCCACAATATTTTCCCCACATCCCCAACATGTAAAAGTCGGCTAAATTAAGAGATGATGATGCATCTGTTTTAGAAGTAAAACAGACTACCATCTCATCTCCTCGACCTCATGTTGTGGAAGCAGGGAGTCGTCAGAGCCTCGTCGGTATGAGCAGGGCGCGCCGCGTGCAGGTGAGGTTGACTTTGGCGCTTCAGGTGTTGGTGGCGCCACTTGCGCCCCGTCGCAGCGCGCTCAAGTGGCGCCGCGTGCCACGTGCCGGAGCAATGCCACGTGTGGAGAGAATGCGAGCTGGTACAGCGAGATCTGGAAATTATAACAACATTTTGTTAATGAGCATGTTCTTCCCTGCTTTCATTAACTTTAGGGTTTACCATGACAAAAGAAAGTGATTAATTTTGGGACAACTTTCTTACAAGGATAGTTAGCCACAATTGTACATACCATCATGATGCCTCCTATCACTCGACTCGACGGCCCACTGCTTAAGACTGCATCTTCAATCATCAGCCGTTTTCAAAGATGCCTTCCCCAACCAGCAACCTGCAAAAGATTTTCCAAATTTTGTGTACCTAAATGAAAAATATTTCAAAAACTAATGATAAAACAAAATGGCGTCCTTCCCCTTGTACATAGATAAAGAGAGCTGGTAGACATTTTGGAATATGTCTTTGAGGCGAGCTAAATTGTTGTCCTACAGATACTTCTCCTATAATACTCTGATACAGAACTGTAGATCTGGCGAGTAGTGACTTGACATTCAATTTACACTTTGGCAGCCACGCCCTTCTTTTTATACGTTACGTGATTTGAAAGCCGCGATTGTAAAACAAATCATTTAATATCTAAAATAGGTTCCCGAGCAATATGTAGGCACTTACCTGCATAACTGAAGGCTACGTGATAAGATAGGGCTCCGGAACACAGAAGCAAGTCTTGAAGGAGTCACACGTGATGCACGGCAGACTTCGGGCGACGCACTGGATACTCAGACAAAGAGAAGTCTGGTCTAGAAAGCTCTAACTGCACTGCGCAGGTCACGATCAATAC
Organism: Helicoverpa zea; assembly: GCF_022581195.2. NCBI lineage: Eukaryota > Metazoa > Arthropoda > Insecta > Lepidoptera > Noctuidae > Helicoverpa > Helicoverpa zea. Next base: position 4,758,100 of record NC_061480.1, on the reverse strand, counting down.
CAGATGAACATTCTAGAATGCAGCTTTGCAACGCATTGCAGAAAATTTTCAGAAGGTGGAACTTGCATCAAGACTTCTGGAATTCTCGTGAAATAACTTTTACATCTCTGAAGATAGTCATTAGTAGTACCTTCGGCAGTCGTAACTTGATACAAGGTGACTGAAGTCAGAAAGTATGACGATCAGTCTTCCTATGGGTATCAAATCTGTCTAACCTTTTCCCGAGTCCGGCACACCCCTCCGCCTCTCCCCAGGCGGAGGAAGTCCATGAGGATTTCCCCCTCTCAAAAAAAAGGCTCCCAGTCTTGGAAGAACTACCCTCTTCAACCCAGTTACCCGGCTAACTACTTAACAAAATATAGTTCTCGCCAAACATACTGGCGTCTCGCAACACATACATGTACTGAGGCCTAGCCTGGGCTAGATTAATGAAGGTACATCGGGTTGCGTGTCCAGTAAACACATTTTTCAAATTGCTTATCAAAGTAGTTACCCTAGCTTTATAATACCTTTAAATAGCTAGCCTTACAAAATTGGGTAGTATTATCATCCTCACAGAAACTAGGATTTATTTATACACTAGCTTCCGATCGCGGCTTCGCCCGCGTGGTGTGTTGATAAAAAGTAATTGTTAATCCTGGGTATCACCTATGTATCTACCTACATAATAAATTTTAAATAAATTGGTCCAGCCGTTTTTGCGTGAAAGAATAACAAACATACATCTTGCTATTAATACGCACATAGCCTATATATTCTACATAGGTATTTACAAATTTAATCAAAAAATCTAGGCGGCTGGTTGACGCTTCTCGTGACCAAAAGGCTGGCTATTACCTCGGACAAAGGATCAGCATGGCCATCCAACGAGGTAATGCTCCCAGTTGACAGCGATGGGGATGAATTTTTTGACGCCTTTTAGATATAGTGTATATATTTTAGTTTTTTTATTGTTCTACTAGGATAGTTTTCTTTTTGTGTTGTAAATATCTATTGATCAAGTTCTTATCTTAATACATAAAATTTTATAACTAAAAAAAAAAAATTAAAAATTATATTTTAGTTTTTTTATTGTTCTACTAGGATAGTTTTCTTTTTGTGTTGTAAATATCTATTGATCAAGTTCTTATCTTAATACATAAAATTTTATAACTAAAAAAAAAAAAAAAAAAACAAAAAAGGAATAAAAATAAAAATTGAGAGGAAATTCGGAAATTTTGAACAGGTAATATTAGACGTTTTGCTGTCACTGTCATGACTCACGTCAACTGTCATAATGACATGACAGAAACAAATTGATAAAATGACGTGGAGCGAGGTTAGGAATTTGTGAAAAATATATGTTTTAACCGGAATAGAAGTGATAAGATAGTTTTAATAACTAATTAAGTACCTAAAAAGCACAAAATGATCGAGATCTCAGATACACAGAGTAAGTTCTCTCGCTTTTATGTCATAGTTTGTACCTTAATAATATTTTCGTTATATCTCGACATTTTAATGTTTAATTCTATGAAATCACTTTAAAAGATGTTATTGAGATGATTATCTACGTTTTTTTAACAATTCCTCTAATATTGTATCATTATTTTAGTATACAATTGAGATTGAAAGTGAGACAATCCCTAATATATAGCACTTTAGTCAGTGGGTCGTCTTAGGACTGTACACCTAGATTAATAGCAACCTACAGCCTTCATCGACAAATGAGCCATCTAACATTAAAATAATTTTTCAAATCTGTCCAATAATTCCTGAGATTAGCATGTACAAAATAACTGTTCAGCTTTATTTATTTATTTAACAGTTTATGTACACAGAACACGGACGAGAAGTAAAATGGAACAAGTAGGACATAAGCAGCTTATTTCATAAGAAATCTCTTCCAGCAGGACAGTTATGTATACTATATTATCATCCTCCGAGCCTTTTTCCCAACCATGTTCGGGTCGGCTTCCAGTCTAACCGGGTGCAGCTGAGTACCAGTGCTTTACAAGGAGCGACTGCCTATCTGACCTCCCCAACCCAATAACCGGGCAACCCAATACCCCTTGGTTAGACTGGTGTCAGACTTACTGGCTTCTGACTACTCATAATGACTGCCAGAGATGTTCAATGACAGCCGGGACCTACAGTTTAACGTGCCATCCAAACACAGTCATTGGTATCTAAGATACACTTAGAAAATACATACAAACTTGAAAAGTTGCATTGCATGGGTTGAGGAGGTCAGATAGGCAGTCGCTCCTTGTGGCACACTGTTACTCAGCTGCATTCAGTTATCTGATTGCTATCTGTCTTCAACCCAGTTACCCGGGCAACCCAATACTCCTTAGTAAGACTGGTAGTCAGACTTGCTGGCTTCTGACTACCCGTAACTTTATCATTGTTAAAAGATGTTTTTTTTTTGTAATTTCAGAGATAGGCGTTGGCCTGGCAGGGTTTGGTATGACATTCCTATTCCTTGGCGTGCTACTTCTGTTTGATAAAGGCTTGTTAGCTATAGGAAATGTAAGTATTATCTTAATAATCCAAAGAAAATATTTAATCTTCATCAAATATTAAAACAGTTTTATATTCCAAAGTCAAAAGTCAAATCATTATTTCATTTATTTTCGCTCCACTGTCCATCCATCCGTCCATCTGTCACCAAGCTGTATCACAGATGATGTATTTCTGTTGCCGCTATAACAACAAATACTGAAAACTAGAATAAAATAAGTATTTTGGGGGTCTCCCATACAACAAACTTGAGTTTTTTGCTCAAGTTTGCTCTGGTACGGAACCCTTCGTGCGCGAGTCCGACTTTCATTTGGCCGATTTTTTTATATATACGTATTTTTTTTTCTTTGTGCTAATCGACATATATGAACCAGTATATTAACGTATTTAATTTCATGTAATTAGGTATGACACACACTGTATATTTGACTTTGCCTTCAAAAATGAAATTATTTGTCCTGAATTGCACTTCTTAAAATTCCAGATTCTCTTTATCAGTGGTCTGGCGTGTGTCATAGGGCTCCAGAGGACATTCTTCTTCTTCTTCCAAAGACATAAGGTAAAGGCCTCGGTGGCTTTCTTTGGTGGCATAACTGTTGTCCTATTGGGATGGCCTATGATCGGTATGATCGCTGAAATATATGGCTTCCTACTACTATTCAGGTGAGATATTCATCCGTAATTATATTATTTATTTATTTGTATCAGGCATCTTAAGGCCCATAGAAAAAAAACAATATGTAAATATGATAATATAACGTTATAAATAAATATTTATAAAATTATATCATACACTAATACATACTTTATATCAATAACTTAAATATAATAATTATAATTGCTGAGCACGAGATCTCGGATTCGATTCCCGGATCGTGCTAAAATCGTTTTGTGGGTTTTCGAAACTTTCACAAAGCAGCCAGACGCCTGGAAATTGGTAGTAATCAACAACCAGCTTTGTGGAAGTTTCGAATCGGCAGATAGAAGAGTATGGAAGAAGAAAACATGCTGCGCCGACCCCAAACAAAAATTGGGATAAGGGCAGGTGGTCTTTTTATCGTCCCACTGCTGGGCTGCGCCCTCCTCTCACACGGAGAAGGATTGAGCATTAATCACCATTCTTGCTCAATGCGGGTTGGTGATTTCAGACTTTAAAGTCCAGGTTTCCTAGAGATGTTTTCCTTCACCTTTTTATCAGCTATTGGTGTCCAAGATATACTTAGAAAGTAGTTAGAAAAGTTGCATTGGTGCTGGCCCGATCTAGACTTATTGCTTTACCTACTAGGCCATCACAACGAATAATAATAATTTATTTATTTTTACAGAGGTTTCCTGCCTGCAGCTGTGAATTTCCTAAGAATGGTACCTGTGCTAGGATCTCTGCTCAGCCTACCTATTATACGAGGGGTGAGTACAACCGATTCCCTGCCTCATTGGTCTAGTGGTCGCAAGCGCTACTGCTATTACTAAGGTCTCGGGCTCGATTCCCGAAATCGCTTTGACATACGATTGATATCCAACTGAGATCCAATCACGACTCAATTACGATTGAAGCGTATATGGCATTCCACTATTTTTTATTTTAAATAAACGTTTCATCCTTGTCTGTGATTGGATAATTAATAATTAATCATATTGTCTGCAAATGATTTACGATTGCAATATGATTGTAGAGCAGACTACCGTATAGACGAAATGGCAGACCAATCGCGAATCAATCGAATTTCGTTTGAATACGATTGGTCTTATATTAGTTGCAGAATGCCCGATATGGTTAAACCTGCTATTGCGATTCAATTTCTATTCAATTTTGACATATTAACTTAGCAGATTCAGGCTCCTGTTGGCGTCTATATAATTGGATCTGTCTAAATGAGGTGTAAATGTTTATTTTCTTTTTTACTAACACGCTTATATTAGCTTCACTTGTAACTATGTATGTAAAAAAATCTTAGAATCTTAATTTGACCCACTTTCCGGTCTTCGATTACGATGAAATTTTGAACACGCTCTGAGTACTGATGACAATACATGACTAGCGTGTTTTTTAGGGTTCCGCACCCAATGGGTAAAACGGGACCCTATTGTTTTCGCTCCTCTGTCCGTCCGTCCGTCTGTCACCAGGCTGAATCTCATGAACCTTGATAGTTAGAGGGTTGAAATTTTCACAGATGATGTATTTCTGCCGCCGCTATAACAACAAATACTGAAAACTAGAATTAAATACATATTTTGGGCTCCCATACAACAAATGTGATTTTTTTGCTCATTTTCTAAATAATGGTAAACCCTTTGTACGCGTGTCCGACTCGCACTTGGCGGGTTTTTTTTAGTAAACTGTGTATTTTTTTTTTTCAGATTGTGGATAGAATAGCCGGCGACAATGGCCGCAACATGGTATGATGTTAGTGCGATTAATATGTACAACATACATATTATTATATACTTATATAGTGTTTCAAGTGACTGTGTGAACGTCAAGTGAATGTTGCCAGTGTAAATTATTGTTTTTCCCCACATTTTTTTTTTAATGTGGCGTCGGGTTCCATTGATGGGGTATTTTCTTTTTATTTTTTATTTATTGGAAATCGAACGGCTATACAAAACAATGTTTAAGACAGAAAAAAAGCAAGTTATAGTTATCGGCACGAATCTTCAGCGCTGACCTTCATCTGCGCAGAAGTGATTTATTAGCAAAGAACCAATCCCGAGTGACGGCTATGACGCGATGCACTGCGGGCCAATCACCGCTTTAGCCCGCCCCCGCGCCTCACTTCATACCACAAAAGGGACCCAATAAATTACTTCTGCGCAGGTGAAGGTCAGAGCTCAAGATTCGTGCCGATGATTATAAAGGTTTTCATGGACAGCAATAGAATAACAATAGCTAATCAGCTGATCTATGAGATGTTAAAATTAGTGATTACTAAGTTACATTTTGAAAAGTCATGATTTAGCTGCCTACGAACCGCAACACTCTTGGTATTGAATGGGTCAAAAGAGTACTCTTTACATCATCATCATCATCTCAGCCATAGGACGTCCACTGCAGAACATAGGCCTCCCCCTTAGATCTCCACAGATACCTGTAGGAGGCGACCTGCATCCAGCGTCGACGGCGACCTTTATAAGGCCGTCTGTCCACCTTGTTGGTGGACGTCCTACGCTGCGCTTGCTAGTCCGTGGTCTATCAGCCATCTGCTCTGCGAGCAATATGGCCGACTATTAACATAATTTGTTAAAATCCTTGCTCCTGTTATTTTCCTAGCTGATGTATAGATGGCGCTGATCTTGATACGTTACTGAAAATAACGGAGCTTCATATGAATGTCATATAATATTGAGATCGTATAACGAAACGTACTTGTCATCAACAATTAAAATAATTGAAAATAGGGAAAAATTTCATACAGAGAGAGGAGAAGTCAGTCAGAATATTATCTGAGATTTTGAAATCAATTCGTTCACAATTCTGACACTTACGCGAATATAAGACATTTAAATAAAACTACTTTTATTTATTTTATCGCGGATATAGTCTGTCTGCCCGTGACCATGGATGCTGTAAAGGATCCGAAACGTCGGGATTCGTCCCACCTAATATCATGTCCACTGTGCCCTGAAACTTGCTCGTGGGAGGACTTAATGAGCGCATCCGGCCGTGCTCTCGCTGTGGCGGTATATTGGGCTGACAAAGTGTAGTCTCACTATACTGATTTGTAAATGTGAACACCATGTAGCATTTTAACCTTTTTTTATTATTATTTATTCTCATATTCTTTGTCTATTGTGATTCTACATGATCTTCGCATGTTATTATAGTATGTATCAATACATACAAACTGTAATACCTATTATTTTTAAAAAGAGTAACCATGGAGTTTCTTGCCCGTTCTTCTCCATAGGAAGCTACTTTTGGAATGGGCAACTAGAATCAACTTTATTTATATTTTTTGACGTTCATAAGTGCTTGTGAAAGCCTAAGTGAAATAAATGATTTGACTTTGACTTTGACTTTGACTTTATAAGACATATCATCGACACGAAAGAAGAAGAACGTCGGGATTAAATAATTTTAATAGAACCGCGATAAAATCTGCAAAAGTGGTTTTATTTAAATTCGTTCAGAGGTCTGACTTTCTTGAACCAAGCCACGTAAAGGTCTCGGCGCAAAGTTTATTTTATCGCCATCTATCACTTTCTTGGGAACTATTTTTTTTTTAATTCTCAAAAAGAAAACCTCTCATTGAGGTGAATATTTCAACTGGTATAGTTATCGGCACGGATAATGAGCTCTCGGCGGAAGAGTGGGGATCGCTTTGCGCACTGTTCACATAAGGCAATAAACCAATAAATCGCTTCTGCGCAGGTGAACGTCAGGGCTCAATATCCGTGCCGATGATTATAGTCGGATATAAATTTTTTTTATACATATTTACCATGGAAATAATTAAATGGAACCTAATTCAATAAAATAATACAAGACATTAATGGATCCTGACGCACCTGGCTGGGATATACGTATGAGTAATATATTTAAGTGTGTTTGTAAACGGCTGAATAGATTTTGATGCGATTTTTGTCATTTGCTCTGAAGTTCCAGCCGATTGTAATATACTTTTCACTTTGCCATACATTATATTATGATGGGCTAAAATGGCTTAAAACCTCATTTTTAAATTATCTATACTAAAATAATAAAAAGAAAATTGCCTGAAGGCTCCGAAACTATTGAACCGAATTGAAGTGTTCTTTCATTGTTTTAAGCTAGTCTATTTCTGAGTAACATAGGCTGTATTTTATCCCGGTACGGGCAGTAGTTCCCACGGGACGCGGGTGAAACCGCGGGAAAACGGCTAGTAAATCATACACATATTGTAAATAGGCAACGATTTTATTTAAAAAATCTTTATTATACTTTAATGCTAATTTTGTTACGTGTTGTAATGGTTATTTCAAACGAAATAAATAATAATTGGTTTAAAATTTTGTCTTCTTTTTTTTCAAATTTTTATTTAATTTATTAAAAGTAAGCTGAAAATCAGCACTATAAGAATGTTACGTTTACAAAAGACAGCCCCCAAAACGCCCGCCCTTCACCACTTCCTATGTGTTTTTGCTGGGAAGAAGAAGTGGTGGAACAAACTCCCCAGCAACACATGTCTGTCTGTATGGTACGAGGAACCGGTTCTATACTGTTAATGTTTTTTCCACCTTTTCAAATACAAGTATTAAAATGTAACCAAGACTTTCATTTAAGTCCCCCTTTCATACGAGTCTCAAAAATATTGCATCAAAATTGGTTCGGCCGTTCCATGTCTATTATTATATAATGTAAATAAGTATATGTTTAGTGTGCTTTATTAAGTAATTATTTAAAGATTTTTTCAATTAAATAATCATGATGACAGGGTGAAAAAATAATGGTTCTAACTAGTCCGTCTTTTAGATTTGCAAAAAATATTGGACCCATATTTTTTATTTTAACAAATAATTTAATACTTACAGTCAACTTCAGGTCAGTGGTAACAGTTTTATAGGAAAATCGTACTTATTGCTATTGAGTTAAGGTGCATGACAGTTACCACTGATGTGCAGTGTACTGTACTAAGATATAACGCAACAAAGGTTGAGAGTGGCTCGTGACGTCACGTCTATGTAAAACTACTCATATGTGACGTAACACAAAATTGTGAGAGAAAAGAAAAAATACGTGTCCATTATTTTAGGGTTATCTAAAAGACGGACTAATTACTTTTTTTCGTTCATCATGCCAATTTTTATTGTCCCACGTTGGGTGCCATTTATTTGTAAAAGTGGTAAAACATTGGTGTAATTCAAGATATTTTTCTTCCCTCAGGAAATCCAATCGTGACCCCTGATTCTTACAAATAGGATCTTCCACATTCCTAATTTAATTAATTATTGTTTAAAATAAAAATTATTTTTTCATTATAATAATGCGTTTTGTTTTTCTAATCCTGTCTTCGCGTCGCATAGAAACAGGTCTAGAACTATAGCTAAAAATAACTCCAAATAATAAGGCTTAAAATATCATGGCGTCCACAGCCGATTTCGACCACGGCGGCTTTTCTCATACATGGAGATCAGCCAGCTGCGCAAGACATATTACAGTGCACGCACATTTGCTTGGACACAGGTGCACTCACTATTCCTTCACTCTCATAGCGCGATGGACGGCAATCCGACACCTGAGAGAGATCAGGCGCAGGACCGAAATTAACGTGCTCTCCGATGCACGGGTGTATCAATCACCAACTTCCGGACTACAGGGGCTGCTTTATGAGAGTCTTAGAAAATCCAAAAAGCGATTTCGGTCCAACCCGGAAATCGAACCCGAGACCTCAGGCACAGCAGCCGCGGTTGCGACGACTAGACCAACGAGGCAGTCCAAAATAACTATCTACCTTTTGGAAAGTAGAATTCGAAGTCAAACGTTAAATCATTTATTTTACTTAAACCTATACAAGCACTGCCCATCATCTGCTTAGCCTTTTCCTAACAACGTTGGGGTCGGCTTCCAGTCTAACCGGATGCAGCTGAGTACCAGTGTGCGACAAGGAGCGACTGCTTATCTGACCTCCTCAACCCAATTACACGAGCAAACCAATACCTCTTGGTAAGACTGGTGTCAGACTTACTGGCTTCTGACTACCCGTAACGACTGCCGAAGATGTTCAAATTACATAATTATGAAGAAAATAATTATAATGAATTTATATGCGATCACAATAAGCTAATCATCACTTTCTATGGATCCTTTGAAGAAATAAACCTCTTTCGAGTCAAATCGTTTAATACAGGCACAAAATATGTTACAAATAGATATGCATATAGTGCACTGTATCAAAACCTAAATAGATGTGCAAATATTTATTCTATGCATATATTTTCTTAGAAATATGTTTTTTTTATTTTTAGCAGTAACTAAACGCAACTCATCCTTGTAAGGGACGAGGTATTATCTGTGGGACATCGATAACGTTATGGCGGTGAGGAGGTGTCGCTGTGTTGCCATGCGTGAGAGTTTACCCCTAAAACCGGGGAGATATTATGTTGTAGGTGGCACAGGATTAATACTGAAAATGAAATATATTAGTGTGAAAAATTACAATTAATTCGTAACATAGATGAAATCTTACGAAGTAGAACAACAAACAAGTTATTAGCTGATTTTGCTCAATGTTGTTTTGGTGTTAAATAAAATTAAAATCGAGCTTTCCTATATACCAAGATATCAACAAAAAACGCTCTAGATCAAGCTATTCTTGTTGTATGTACAATGATAACTTAGTTTATTCAGAATTACAAGACAGAGTATGATAATTTTTAACACGCTTATATTAGCTTGACTTGTAACTATGTATGTAAGAAAATCTTAGAATCTTAATTTGACGCACTTCCCGGCCTTCGATTAGGATGAAAGAGTTCTCTCTCTAAGTTCTGATGACATTACGCGTGTTTTTTTAGTTTTTTAAACTATATTTTTTTTTATACAGGTATTCCTCAAATCATTAATTTATTCAATGCCCGGTTTCTTTACACATTCGTTTTTTTTTCCTTTATTTAACAAGGATTATTTGAAAAAACTGTTATCTCTTTATTTAATATTAACCAGGTGGGAAAAACTAAAGCAGTATGAGGCAACCCAACCAGTAACCGCCCGATCCCGGGCCGATGCAAACGCGCGTGAACCCGGTTACGAATCTATTTTTACCGTAAAAAACGCACAGAAAATACCGCGGTAAAAAAAACATACGCCTTACTGTTATAATCATGAATAAAATTGTAGCGAGAAACATGTGAATGGTCATTATTCATTCGTATATTTGTTAATTTGTAGTTTGGAAATTGGACGCGAGCATTTAGGGACTAAGGGACTCGTTCTATGACAATTTTCTCTGAAATAATTTCATTTTGTAGATTTACTAGTGTTTTTTTTTTCCTAAATTATAGTGTCCTGCTTATGTGGTTGCGTGATCAAAAAGTAAGTATTGATATTGTATTAAAATTAATATTTTTATACTCAATAATCGATTTTGCTTATTTATTTTTTTTCTATTTATTTTTAAGGTTGGTAACTCTGTGTTTGATTTTGTTTTTTTTTTTGCATTTTTTTTTCTTTTACACCTGTATCTGTTGCGTTCGTTTTTTTCCAATAAATTGTTTTATTTATGTTTTTTGTTGTTTTTGTTAAACCTTTTTCTAAATTGACATTATGCTTGTAATATTCTTTAGTTAGAAAACTAAATAATAGCGTTAAAAGGTTAATGCTATCATAAATAACGTTGTTACTCGCTTGCTAATAATTGTGAAAACCATGGAGCTTTTAGACTGACTAGATCATAGACAAAGCTTTTTCTTCCTTTGCGTGGAAGAAAATAAAGGACTATGATAACAAAAATAAAAATATAAGAACTATGTTTTATTCTGCTAGGTCAATAAATAAATAAAACTGGTCGGTATGTAATTCTTTGAATAATTGGAAATGTTAAAAAAAAAAAAAAAAAAACAACAAATAATGAAATATAATTTTCCCACGATAAAATGATTGCATCTTACCTTGCATTTTTTTACTTTCATTAACAAATTGACGTTACTGGCTAGTGGCTCCAGTCTATTCCTATAGCGGGTACCTATCTTATTCATAATTAAAAATTAATAAAATATGTATAACGGCCAGTTTCTTCATCAAAAGTTAAAGTTAAAGTAATGTCTAAAGTAAAAGTAACGGTTAAATTAAATTTTTCTATTAGTTTTTCTGTCACTTTAGCCTTGAAAAAACGAATTTGACCGTTACTTTTACTTTAGACATTACTTTAACTTTAACTTTTGATGAAGAAACTGGCCGTTACTTTTACTTTAGACATTACTTTAACTTTAACTTTTGATGAAGAAACTGGCCGTTAAAGTAAAGCAAGAAGTATTTGTAGGTACTTTTACCCGGGTGCGTGAAGTAGTTACCTCAAGGAACCTGTGAACTTGCTGACAGAAGCTATGACAATAATAAATAACAAAAAAACGTAGTTACCTATAAACATCCGAATTGACAACCTCTTTTTTAAAAACTCAGTTAAAAAGACAATTGAAACAAAGACAAAACAGTCGCAATTCCGCTGAGAAAGTGCATCTGGCTAGTAAAATTATAATTAATTTATTACCTATACCTATTCATGGTCAAACCCGTGGGAAATAGTAGTATGCTTTCTGAACAATCACTTAGAGTAACACACTGCAGACTAAACAGTTGGCCCTATGTTTTTTTCTTTCTTTCTTAGCCTTAACTGTCTCTAACCTAAGAAAAGATGGATGGATTGCCTGAAGGATAACATGAATAGGAAGGGAGTGAGTGTCAGTATGACGAGTGACAGGGGAAAATTGAAGAGGATGACATATTGCGCCGTCCCCAAATAAAATTGGGAACAGGGCAGGAGGAAGAAGAAGAGCCCTGACTGCCCTCACTGGTGGGCAAAAGCCTCCCCATTACCTCACATGTCTTCACACCTCTCGATCCTTCGATTGTTCCCACCAATCGGGGTTGTAGAAATCCAGGTCTTCATGTTTTCCTGGGCCTTCCTCGTCGGCGGTAGCTGTCTTGTGGTATCCACTGGGTGACTACGTTCGCCCACCTGTCTGACCCGATGCTTGGCAAACATTTTTTAAAGAAAATTGTGATTCCAATCAAAGTTCTCAGTCAGTCTGATGCCGGCTAAATACCTGATCTTTGCAATGCTTACTACCATTCATCTTCATACTGATTAATGAGCCCAAACAAACTATCGGCCGACTAAAAGTTTGCTGTGTGCGGGTCAGTCGATCAAGTAATGATAGTCTTATAACAAATTAGATTTTTCCCCCGGGGTCGCTCATGTCTTAAGCTCATAAAATATTATAAACTATAACTAGCTTCCGCCGTTGGTATGACCCGCGTCTCGTGGGAACTACTGCCTGTCATCGTCATCCTCCGAGCCTTTTCCCAACTATGTTGAGGTCGGCTTCCAGTCTAGTCAGTATCAGTGTTTTTCAAGGAGCGACTACCCTAACTACCTACTGCCTGAACCGGGAGAAAATATAGCCTATCGGGAAAAGTGTAGCTTCCCAACCAACAGTAAAAAAAAATCGAATTGGTTCAGTTTTTTTTGAGGCGTTTTGGTTAAAAACAAACAATTAAAAATATATTATTACTATAGAATTAAATTATTAATTATTATAGGTCCTTATATAGTTTTGATATAGAAGTATAGATAAGCGTATCCTCTCGGGATCGCCTGTCTTAAGCGCATAGAATGTAAGTAGCTTCCGCCCGCGGTTTGACCCGCGTCTCAAAGGCACTACTTACTTTGATGTCTATTCTGTACCAGCTCTCATTTAGACATCTTTGGCAGTCGTTATGGGTAGTCAGAAGCCAGAAACGAGAAAGTTTGACAAATAGTTTTACCAAGGACTGACTACCTTCTGTGGCACACTGGTACTCAGCTGCATCTGGTTATTTATTTATTTATCAATTTATGTACACAGTGAACATATAAAAGAAATAGACATAGCATAGAAATAGTGCAAAGGTACTGCTTATTTCTAAATCGAAATCTCTTCCAGCAGACCCGTAGTAGGAGAGTTAGAATAAAGAGAAGTAGATAGACTGTGTAAAAGGACATAGTAAAGATATATAAATTACACACATATATACATAAAGCAAAAGATAATCCATACATATTTTATAAAATGACTCTATGAAGAAGAGGAGGACAAATAGTAACTTTTGAGTTTCTGTTTAAAAGTTGCAACAGTTTGACAGCTCCTTAATTCAGGCGGCAGCGAATTCCACAACAGTACTGCGTTTACTGTGAAGGAGAAGGAATAAAAGTCAGTGGAATGGGAGGGGATTTTAAGGAGAGATTTGAGATGCGTTCTACAGAGCGCATCAGGCGAGCGAACAAATGAAAAGCGTTCTCGCAGATAGGAAGGAGTTTTGGGATTAAAAAGAAGATACAAAATGCGCTGGTTAGCCTGGAAGCCGACCCCAACATATTTAGGAAAAAGGCTAGGCAAATGATCGGTAGGCGACTTGATCACTACTGAGCGTCCCCAACTTACGCATACAAACACAATGCCTGTACATTCACACACAGCTATGTCTCACCCGCTTTCGTACAAAATACTTTTTCCTTCAGATTTCACACATTTATATCCAATTTTACACTCGGGACCCACTTGAATAATCAAGTAACAAATGGTAAATTAAAAATGCATGTAATCTTACCTTACGGGAACTTACAGAGTTGAGATAAATCGATGCGGTGTTAGGAAACTTACTAGCAACGACCCCTGACTTCCTACAGTTGAATATGTTTACTTCTATACTGATGATGTCCTCCTAGCCGATTATCGGCTACGGCGGCTGTTCTCATGTAAGGAGCTTAGCCAACTGCGCAGAACATAATATAGTGCACAAGCATTTGCACAGACACAGGTGCACTCACTATTCTTTCCCTCTCATAGCGCGATGGGACGGCAATCCGACGCGACCGGAGAGAGATCCGGCGCAGGACCAACATTAACGTGCTTTCCGATGCACGGGTGACTTCTATAGATAGATACTAATAGCATAAAGAGGAAACAACACTGGTACTCAGCTGCATCCGGTTAGACTGGAAGCCGACCCCAACATAGTTGGGACACGGCTCTGGAGATGATGATGATTAAGCAAAAAAGATCTTCTTCTTCTTCTTCTTCGTCTTAGCGACTCCCGTCTTGTGACGGGGTCAGCTTTCCGTATCTTCTTCTTCCACTTCGCTCTATCCTGGACATCTTCCTCTTCGAGTTCGCAGCTTATCATATCATTCTTTACGACACTCAACCACTGCAGTTTTGGCCTGCCTCTGCGCCTTTGACCGGGTATATCGAGATTGAGTGTCGCATTGCCGATGTATTCAGGTGGTCTCCTTTTTACATGTCCGTACCATCGCAGCCGTTTTTCCTGTATTTTGTCGGCGACATCGCGTACTCCAAGGCTACCGCGTACGTACTCGTTGCGGATCTTATCGAGCCTCGTTACTCCGCACATCCACCGCAACATCTTCATCTCGGCAACTTGGATGGTACTGTAGCGCGTGGTGCGCTAGGAACCGGGGATCTTCAGGATATTAAATTAAAACATTCAATAATAACTTTAACTTTGCGTTTATTCGCAGACTCCGGGGGTGAAGTGACATACTTCAATATATAAAAACTATTCTATTTCTATTTATATCATTGTCCGGCCAGTATCAATTACAATTAATAAAACCTACTTCTAATCTACTTTAGTACTACATCTCTACATCAGCTACGCCCTTAGGATAAAGTTGAACTTTATCTCAAAAGCGCAGCTTTAGGCGGACAATCATATAAATGTTACCTGCCTAAACCTATCAGAACTTTACCTACGCACGGAATTAACAATAACACGTTCCTTACAATGGGATAGTTAACGATAACATGCGTAGTCAATGATTTAATTGTGCCATGTTGCACCACAATAACGCACGTTAGCATTAACTCGCACGCAACAAAAACCGTGCGAAAAAGTTGCGTGGCGTGTTGCTAATGGCTGATTTACATTGAGTCAGTAACTGACGTCAGTCCACTGACAAGTCAGTGCTGACCCGGCACTGCCATCGTGTAAATTGATTTGAAGTCAGTACAGTACTACTGACGAAACACTGACACTACACTGACTTCGTGTAAATAGCACGCGTCAGTTTTCGGCGCCTACACTGACGTCAGTTACTGACTCAATGTAAATCAGCCTTAACAGCAAAGGATATTCAAAGTGAACACCCGTCCTGAAGGGATTACCTTTCAAGCGAAGAAAAACTTTGTATTGACAACTTACAACTTCGCCGGACGCTAACGTGTCAGATGAAGGGATAAGTCACCGTTATCAAAGTTTCTCACCTAACGTGATATAATTAAACATCTTACCCAATAATTATTTTTTTACAATTTTGGAATATTAAATAATAAATAAATCAAATATAGGGATCATAAATCTTCGGCAGAAACCATTGTGTCAAGCAAACACTCTTCGCAAGGCTATGCCCCTTATTGCGAAGTTGATCTCAACCTCAATTCACCATCCAAATATTTTTTTTTCAAAACCAAATCAGATAATTATTTTGGGATCAGATTTACAGAGCAATGTAAAAAAAACTTATAAAAATAACACAGGCTTGACCACATTGGTTATCTTCATCTTCCTTCATATTGAAGATGAAGTAGCTCTGCCGTGGACATCATCTTCTCACGAAGATGAAGTAGCTCACCATCTTATCCCTTCACCGGCAATGCTCGTACCACTCGTTCCAGGTAACATGTAATTATAAAATACGTATTATAAAAACGTCATATAAAATTAACGAAAATGTTTCCTATCTTTATATTTATCTACATTTTGCCTATTTAAAAATACTAAATTATCGTCAATATTACGCAGTTGTATCTGTTTTTTGTACTGCGTGTCTATCCTCTCCTCAGAAGGATAAAAATGATGATATTCATTGTTTTTCTTAACATTTTTCCGATAACAATAACAAGAATCTACAAACTTCTTATTGTTTATCACCTTTGATGATGTAGAAGTCTGACTAGACTTCAAAACCATACGTTTACGTCGCTTTCGCAAAACTTTTCTTCGAATATTATTTACTTTTAGTTTATTTTGAAAATAAATATAATTATTTTTATTTAATTTGTCGCCAATGTCATCTGTCGTTTTGTCATTATTTGTGTCACTATGGTGATCCTTATCCGTCAGTATTGACACTGACACCTTTTTTCTTAAAGTATCAATATCAATAAATTTCGAAACAAAACTCCTTTTCAAAATTAAATAATTATTATATAGAAAAATCTATCAAACAATCATTTTTAGAGAGAAAATCTCGGCCAAGAATTATATTTTGTTGAATATTCTTTATAACCAAAAACTTCTGCTTGAAAAAACAAGAATCTATTAATAAATTCAATGATGCTTCTCCTAAAATTGTTAAATTAGCACCAGAGACTGTCGTAGCAGAATTCTTCGTGCTCTCTTTGATATATTGAATATCGAGCTTTGTTGCAAACTCCTCAGATACACAAGAGATCGAAGCTCCTGTGTCCACTAACACCCTAAACTCCTGTTGAGCAATCAGAACATTAATAAATGGACCGGTCTCACCAGACTTATACTCTACTTCCGATCCAATCGCCAGCAGTTCCACAGGCTGCTCCGTATGCTGCTCCACGTGCAGCTCCTTCTCATTTTGCTGCATCTCCATGTCTTTGCTCGGCGTTGCTTCTTTCTTTACGCTAAAAATATTTTGTGCATTAAACGGTGTACATGGAGAATTTTCATATTTCTCAGGGTATTTCTTATCATCACTCCTCTGCGGAATGATTGGCAAATTCATGACATTTCTCTGTACTTTTCCAAATAAATCTCTCATTTGAAAAAGTGTATCACGCAGCTCATATTTTGATGCAAAGAGCTGTGAGCCTAATGCGGCTTTATATTTAAAAATAAGCCCTTTTAAGTACACTTTAATAAAAATGTTATCGTCTGCAATGTCTGCTTTGGTCTGTAACCCACACAGACGGTAATAGAATGACAGTAATTCTTCTTCTTGCTCCTGTCGAGCGTTGTAGAATTTTTCTACATAATTTATATTATCTGGGAACTCTGCCCTAAGTTTATCGCATAGCGTCTTATACTCAATGCCCTCTACGTAAATATATTTGAAAAACGTCAGAGCAGGGCCTTGTAAATATGCACCTAGTAACAGTGCTAGATCCTTTTCCTTCCATTTATTAATTGCAGCAATGATGCGAAATTGGAAAAGGAAATCTTCAAAAGAAACGTCATTGACGCCAGAAAACAACTCTATGTCCTGGGACATCTTTCACACACTAAATTAATTAAAATTTCACTTAGCTGCTTTCATGCGTGTTCCAATATCTCATTAGAACTTATTACAATGCCCAGGAAGACTTCATCCAGCCTTTTCTTCCTCCCGACTTCAAAATGTCACCAAGCGACTTTTTAGCGTGACCTGAAAAATACTTGGGGCTTTGGCGTCGGCGCCTCCACCAAATTGTAGCGCGTGTGTAGGAACCGGGGATCTTCAGGATATTAAATTAAAACATTCAATAATAACTTTAACTTTGCGTTTATTCGCAGACTCCGGGGGTGAAGTGACATACTTCAATATATAAAAACTATTCTATTTCTATTTATATCATTGTCCGGCCAGTATCAATTACAATTAATAAAACCTACTTCTAATCTACTTTAGTACTACATCTCTACAGTACTGACATGTTTTTTTGTTACGGCCCACGTCTCGCTTCCATAAATCAGAACTGGTCTTATGACTGACTTATAAATAATCCCTTTTAATTTAATGGGCATTCGACTGTCCCAGGTAACTCCTGTAAGCTCGCGCCACTTAAGCCAGGCGGCTGATACTCGGTTCTGAATATTATTTTCCAGGCTTCCGGATTTGGCAATTATGCTACCCAGGTATTTATACTCCTCGCACTGTTGAACTACTTGTCCATCAACCACTATCGGGTCAGTACGGGGGATAGGCACATTGTACTCCATATACTGGGTCTTCGAAACGCTCAGAACCAGGCCACCTGCCTGCAACTGTCTCTTCCATGCCTCTAGAGCGTCTTCCAGAGCCTCACGAGTCGTTGTACAGATTGCTACATCATCCGCGTATACAAACGTCCACGATGTTTTCTGTTGAGCATACTCGGTGAGCGTGTCCAGCACGAGGCTGAATAAGAATGGGCTCAAAACCGTTTGTCACTCCTACGGTAGTTCTTATAAACGAACGAACATTCCTGTACATGTCGGCAATTACTGAGACGTATGCTTCAGGGACATTTCGTCTCCTGAGACTCCACCAAATGGTACTTCGAGGGACACGATCAAAAGCCTTTTCCACATCAAGAAATGCGATATATAGGGGCTGGATCTTTGCTCTGTATTCGTCTGAATAGAATATAATCATTTATTTGCCATAAACATGTGTATACATAAATACACACGCAGCTGCATGTATGATGTATTGCATGTAAGATGGTACAATTATATTACTGAATCCACTGAATTTCAATTTCGCCCTTTTTTTTAACGACGTCAAAAATCATCAAAATCATCCCGCTGAGGGTGAGCAGCGGTGAGGGAGTGTCAGACTCTTACTGACTAAAAACCATCGTGCGGTAAATCACGCGAACAATCCCGCAGCCCCGGCAGCCATAGACTGACATAGACTATTTTGACTGGTTAAAGGTTCCCCCGGGATACGAATAAAACTGGGGGAGGAAGCCAGTTTATTAATAAGACTGTAAATATTCGAAGGGACTTAATCTTTGCATAATTAGTTTAATTGCGTTGTAAACTGTCTCAAGAGTAACCGTAGTTTGTATTCCATCAAGCTAATATTATGAAGCTGAAGTTTGTTTGGGCGCGGTAATCTCAGGAACTACTGGTCCGATTTGAAAAATTCTGAAAGTGTTAGATAGCTCATTTATTGAAGGAGGCTATTGGCTGCTTTTTGTCCAGGTGCGTGGAGTAGTTCCCAGGGGATGCGGGCGAAACCGCGGGGAGCAGCTATTTAATAAATAAACTGTTGGACATCGTTACATATCTTTAGGCTAAACTCTGAGAGTTTCTATCTTCAAATCCTCATTTGATGGTAATGGCATTACCTAGGATGGATGAATACTGTTTCAAGCAGGGGCCCGATTCTGCTTAGTTAATAATGTCAACATTGAATAGACATCGAATCGCAATAGCAGTTTTAACCTTAGCGGGCATTCTGCTTCTAATATAAGACCAATCGTATTCCAACGACATTCGATTGGTTTGCGATTGGTCTATACGTTAGTTTGCTCTACAATCATAGTGCAATCGTAAATAATTTGCAGAAAATATGATTAAAATCTCAGAAACAGATAAAAATGTTTAACTAAAAGAAAAAATAGCGGAATGTCACATACGGTTCAATCGTAATTGAGTCGTGATTGGATCTCAGTTGGATGTGAATCGTATGTCGCTTAAGTAAAATCAGTATAATCGCGCCCCAGGTCAAAAATGTAGCGTTGACTCCTACAATAACACTGGTAGATATTTCTGCAACTTTGTTTATGTGTTCGCAAAACGTATTTACAAGTCAATCATTTGGTTTTGACTAGAATATCTTTGGCTTGTCTATAACTCAATAACAATGGGCTTGTGGCTAGGTAACAACCCTAGTATTCGATCGATTATCATTCACCGGTTACTCCGTCTTCTTCTTATCAAGTGAGCTTCAGGTTTAATCACCTAGCAAGCTCTGGTGTCAGTTTTCTCAAATCCGCCTGACGGCCTCTGACATGGCATTGTAACAACGACTGCTACTGAGTAGCATTTGTGGCTTAAAAAGCCCTCTCAGTCGCAGGAGTGTAACACAGCTAACTTCCAGACTCCGAGCTGCTTTGTGAAAGTTTCTTAAACCCACACAGCGATGATTTCGATTCGACGAATTCCTCCGTGTTTCGGAAGACACGTTAAATTCAATTTGTAGCTGGAACCCCACAATTTAGGTCCCGGCTGTCATTTGAACATCTTTGGCAGTCGTTACGGGTAGTCAGAAGCTAGTAAATCTGACACCAGTCTTACCAATGGGTATCGAGTTGCTCTGGTAACTGGGTTGAGGAGGTCAGATAGGCATTCACTCCTTGTAGCACACTGGTACTTATATCCGGTTAGACTGGAAGCCGACCCCAACATAGTTGGGAAAAGACTCGGAAGATGATGATGTAAGCGCAAATGCATTAGCAAATGCGTTTGTAAATTAGTATAAAAGCGTATTTTTCTAATGTGTACTAAACTATTGTCTCACGAACATCTGTAACACGACTAATGAGAAATGTCAGTCCTGCACCTGATCTCTCTCCGGTGGTGTCGGATTGCCGTCCCATCGCGCTTTGAGAGTGAAGGAATAGTGAGTGCACCTGTGTCTGCTCAAATGCTTGTGCACTATAATATGTCCTGCGCAGTTGGCTGATCTCCTTACATGAGAACAGCCGTAGCCGATAATCGGCTAGGAGGTCATCATCAATGAGAAACACATCAGTTTGCTGTCATTTCAAAGTTCGTAATAACTGTGCTACACTGAAAACCAAGAAATTGGGTCAGCTGAAAAGATTATACTATTTTTGGTATTAGCTACAAATAACTTTGCGGCGATAGATTTGGATGTTAATGACTTTAAGACAGTTATAATCATCGGCACGGATCTTGAACGCTGACCTTCACCTGCGCAGAAGTAATTTATTGGGTCCCTTTTGTGGTATGAAGTAAGGCGCGGGGGCGGGCTAAAGGGGTGAAAGGCCTGCAGTGCATCGCGTCATAGCCGTCACTCGGGATTGGTTCTTTGCTAATAAATCACTTCTGCGCAGGTGATGGTCAGCGCTCAAGATCCGTGCCGATGATTCTACAGTGTATGAATTAAACACAACAGCTCTCGTTAAATAAGTTTTCCATTTTGAAGTCAGCCATTTGATATCTTGTTTTCCCGTTTTATGACATTCATCATCATCATCATCATCTCAGCCATAGGACGTCCACTGCTGAACATAGGCCTCCCCCTTAGATCTCCATAGATACCTGTTGGAGGCGACCTGCATCCAGCGTCTTCCGGCGACCTTTATAAGGTCGTCTGTCCACATTGTTGGTGGACGTCATAATGACATTCACTAGTTTCTTATCGAAAAACAAAAATCGAATTATAAAACCTTCGAGTCTATGCCAATATTATACAGAAGAGTTTGTTTACAGTTTGTATACTTGTCATAGTCCATCCATATTTTATTCTAGTTTTCAGTATTTGTTGTTGTAGCGGCAACATGAGATGCAGCCTGGTGACAGACGGTCGGACGGACGGACAGAAGAGCGAAAACAATAAGGTCCCGTTCTACCCTTTGGGCATGGAATCCTAAAAATTAAATAAGTTAGTCTAACACTCATAAATAGATAGTAACACTCATTCTTGCTTCTTTTTGAGCTGTAAAACAAAGCATGCGGTGTTTACCTTTAAATAGGTATGCAGTCTTGTTTATCCGAAGCTGAAAATCGATCTCAGTGGCGTGCACTTGGAGAGGCCTATGTCCAGCAGTGGACTGCGATAGGCTGATGATGATGATGATGATGATGATTGTTTATCCTAAGCTTACCAAACATAAGTCATACATGATTAGCTGTAACACCTATTGGTAAACCATAAATAAATAAATAAATGGTCCGAAACTATTGAAGCTATTTGTAAACACTTCCCCCGTGTGTCATGGCTACTTTTCTATCCGGTTACGCGAAGCATTAAAAAATAAACTTACAAACAACAACACAATTAATCAAAATAAAATCCCGCGCAATATTACGCCACAGATTATACACTTATACGAAAACTCCGCCAAAACTATTAAAACCTCTTTACAGACCCAAATTGAATTAGTATGCAAACTCCTTGGTTGGCATCTTGCCAAGATGTCGCCTTTAATATCAACGATAAACTATTTACAAATAACATACTAATGTGTGTACGAAAATGTCAGACTTGTTTTTTTAACTCTACCTCATCATCTCTCGAACCTTTTCCCAACTATGTTGGGGTCGGCTTCCAGTCTAACTGGATGCAATTGTGTACCAGCGTGCCACAAGGAACTACTGCCCTACCTGACCTCCTCAACCCATGTAATGCAACTTTTCATGTGTATATATACATGTGTGGAGTATCTTGGACACCAATGACTGTGTTTCTCTCACGATAAACTGTAGGTCCCGGCTGTCATTGAACATCTTTGGCAGTCGTTACGGGTACTCAGAAGCCAGCAAGTCTGACAGCCAGTCTTACCTAGGCTTATTGGATTGATCAGGTAACTGGATTGAAGAGGTCAGATAGGCAGTCGCTCTTTGTAAAACACTGGTACTCAGCTGCATCTGGTTAGACGTAGTTGGGAAAAGGCTCGGGAGATGATGAGTTTTGTCAAGTGTCATAGATTGGCTTAGATTCGTTTTCAGTCAAACATACATTTGTTTTTATGGTTCCGTACCCAGAGGGTAAAACGGGACCCTATTGTTTTCGCTCCTCTGTCCGTCCATCCGTCCGTCACCAGGCTGTATCTCATGAATCGTGATAGTTAGAGAGTTGAAATTTTCACAGATGTTGTATTTTTGATGCCGTCATAACAACAAATACTGAAAACTAGAATAAAATAAATATTTTGGGGGGCTTCCATACAACAAACGTGATTATAAATAATGGTACGGATCCCTACGTGCGCGAGTCCGACTCGCACTTGACCGGTTTTTTGAGATGTAACAAACAACAGTTTTACTCCTTGCATAATTTGCAGCGTGCCAAGATATTCATATTTCACACACTCGTAAAATAACAACTACACTGCGAGCAATGAAAATGGGCTAGTCAGAGTAGTGTTTATTTGCTCATAACTACATATATTTAGTCTTATCTCGTTTTTCGATTACGTAGGTCCTTTCTTATTTATATAAAAAAAAAACCAAGTGCGATTCGGTATCGCGGACGGAGGGTTCCGTCCATTATTTTTAAACGACCAAAAATCACATTTGCTATAATGGAATCTACCTGAAATATTTATTTCAGTATAGTAGTTTTCAGTATTTGTTGTTATAGCGGCAACAAAAATACATCATCTGTGTCAACTCTCTAACTATCACGGTTCATGAGATACAGCCTGGTGACAGACGGACGGACGGACGGACAGACGGACGAACAGAGGAGTGAAAACAATAGGGTCCCGTTTTACCCTTTGGGTATGGAACCCTAAAAAGCAAGCAGTGTGATTCTATAAGACTTCACTCTAAACTTCGCATCTGAATCCGCCGTGAGTTACTACACTAGCGCTACTCTTGCGAGCGTGTTTGCGAGTTGAACTAAATTAAACTCGAGATTTTGACAGATAAAATATGAGATGACTTTTGGAACGTTTTGAACCGAATGTGAAGTGAGAGTGAATAGCGAAGTGAAATGCGAGTTGTTGTCTGAATTTTATAGAATCGACGTAAAGGTTCGAGTCGGAATAGCGGACGAAGGGATCCATACCATTTTTAAACGACCAAAAACACCATTTGTTAAATGAAATCCACGGAAAAATCGGATAATAAATGGGACCGATTTTTTGTAGGTCGTTTTGTAGGACATGGGCGTTGCACAATTGCTAATCGTATGTTCTATTTTTAACCTACAAAAAAACATTTTTGTTTGTTTGTTTGTGCCCTAAACGCTGCGAAACTGCTAAACCTATATTGAAAATTCTTTCACTGTTTTAAAGCTACGCTCTTCCCTAGTACCTAACATAAGCTATTTTTTAACATAGCGAAAACTAGTGTTTACAAATGTTTTGGCAGTAGGTAGTTCCTAAAACTAATCTTAGTGAAAACAATAATATTACAATTTAAATCCAGTTGGAATATTTCTTAAAAGATTCAGTCAAAATATGCAGTTCTTGTGTATGTCTGTCAGACAAGTTTATTTTAGACTGGCTGATATCCCGCGGTTTCACCCGCGTCCTTTGAAAACTACTGGTCGCACCGGGATAAAAATAATGTAGACTATGTTACTCGCAGATAATGTAGCTTTCTAATGGTAAAATATTTTTTTTTATCGGTCCAGTAGTTCTTGAGTTTATCTATTACAAACAAACAAAGATTTCCTCTTTATAATATTAGTATAGATTTAACATCTTTCTAAAAGTAAATATAAGTTTTATAGCATTTTTATACATTTTACGACAGCTTTGAAGTTTTATATGTATATAATTCCAATTTGTTTATCTTTGATAACGTATACCCTAACATTCTTACTCTTAATATAATAGGTATGCATGTACTAGCTAAGTATATTCCGCGGTTTTACCTGAGAAAATATTACTGTCTGTCTTCGTTCACCAAAACTACTGAAGCGATTCAAATTAAAGTAAGTACTTAGATAATAGTCTAGGGCTCATGGCTATGTCTAAGCCACGGATCGATCGATCAAAAGGTTAGGCAACGCTTAACGCGGTCGGTCTCTGGATGGGTAACCATCTTATCATGACGAGTTCTTCCGTGTTTCGGAAGGCACGATAAATTTGTGTGTCCCAGCTGTCATTTGAACATCTTTGGCAATTGTTACCTTTCGTTGACTACCTACCCACCCAATCAGAAGTCAGAAAGTCTGACACACACAAATAGTCTTACCAAGAGGTATTGGGTTGCCCGGGTAACTGGGCTGTGGAGTTCAGATAGGTAGTCGCTCTTTGTAAAGCGCTGGTACTCAGCTGCATCCGGTTAGACTGGAAGCCGACCCCAACATAGTTGGGGAAACGGCTGTCTGAGAATGGTCTAAGGATGTTTTTTATCCAGATGCGGCAAATAGTTCAGGTATGTATATTATATAAAAGCTACAGCTTCCTAAAAAATAGCCAAGTAGTTAAAATAATATATTTTTATATTATGAATGTCAAGTGGGGCAGTCTGGTTACTGTCTAGTTTGAAATTATACGCCAACTGTAAGATATCGAATTATTGGCATAAAAACGAATGAAATAACATTAGATTATACATATCTACATAACAAAAATACGTACAGGGCCGATTATCGGCTATGGCGGCTATTCTCATAATGAGATCAGCCAGCTACGCAGGACATATTATATGCACACAGGTGCACTCACTATTCCTACACTCTCTGCGCGCGATGGGACGACAATCCGACAGCACCGGAGAGAGATTAGAAGCAGGACTGACATGCAAATATCCTCGCGCTAATCTTAGAAAGTACTGATCCCACTCGAAAAAATCTTTCAGTGGAACAGGAACAGGACCAGCATTTATCAATGTTAAATTCCTATCTCTGGTAATCAAAACCACAGGTAGATAGAATATTGGATCGGCAGTTAGTTACAATATGTAATTATCTGTCCATTACATACATTATAGCGGGTGGTCGACCACAATGCTATATTGGCAAAATCTATATCTACCTATGTTGCAGTGAAACTATGACAGATACTAGACGTTTCTAAAAATAATCAGTTAGAAGCCAGTAAGTCTGACACCAGTCTAATAGGTTGCCCGGGTAACTTGGTTGAGGAGGTCAGTTCGGCAGTCGCTTCTTGTGGCACACTGGTACTCAGCTGCATCTGGTTAGACTGGAAGCCGACCCCAACATAGTTCGGAAAAGGCTCGGGAGAATGAAGATATTATTTATTTATTTATTTGCATCAGGCATCTAAGGCCCATAGAAAATACAATACTTAAATATAATAACATTATGATTATGAGAGATTGAGAAAAGTTGATGTGTCTTCTCTACATTTTCTGTTTTTTTATTTTTATTATTAACACGCTATATTAGCTTCAATTGTAACTATGTATGTAAGAAAATTTTAGAATCTTAATTTGACCCACTTCGCGGTCTTCGATTAGGATGAAATTTTGCACACGCTCTGAGTTCTGATGACAATACATGACTAGCGTGTTCTTTAAGTTTTTTAAAGTAGGTACCTGCTTCCTGCTACCTGTACATATTAATTTTGTACAAGTGGTTCAAAATGTACATAGTTTTGTGAATTACCTGCGACACTGCAATGCTCTATTTAACCACAAATGTATGATACGATCTACCTACGATATAATTACTGGGGTAGATTACTGATTACTGAGTACATGTATTGAACCTTTACTTTATTTGCCTGACATTTCAATAGTTGGTGAGCAAACCAACTTGGTTTGTTGGATTAAATAACAAAAAACACGCTTTTAGCACGCACAATTTTTTGGATTAATTGGATTTGTACCTAACATTGACATTTCGCTGGTCATGTATTGTCACCATAACACAGAGCGTGTGCAAAATTTCATCCTAATCGAAGACCGGGAAGTGGAGCATATTAAGATTCCAATATTTTCTTACATACATAGTTACAAGTCAAGCTAATATAAGCGTGTTAAAAATTAGGCTTAGGCTTTTCCTTAACTATGTTGGTTATATAAAGATAAAAAGTCATATATTCAAAATAGGCTCAAAATCAGCGCCTTTTGAAGGCTAAATTTAGAAAACACAGCCCCCAAAACGCCTGCACTTCACCAATTCCTATGTGTTTTTGCTGGGAAGAATTGGCACAACAAACTCCCCAGCAACATATTTTTGAATTGTACCCAGTAGAAGGCTACATTATCTATGAGTGTCATAGACTATGTATATCGTATCCTAGTACTGAAAGTAGTTCCCTCGGAAGTGGGTGAAATATATAAAATCTGAACTGTTTTATTGTTTTGCTTGCACGCGGTAATCTCAGGAATTATCAGTCCGATTTGGAAAATTCTTATACTATTAAATAACTCATTTACAGAGGTAGCTATGTTACTGTGCTGAGGTATAGGAAGAGCGAGAGGTAGAGGTTAGGGTTGAGGTATGTAATAGACTGTTTATACTGTGAATGTATTACTTTTTAAAAATAGTGTCTGGAGTTTCTTGCCGGCTCTTCTCCATGAAACCAACTTTTTGGAACCGTGCAAATAGTAATTAGTGTGACGTTTCATAGGTGCCTGCAATGGCCTATGTGAAATAAAAAGTTTTGATTTTGATTTTTGAGGGGGTCGGATAGGGCAGTCGCTTCTTGTAAAGCACTGGCACTCAGCTACATCCGGTTAGACTGGAAGCCGACCCCAACATAGTTGGGAAAAAGGCTCGGAGGATGACTTACAGAGATAGCTATAGGTCTACTTTTTATACGGATACAAGAAGTAAGTAGTTTTCACAGGAATCGTAAAAAACAGTTAGTATTTATAAAACATGTAGTTTCGTACTCGAACTATTGACCTTGAATACAAAAATAACAATCGGAAAGCACTCAGAAACAAATGTAGAATGTTTTAAAAGATTTATTTATTGCATTCTACGATGTAATACGTACTGTCTGTGTCGACAGGGCTGTTAAAACATAAACACGGTTCTTGTCAAATAACCAGATTTTATCCCACTTTATATTCTTTATTATAGGTACTTAAGCTTCTAATTGTCCACTACTTACAAACAATAATATATTATCTGACCTAGTGACAAACTCAGTGTATAAAAGCCGGGGGGTCGGCTCCAGTCTAACCGGATTCAGCTGAGTACCAGTGCTTTACAAGGAGCGACTGCCCTAACTGACCTTCTCAAGCCAGTTGCCCGGGCAACTAAATACCCCTTGGTTAGACTGGTGTCAGACTTACTGGCTTCCGACTACCTGGGGCCCGATTCTCCTAATTTTACTTAAGCGACCTTCGATTGACGTTCGACTCGATTCGACTGAGACCCAATCCCGACTCGATTACTATTGAAGCGTATGTGGCATTCCGCTATTTTTTCTTTGAAATAAACGTTTTTATTCTTTTCTGTCATTCAATAATGAATCATTTTGTCTGCAAATGTTTTACGATTGCAAAATGATTGCACGGCAAACTACCGTATAGACCAAAATTACCAAAATAGCATACCAATCGCACACCAATCAAATGTCAATCGAATACGATTGGTCTTTTATTAGTAGCAGAATGCCCGATATGGTTAAAACTGCTATTACGATCGTATTGCGATTCGATTACTATTCGATTTTGACATTATTAACTTAGGAGAATCGGGCCCCTGTAACGACTGCCAAGGATGTTCAATGACAGTCGGGACCTACAGTTTAACGTGCCATCCGAAACACAGTCATCAATGTGTCCAAGATATACTTAGAGAGTACATACAAACTTAGAAAAGTTGCATTGGTACTTGCCTGACCTGGAATCTAACCCACATCCTCATACTCGAGAGGTTGGCTCTTTACCCACTAGGCCACCACGACTTTCCACCCACTCAACATATCGATGAACTGACTTTTTTAGGGATCCGTACCCAAAGGGTAAAACGGGGCCCTATTGTTTTCGCTCCTCTGTCCGTCCATCCGTCTGTCACCAGGCTGTATCTCATGAACCGTGATAGTTAGAGAGTTGAAATTTTCACAGATGGTGTATTTCTATTGCCGCTATTGTAACAACAAATACTGAAAACTAGAATTCAATAAATATTTTGGGGGCTCCCGTACAACAAACGTGACTTTTTTGCTCATTTTTGCTCTGGTACCGAACCCTTCGAGGACGAGTACGACTCGCACTTGGCCGGTTTTTTTCAATTAATATTTAAAAATGAAAACGTATGTTAAATAAAAGAAAACCAAAAAAAAAATAATAGATACTAGAGATCTCGTTCTGTCTCTTACGATCCCAATCAGTATTATTTCTGAGCGTAGAAATGTTACTGGTGGTTCAAAAACTTCTAAATGACTTTTTCATACAATCATCGGTATAAAGCGAGGAATACAAACGTGTGCGTGCGCACCCTACATTCACAAACAAGCAGTAGTATATTTATAGAGTAATGTCTATCTTATCTACGAGTTTAGACTACAACTCTACACTTTTGTTATTCGGCAAACCAATGTCGTGTTTCTTCGCGTGTTTAGCCGCCTGTGCGACGCAAAATGGGTAATCTATACATTTTTTTTGTTATTATTTGTACCCTAAAGGCTCCAAAACTATTAAACCGATTTGAGAAATTCTTTCATTGCTGGTTACCTACACTATTCTCGAGTAACATCCTAATCCTAACTAATATTATAAATGTGAAAGTAACTCTGTCTGTCTGTCTGTCTTTTCTTCACGCCTAAACTACTGAACCGATTTGTGTGAAATTTGGTACAGACATAGTTTGGAACTTGAGAAAGGACGTAGGATAGTTTTTATTTAAAAAAATATATATAAAAATAAAAAATAAAATTTATTCCGGACATATAGCGCCATCTATTGGTCAAACCAAAAATATGCAGGAAGTCATTATTCCATGCGAACGAAGTCGCGGGCAAAAGCTAGTAGACTATATTTTAAACCGGTACGCGGTTGAAACAACGGGGAAACGGCTAGTTTGTGTTACTTGGACCAAACACGTAGGTTGATTTTGATAACTGATAGAAGTAATTTGATGAAGAATGATAAAATTCGGTGACGAATGCTTATACTGAATTTACAAATACTACTTTCTGAGCTGCGCAATGTGTCCCAACAACTAGACAGCAAAAGATAGGTGAAATGTCCAATATTGCAGTGCCCTTACAGGTTTAATTGTTTGTACCTGTAAGCTTTCACCTGCAAAAACTTGTGGAAAGGAAAATTTACAAAAAATATTGTTGACTGAATTTCTCAAAACTCGACGTACCTACTTCTTAAATAATTGGTTCTCATCTCCAAAATTCTTAAGTTCTTATTCTAGTCCAGCAACTGCACTAATCATTTGACAGTTCTGCACAAACGTCAGTTTGGTACCTGTCAACCTAATCCACTTATATTGTACGGACTCAAGCAACCCAGTTGCATCCTACTCCGGTCAGCTTCTAAACTATTCATGTGGCCTATTTCAAGCTTGGAGCAGACCACTATAATATGCAGTACTATAATAAGATTAATATCTGAAATAGAAACGTGACTTAGGAACTCCGTGGCTAAGTAGCAGTGTCGGTCGATCATAATAGCCCAAGATCCCAGGACCCCAAAACTTACTTATTTTCTGATGGACAAAACATATTCGGGTGTGTCGTACCTAATCACATTTAATTAAATACGTTAACGTTCAACTTAAAGAAAAAAATAAAATGGTAAAAGGTACGTAAAAAAATGAATTTTCAAACAATGTAAATAGAATTTGCGAGAATGAGAACACCATATAAGAGTCAGTCATTACAAACAACGGAAATTCTCCCTTGAAAACGGACAGCTGTCAACTGGTCAAAACATTCGATGCTCCTAACTTTATCTCTGCTTTACACATGATGTTCTAAATCATAAAAACGAAAAATGACTCCTGTGGTTAAACCACTGAATGGATTAAGATATTTTTTTTACAGTTCGCCATCGAATATCTTAAAGTACATGTGATAGGATTTAATGTAATTATATAGGTGCGACACACGCGATATATACCTTCCTCTTCAATCACTCTGTCTATAAGGCTGATATGTGTGCAACGACCCTAACACACCCAAAGGGCATTCTTTGGGCTGGTCGGCCATAGAATATAATGAGCCTAGTTTACAAAACAAAATACCCATGCTATTTTCTTGACCTCCATAAACGAAATTTTCTTCAATATTTTTACGTTGAAAAAATGCTAATCTTGATATATGAGCTTCATGTGAGAAAATTTGTATTTTTTTACGTTGAGCAGTAAAATGTGCCTATACCTATTTAATTTTTTT
The DNA here is from genome assembly GCF_022581195.2 of Helicoverpa zea. NCBI lineage: Eukaryota > Metazoa > Arthropoda > Insecta > Lepidoptera > Noctuidae > Helicoverpa > Helicoverpa zea. The sequence goes on along the minus strand of NC_061480.1, from coordinate 4,727,206 downwards.
ATGGTGGTGTGGTACGAAGGGGTTTTAGAAGAAAAGCGGTTGTATGTTATTACTGGGGTAATCACAAAAAAATATTTTTTTTATAAATAGGTTAATGGCCGTTCTCAATTTTCATTACAGACATGAACTCCATACGCGTTATATCTTATAAGCGAAACAACAGTGGTTAGAATATTGGAAAAGGTTGTAAATGGATAAGGGGTATGGATAGGGTAATTTAGCAACTTTTCGACTTCAGAATGTGGGTCCGTGTCTAGATTTGGGGAGATTGTTCAAAACTTCTTCCCAGCAAAAACACATAGGAAGTGGTGAAGGGTGGACGTTTTGGGGGCTATCTTTTGTAAATTTGACCTTCAAAAAGTGCTGATTTTCAGCCTACTTTGAATAAATTACTTTTTTATTATATTGTTTTTTTTTTACAATTTCACATTCATCCTCCGAGCCTTTTTCCCAATCATGTTGGGGTCGGCTTCCAGTCTAAAGAACCGGATTCAGCTGAGTACCAGTGCTTTACAAGAAGCGACTGCCCATCTGACCTCCTCAACCCAATTACCCGGGCAACCCGATACCCCTTGGTTAGACTGGTGTCAGACTTACTGGCTTCTGACTACCCTTAACGACTGCCAAGGATGTTCAATGACAGCCGGGACCTACAGTTTAACGTGCCATCCGAAACACAGTCAATGGTGTCTAAGATATACTTAGAAAGTACATACAAACTTAGAAATGACTTATGTATAATGACATTAATGACTTGCCATATTATTTAAAATCATTGTGTGATGTAGTATTGTTTCCTGATGACACATCTCTAATTTTTAAAGTTGATAGGAATAGAGTAGATTTTGATGACGTGAATTCTTGTCTTTCACTAGTAACGCAATGGTTTACAGCCAATAATTTAGTTTTGAATACGAAGAAAACAAAATGTATTAAATTTGCTTTGCCCAATGTAAAAAATCTCGGTCCCGGTGTAATTTTGAACAATGAGGAACTTGAAACGGTACATGCTACGACTTTTCTAGGGATAACAGTAGACTCCAAAATTCAATGGGGTGAGCATATAACTGGCATCACGGGTAAATTAAGCTCTGCTGCGTACGCTGTCAGGAAAGTAAGAGCTCTCACCGATGAAGCCACGGCGCGTTTAGTGTACTTTAGCTATTTTCACTGCATCATGTCCTACGGAATTCTTATGTGGGGCAATGCTGCCGATATCGAGAATGTTTTCGTACTACAGAAGCGCGCTGTCCGTGCTATATACAAACTTGGTGCTAGAGTCTCCCTTAGGGAAAGATTTAAGGATATTGGTATTCTGACTGTGGCGTCTCAATACATTTATGCCAATATAATATACGTAAGGCAAAACCTAGATTCATATAGTAAAAACAGCGACGTACATCATTTTAATACTAGAAATAAACATAAGTTAACCGCACCTAATTATCGTCTACATAAGGTGCACGGTTCATTTGTGGGGCTTTGTGTACGCATTTATAACAGAATTCCGGTTCATCTGTTGGAATTAACGGACAGTTCTTTCAAAAACAAAATCAAAGAAATTCTTGTTAAAAAGGCATATTATAATGTTAATGATTATTTCACAGATAAACGCAGATGGCAGCTCTGAAGTGGAACAAAAGTGCTTTATTTTATTTTGTATTTTTCTGTGTTTTAAATTAATAATTGATAAAATTGGATTGTATAATTGTAAAATAAATTAATAATAATTAAATTGTAATAGACAGCTGTGTTGCTGGGAAGTTTGTTCTTCACCGCTTCTTCTTTCCAGCCATAACACTAGGAAGTGGTGAAAGGGGGGCGTTTTGGGGGTGCTGTCATTCTTGTAAAATCTTGACGTTAAAAAGTGCTAATCGTATTAGCCTATTTTAATAAATGATTTTGACTTTGACTTTGACTTTGACTTTGAAAAGTTGCATTGGTACTTGCCTGACCTGGGATCGAACCCGCGCCCTCATACTTGAGAGATTGGTCCTTTACCCACTAGGCCACCACGACGACTACAATACTTACAATTTCATATTGTGGTCAATAAAACAAACTTTTGCCATAACAGAAAATAGAACACTGAATATAAAATAAAGCAGTTTATAGGTCCAAGAATTCTACTTACATGCAAAACTCATGTGCTCTCGGTTTCATAAAAAAAGGGTAAGATTTTACGATCGGATACCTATTTACATAGTGTAGTATTACGTAACACGTGTATGGGAATCCTTAATTGTGTGTGGCCTCGTTTTATTTATCTATGCCTTTTTTATTGCGCGCCAAATTTGACAGCTGTCAAATTGGTATTTTGGCGCGATTTTGTGAAAGTTCATATTATAGAATGGTCGCTATTAGCATCGACGGCATCGTTTGCCATAATCAAAAAAGATAGATAGGGGTACCTAATGTTTTTTGTATTTGACAACAGCACCAAAAAAAAAAAAACGGTGAAACCCATAGTCTAATCGTTTTTTGGTTGATAACAAAATTGTGTTACCTACAACATCCAAAATGTTACAAAACATCCTATTGTCCATTTAAAACTGACAGCTGTCAATTGTACAAGATGCGGTGGCACTTTACTTTAGGTATATAGCACGCTAGTTAAGCGTGAATGTTTAGTGGATGTTGCAACCCCAAAACGTTTGGCGAGACTTGCACCATATTATATAAAAAATGCAATTATAAATAACCTTTCATTAAACGTAGTTTCATAAGGTCATGAGGTTACGTAACGTTACAGCCTTTTTATCGTCCCACTGCTGGGCTGCGGCCTCCTCTCACACGGAGTAGGATTGAGCGTTAATCACCACGCTGGCTCAATGAGGGTTGGTGATTTCAGACTTTATAGTCCAGGTTTCATCAAGATGTTTTCCTTCACCTTTTTATCCGCCATTGGTTTCTATGATATATTTTGAAAGTGAGACCTGCACCATATTAAACAGCTGGACAGTAAAAAATGGCAGTCTTAAAAGGCCTTAAAGGTAGTTTCATAAGACCCACATCTCCTAATGCAGGCTATTATGCCCAACGGTTCAAGGGTCAGAGACCTGTTCCTAAGAGGTTCTTCAAAGTCAAGCGTTACTTTCAAATCGTGCTGACTCTAATGTTTTAGGAGCCCTTGACGATAAGCATCGGTTAAGATTGGAAGGGATATATGTATAAAATGTAAAAAGGTTTATTTGCAAAGGAAAGGAATAAATAAATGCATATTATGATGCTTTGACTTTTTTTTTAACGACCTCAAAAATCATGAAAAGACTCCTCCCGCTGTGGGTTAGCAGCGGTGAGGGAGTGTCAGACTCTTACTGACTAAACACCGTCGTGTTCCGTCGTAGGCCTTTTATGTACCAGGGCCGCGGTAACTGTTTCGAACAATCCCGCAGCCCCGACAGGAACGCCTGATTGGACGGAAAATTAATAATCCTTATTGTTTGAATGTTCTAAATACTGACAACTAACATTTTTAATTAATGCACTTGTTATACTTGCAAACATGAACAAAAGTCGGAACTCACAATATAATATGCCTTCCGATATACAGAAGAACTCTCTAAAAAAATAATGATCACCAACTTTACACTAAAACAGTTTATAAAAAATAACAATAACAGATTACTAACCGGGTGTGTAAAGTCGTTCCCTAGTCTAGCTTGACTCGTAATATATCTTCATACACGTTCATAATCCATTTAAAACAAACCACGTAAAAAGATAACGTCACATCACATTTTATTTATGCCCAAACCAGAGACTAGAGAGGTTATTTGCTACAATATGGCGGCGTTTCCCGCGCTTTCCCGCCATTACGAATGGTATTCACGGTACGATCTTTATCTATGTTCCGCTTAGAACATAAAACCTACTGAAACTGCCTTGGGTACGATTTGGCGAAAATGTCTGCCGATTATGGGGTATGAAGCAACGTAACAAATAGTGATTGCTCATTTATGTATTTTCTACATTTGTTTAGGAAAGCACGTTCAATTGATGGATCCCGGCTGTCATTGAACATCCTTGACAGTCGTTACGGGTAGTCAGAAGCCAGTAAGTCTGATCTTGCCAGGGTAACTGAGTTGAGAAGGTTACATAGGTAGTAGTTGCTCCATGTGGCACGTTAGTCTTTTGCTGTATCCGATTGACTGCATCACAGTTGGGAAATAGTTAAGTAGATAAATGTTGAGTCAGTTGTTTTTGGGCACGAACGTAGACATCCACTTTCATGATCAAAACCAGCTGAAGTTTAAGCTCTGGTTATAGTGGAAGAGGACGACCAAAGAAACAATGGATGATGGCAGATAGAAGAGGATGGAAGGAGAAAACATGTTGCGCCAACTACAAACCCAAATAAAATTTAAATTAGGGGAGGATGATGATGTCGAAGCACAAGCTTGATGCACACATGTCTATACTTCTACACTAATAAAGATTAAACCTTTTGTTTGTACCCTAAAGGCTCCGAAACTAATGTCATCATCATCCTCCGAGCCTTTTTCCCAAACTATGTTGGGGTCAGCTTCCAGTCTAACCGGATTCAGCTGAGTACCAGTGCTTTACAAGAAGCGACTGCCTATCTGACCTCCTCAACCCAGATACCCGGGCAACCCGATACCCCTTGGTTAGACTGGTGTCAGACTTACTGGCTTCTGACTACCCGTAACGACTGCCAAGGATGTTCAATGACAGCCGGGACCTAAAGTTTAACGTGCCATCCGAAACACAGTCATTGGTGTCTAAGATATACTTAGAAAGTACATACAAACTTAGAAAAGTTGCATTGGTACTTGCCTGACCTGGAATCGAACCCGCGCCCTCATACTCGAGAGGTTGGTTCTTTGCCCACTAGGCCACCACGACTTATTACTGCTCCGAAACTAATGTACCGATTTGAAAAATGTTTTTACCGTTGAGAAGCTACACTCTTCCCGACATAGCTATATTTTAACATAAGGTATATTTTATCTCGTCACAGGCAGTAGTTCCTACAGGACGCTGGTGAAACTGCGGAGAAATACCCAGTGTAGGATATAGAGGAAGGCAATGGCGTATGCAGTTGGTTAAACAATCTAAGTGGTTGCGGCTTCTAGATTATGGTAATGCAGTAGCATTTCAAATTACCTGCATTATTATTTGAGAATTTCAGTGCAGCTATTATTGCAGTGCATACAATATATATTCAGTTTGCGTGCAAATAATTTGTAATGTCGGTAAATTAAGGCAATTTATTACAAGTTATTTAGAAACCAAATTGCCTACGTTGGTAAAACTACAGCAAATTATGTCAAACTACATTGGATTTGCTTAAGCACTGGAGATAAGACTGATATCTAAAACCAATAAAGTGGTAAAGCTGAAGAATTTGTTTTTGATTGCGCTAATCTCGAGAAATGCTTGACCGATTTCAAAAATTATATTAGTGTTAGATAGTAGTGTTGGATAGTAGTAGTTAGTGTTAGATTTTTTGAGGAAATCTGTTTTTTTTATTCTGTTATGGTATGTGTAGGAACTGAGGGACGTGGATGATACAATTGACGAAAGCTAGTTACTTATAGCTAATGTCAAAATTCTATTTCGAATAAGAATATCAACAAAGAGACATAGAATAACAGAAATCTGCAATCGAAATTATAATAATTTTATATAAAGAAAGCGTGTTTTAACCAGCCTCAAAAAAGAGGGTTCTCTATTCAAATGCGACTGTAATGCATTTCCTATTTTAATAGTCATCATCCTCCGAGCCTTTTTCCCAACTATGTTGGGGTCGGTTTCCAGTCTAACCGGATGCAGCTGAGTACCAGTGCTTTACAAGGAGCGACTGCCTATTTCCTATTTTATTGGTATTCTGTTTATTTAACACTTCAAACACCTATTCTTTTTTTTTGTGACAATACTTAAAAAAAAACTCATTTCACAAGCGACAAAAACACCAAAAACGTTTAATCACCGTGTGAACTCATCCTAAAACAGATTACATTGACATTCCGACGGTGTACCATCGCATAACCGCAGTGATTAGCGAATAAAAATGATTTATCACTTGGCGCCCAACGTGGGACTAACCGTTAATGACGAAGCGCTTTGTAAATTGCAGTTATATAAGAACAGTCGATTATATTCGAGGACAGAAATGTTTTTATTAATGTCATTTATATCTGGTGTGTCGTACCTAATCACATTAAATTAAATACGTTAATATACTGGTTAATTATTATGTGTTAACACAACGAAAAAAGAAAATACGCAAAAAAAAGAATTTTTCAAACAAAGTAAATAGCCATTACAATATATTACCATATAAGAGTCAGTCATTACAAACAATAGAAATTCTCCCTTGAAAACTGACAGCTGTCAACTGGTCAAAACATTCGATACTCCTAACTTTATCTCTTTACACATGATGTTGTAAATTATAAAAACGCAAAAGCATGCTCATCACACAAATTTTGACCGAACCGAGAACCCGGGACCTCAGATTCGGCAGTCCGGCATGGTGACCATTGCGCCATCGAGGTCATCGAACAAAAATGATTTATTACTTGGCGCCCACCGTGGGACACGGCGTCAAAGATGGCTACCCGTAATGACGCGCGTTGTAAATTGCACAGTTACATAAAAACAGTCGATTACAGTCCACAGAAATGTTTAATTAATGTAATTAACGTGTTTGCGGTTATGCTTGAGTTTTTATTGTAATTAACAAGGGGTAAGGTTATTTTTTTAAATGAAACAGAAGTTTCCGTGCATATTTACATATGTACATTTATAAAGCTTAACGGCCTTACTACAAAAACTAAAACATCTGTTAAACACTTGTCTAAAAAAGTGTGACTGTAAAACGGACCTTATTTCAACGTCATAATCTGAATTTTTTTTAGACAAGTGTTCAGCAGACTTTAAAATTTTTTTGTGGCACGACGGAAAGAGTTTATTTGTTTGTTTGAATACGCTAGTCTCAGTATTGGTCCATTTAGTGTCAGTTTCAGCTGGTTATAACCGGTTCCCCAAGGGAATTACTTCCCGCAATCGAATAAAACGGAGTCCAAAGCCTTTCTCGATAAATAAGAACCTGACAGCGAAATATTTTTTTAAATCATACCAGTCAATCCTTAGATTGACTCGTCAAATAAAATCAAAAAAGTCGTTTATTCAAACTTGCCTACAAAACAGCACTTTTCGAACGTCAGAAATTTACAAAAGACAGCCCTCAAAACGCCCACCCTTCACCACTTCCTATGTGTTTTTGCTGGGAAGAAGTGGCGCAACAAACTCCCCAGCAACACATGTCTTTCTATAGGTTAGAAGAACCTTTCAACAATTTATTATATAGAAACAAAGAATTTCGTCATTTTTTTTTTATATTTAAATTTTTATAATTATTAGTAGGCATTAGTTATAATATACTCTAACACAGTGAAACTACGTTCCCGACTATGTCTGGATGTCGTCCTAAAGTTATGTCTAACTTTGTCTGCACAACGGAAGAGCTCAGATGCTGTAGCCGAAACGATTTCAGCTAAATTAGCTCTAGGAATTCCTAGACCCTTGACTGTATTGTCATTTTCAGAGATATATTAGTATGTTATCTATATTCTGAACATGTTTTGATGCAGTTGACTGTCCCTGTGAGTGTGTTGGACTAACCAAACAACTGTATGCATGTTTTATGCAGTTGACAGCTGTCAATTTTCAAGAAGTTGATGATTGATACACCTGTGCATCGGAGAGCATGTAAATGTCGGTCCTGCTTGCCCCATCCAGTCCCATCGCGCTATGAGAGTGAAGGAATAGTGAGTGCATCTGTGTCTGCGCAAATGCTCGTGCACTATAATACTTACCTATGTCCTGCGCAGTTGTCTGATCTCCTTATTTGAAAACAGCTGTCACAGCCGATAATCGGCTATTAGGACAGCATCATCATAAGACGCGGTGACACTGTATATTTATAACCCGACTGCGCCGCAAAGGACTGTAATTTTATAGAAGTCTTCCTCTATATTAAGACGCCCTGTGCTCAAGAAACTACAACTAGGTACTTCAAAATAATAATATTACTCACAGATAGCATTCACTTTGAAACGGGAACAGCAAATCAGATTTTGACACTCGACTAGTTATGGATTGCATCTGACCTTAATTCGTCTTCATTGCTCCTAGATCTTTGCTACCCCCTCCTTCCTCCACCCGCTGGTTTATTACAAAGAGCTTTCTAAAGGTGCAACTATACTTTAGCTACTTTTTCTGGTCAAAATATGATATTTAAAAGTACTCGAATATAAATCTGCGCAAAAAAAATTAACAGAATCTCGCCAATACAAGAAAAGTCAAAATCGTTTATTGAAACTAAGCTAATTAAATTAGCACTCCTTCACGTCAATGTTTACAAAGAAAGCTCCCATTTCACCACTTCCCAATGTTATGGCTGGGAAGAAGAAGCGGTGAAGAACGAACTTCCTAGTAACACAGATGTCTATATTACAATTTAATTATTGGAATTACAATTTGTTTCTTTAGAACCAATATGTTGTTATTCACTTAAAATTGCGGATGCATACTACACATTTGTGAAGGGTTCGCTTCGGCCACTATAATATTACATTAACTTAGTGCGAGTTGCCTACACAAAAAAAATATTATTAAAAAAAAGTTGCGGTTACTGACCCGTGTAAACTCATTATCATTGTCTTTGTGTTAACTTGGCGACTCGATTACTACTGAGTCCTCTCGAGCTCCATCCAAAGACAAATGCATGAGGTACCTTCTTACAGTTATGAGGATACCAGCTGTCATGGTATGTGATGCGGAGGAATGAAAGTCATGTTGTGAGGAAGGTGATGAGTATGAATGTGGAAGGACGACCAAAGAAACGATGGATGGATTGTGTGAAAGTCGACATGGCTAGAAAGAACGTTACGAAATAAGATGATGGCAGACAGAAGAGTATGGAAGAAGAAAACATTAGGATAAGGGCAGGAGGATGATGATGATGACTTACACTTACACATGGCTCACCCGCTTTCGTGAAAATAAAACATTTTTACACGACCCCACTCAAGGCCCTAATCTAAATTCGAACGCAACGATTAAAGAGTTCAAACAACATTGCTATTTCGAAAAAAGAACATATTTTCCTGGTTGGCACAATGCCACGTTTTGGCGGGAAATGCTACGGTACAATTATAACGAGCAACTTTTAGGTTATCTGTCATGTCAAACTGTTTTGCACGATACTTTAATGAAAGTAGCGTGTTGTAGGATATTTATAATGCATTGATTTATTGAATAAATATATTTAAAAAAACATAATGGCGTCCACGGCTATGGCTACGGTGGCTTTTCTCATTTAAGGAGATCAGCCAGCTGAGCAGGACATATTATAGTGCACGAGCATTTGCGCAGACACAGGTGCACTCCCTATTCCTTCACTCTCATAGCGCGATGGGACGGCAATCCGACACCACCGGAAAGAGATCAGGCGCAGGACCGACATTTACGTGCTCTCCGATACACGGGGAAATCATTCACCAACTTCCAGACTACGGGCTGCTTTGTGAAAGCTTAAGAAAACCCACAAAGCGATTTCGGCCCGACCCGGGAATCGAACCCGAGAACCCGAGCACAGCAGCCGCGCTTGCGACCACTAGACCAACGAGACAACTATCTGTATAACTTCTGTAAACTATCTCTGATCCGTGGTTTTACCCACGTCCCATGGGAACTAAAAATTCGCAGCCGCACCCGTCTTAAAAGTAGCTCATGTATGTTATTGTAATTCTAACCATCCTAACCAATCCCTACGTATATGTCACCGGAAAATAACAAGATCCGTAAGTTTATAAATTTACTAGGAAGTTTATAAACTTTCGTAAGATTCTAAACGGGAGATAAAATGTAATATTTTACGTCCACATTTTTGTAAATTGATAAACTTACTGAACTCACTCGTAATAAAATAATAAGTAAGCAGTAACCAAACGCTACGCGCGATCTGATTGGTTGGCTGTCACGTGTCACTTCTCCTTCTTAAGCATTATAATTATAATAAATCATTTATTTGCTTTTTAAACATGGTATTTTTGGTGTTCCATAACATATAAAGGTACAATCATGTTTAGCTATGCTATAGCATGCAAAAATTTTATCCTCATTTGTCTTTGCGATTCTACATGATCTTCGCATGCTGTTACTGTATGTATCAATACATACAAACTGTAATATCATATTATTTTTAAAAAGAGTAACCATTGAGTTTCTTGCCCGTTCTTCTCCATAGGAAGCTACTTTTGGAATGGGCAACTAGAATCAAACTTAGTTATAATTTTGACGTTCATAAGTGCTTGTAAAGGCCTAAGTGAAATAAATGATTTGACTTTGACTTTGACTTTTCTAACTTAAACCTAACTCTTACTATCATAAACTAAGTAACCTATTTAAGATCAAAATTTATTTCAAGAAATTCACCAACACTATAAAAGCTACATTTGACTAGCCATTCATGTAGTTGTGCCTTCAGAGCTCTTACATATAATAATTTTAGACGTCTGGGAATTTGATTATAAATACGTACACACATTGCAAGGCAGTTTTTATTATACTTACAGCCAGTTTCTTCATCAAAAGTTAAAGCCAAAGTAAAAGTCAAAGTAATGTCTAAAGTAAAAGTAACGGTCAAATTCAATTTTTCTATTAGTTTTGCTGTCACTTTAGCCTTAAAAAACGTATTTGACCGTTACCTTTACTTTAGACATTACTTTGACTTTTACTTTGGCTTTAACTTTACACTTGACATTACTTTAACTTTAACTTTTGATGAAGAAACTGGCCGTTTGTGAGTCTAGGTAGGTCATCAAGAACTAGTGTGTATGGATCACGTCTGCTCCGCTGTAATACCTCATTTGCTGACTTAAACAATTTTTTGTTTTTTGCTACAAAGATACAAATTTCATAAATATAAAGTGATGGTAGCGGTAACAAACCAAGCTTTTTAAATACTGGTTGACATGAGTCATCAGGTTGCATCCCCCAGATTGATCTTAGGCACGGTTCATGTCGGTACTATTACCCCACACGATAAGTCCATAGCACAGCAATGATTCAACGTATGCATGATAAGACATGATTGCCGTTTTGATGTTTGTTACACGTTTCACTATTTTTAAAGCATGTACAAATTTATTGATTTTGGTACTTAGATTATCTACGTGTTCTTTCCAGTTTATATTGTTATCTATTATAACGCCTAAGAATCGCGTATGTGTAACTTCTTTGATACTAGGTATGTTAAGATTGATGTTATTTTTGTAATTGTTACATTGGTTAAATTGAATGAAGACGGATTTCTCTAAGTTTATTTTCAAGCAGTTTACATTTAGCCAGGTTAGTAATGAGTCTATTGTATTATTAATTTCAACCTCATGGTCTTTAACAGTATGACATGTTTTGTTGGACTGTTGTTACTATTCTAGATATATCATCAGCAAATAATATGCACTTATGTATAGTTATTTTAATGATATCATTTACGTAAATTAAGAATAGCATGGGGCCAAGCACACTTCCTTGTGGGACGCCATATTTGTTTAGATTATAGTTTGAACGGTATGAAGCCATGTCTTTATTTTTATTAATTTTGTTTATAACGACGCTTTGTTGCCTATCACTTAAATATTGCCACTATGAACATTGATCAATCAGAGAGCAGTGTGCTATTTTACGTATTTCAAAGATCGTATATTTAAAAGAGTTTCTATAATTGGTCGAACCATATAAAATCTTACGAATAGATATTCGTTACTTTATAAATTTACCGTATGACATCGGAAATTGATAAAACGAAAATGTGGACGTAGAATATTACAATTTATCTCCCGTTTAGAATCTTACGAAAGTTTATAAACTTCCTAGTACATTGATAAACTTACGGATCTTGTTATTTTCCGGTGACATATATAAAAATAGAAAAACTGACATCCAATTGTACCAAGGGGTTTCGAGTTGCCCAGGTAATTGGGCTGAGGAGGACAGATAGGCAGTCGCTCCTTGTTCAGCACTGTAAAGTAGCGTTTGCACTCGTAGCTGCTTCGAAGATAGTTGAGAAAGGTTTCGGCGTAGGAATCGCAAATCTATTTTAACGATAGTTTTGGCAGCTATAAAAAAAAAAAAAAAAAAAAAAACTATAACTAATTATATCCACCTGCATTAGAGACGCGGTCGTTGCAAGCCAAATGATAATTATAACATGAGAGTGACTAATTTTGATGTATTTGATGAAGTATTTAATGACAACGAATTCTTAATCACTATATACATAGAATACATGGTATGGGCATGTAATGAGGAGGGATGATACGTATGCAACAAAGTGTGTGCTAAGTATGAATGTAGATGGATGGAGAGGAAGAGGAAGACCTAAGAAAAGATGGATGGATTGCCTGAAAGATGACATGAATAGGAAGGGAGTGAGTGTCAGTATGACGAGTGACAGGGAAAAATGGAAGAAGATGACATATTGCGCCGACTCCAAATAAAATTTTGAACAGGGCAGGAGGAAAAAGAAGATATACGTATAATACCATAGATACTAATACTTACTACCATGTCTCGTGGGCATAGTAATAATTAATAATTCGTTTATTTAAAGACAACAGAAAGGTCCACTTGGTTAGTAACAAAATAAATACTTAAAAAAAAAAAAAAAAAAAAAAAAAAAAAAAAAAACTATGTTAGTAAGGAACACACAAATATAAAAAACAATGTTTAGCTTCGCCTAACTAAAACCTGCATAAAATGCTTGATGATAGGCGAATCAAGTTTTATAAGTTTGGAAAACAAGGTCTACAAGTCGCTTCGTGTCAGTTTGTCGCAAGATACTCAAAACTGATACACAGGTTTTCATATGGTTTTCACAAATAGATAGAGTGATTCATGACTACCGTATTGGAAGGTGCATTATGACTTGATGGATACCTATCCACCATCTACATTCCGTATCCACCGTATCGTGAAGTCGCTTATGACTAATTTGGGACCAGCAATATTATTTCACAAGAACTGTATTTTGTTTCAAGTAAAAGTGTTAGAATATAACTAATATTCTCTCTCTCTTTGTTTCAGAACTGAAATCCTGCCCTTCATCCATCCATCGCTCAAATCTGAACTGTCAAACTTCCCGCCAAAATGATCTGTCAAAAGGACCACAGCTAAAAAAAAAGTGAAGTGCTACGTTCGAAAACAAACGCTGGCATACAGATAGCATTTGGCAATTAGAAAAAATAGTGTTCAAAAATGATTTTTAGAGAATTATAACTTTGGAATTGGGTTAGGAGTATAATTAAAGATGGCGACTCCGCCGGAATCTCCCGTTGAGGAGCACGCTTACGAGTTGGAGCCTAGTCGGACGCCGAAACCGATCCCAGTTGCTTTGGAAGAACTTTGCCGCCAAACGAAGTTTTCTAAACAGGAGATCCGTGTCATGTACAGAGGTTTTAAAACGGTGAGTATTTTTAAGACATTTTTTTCAAAGTCAAATCATTTATTTCATTTAGGCATTTACAAACACTCATGAATGTCAAAAATATAAATAAGTTTGATTCTAGTTGCCCATTCCGAAAGTAGCTTCCTATGTAGAAGAACGGGCAAGAAACTCCATGGTTACTCTTTTTAAACAAACTATGGGAGGTATTACAACATGCGAAGATCATGTAGAATTGCAAAGAAAAATATATATGAGAATAAAAATGAAAATACAGGAATGAATTTTAAGCAGTGCACAAAAAAAAAATTCATGATAATGAGGCTGAGTTTGTTAAAAAATATATAAAGCTGAAAAGTTTGTTTAAACACGATATATCTGATACTAGGTACAGGTCAATTAGAAAAGATCTTTCAGAGTTTATAGCCCGATAGCCTAATTTATCGAAAAACACTATAGGTGACTCTTTTCCGAGGTGCTTAAAGTAGTTCCCAAAGGATGCAAGTAGCACTGCTGGTGAAAGCAAATTATAAAAAATAAACAAGAAAACAAACTTCTTAACCTCTACATAAATATTGTTACATCAATTACAAACAATGACTGCATATTTTTTATGAAACTCGTTAAAATACTGCATTTCAATACTAAGAAACGTTTAAAGTTATGACTAACACAAATCAAGATCGTAAACTTAGTCAAGCTTTACTTAAATCTAACTTAAATTGTAGTACAACACGACATGCGGTGTTTAACTTAGATTTACAAGCACAAATGACCTTTTAAGTAAATTCTAAGTTGTTTGTACTTAATTGGCGTTTTTAACACGCTTATATAGCTTCACTTGTAACTAAGTATGTAAAAAAATCTTGGAATCTTAATTTAACCCACTTCCCGAATCTTGGAATCCTAATTTGACCCACTTCCCGGTCTTCGATTGGGGTGAAATTTTGCACACGCTCTGAGTTTTAATGACAATATGTGACTAGCTAAGAAACGTCATTATAAATCCAATATGGCGGCCTCCCCAAAATGGCGGACTGGCTATTTGAAATCCACCCCCCATGATATGGGTATCAAATGAAGGGTTTGCTGTCAGGAATACGAAAAAAAGTAAAATAAAAATAATAGTTTAAAAAACGAAGTAAAAACCGCATGGGTCCGTCCATCATAAGGTGAAGCAACGCTTTTGGCTTCCGTGTTTCGTATGGCACATTAAACTGTAGGTCCCGGTTGTCATTTGAACATCTTTGGCAGTCGTCACGGGTAGTCAGAAGTGGATATCAAGAGAGTATCAGGTGGTCCAAATAACCGGAGGTCAAATAGACAGTCGCTCCATGAGGCACACTGGTACTCAGCTGATATTACTTAGTATGGAAAAATACCCCAACAAGGTTGGGAATAGGCTAGGGAGATGATAACATGCAAAGTACCTTCATATTGCAATGCAAGCAAAACCAAGGTACAGGCAATAACTAGTATGCTATACAAAATTCTATATTCAAAATGACAGCAAAGTTACCACAAACAAAATAAATAGCGCGGTGCTTTGTTTATGGCTCACTAAACATCCTCGAATTAATTCAATAGGTTCGGTGGTCTCGTTACGGTAAGGTTTGTAGCTTCTTAAGCTAGAATAGAGGTCGTAATAAATATTCTGTCACCTACTTTCGAACTAGAATTTATTTTATAGGAGATTTTATTAATCTAGAGATTTTAATAATCAAATATTTTTTGGGGTCGGCTTCCAGGCTACATTATTGCAGCTGAGTACTAATGTGATACATGGAGCGACTGATTTCTGACCTCCTGAATCCAGGACCTGGGAAACCAGTGCCCCTGGTAAAACTGGTTGTAAGGCTTACTAGCTTCTGACTGCCAAGGGTTCAATGACAGTCGGGACCTACAGTTTAGCGTGCCTTCCGAAAAACAGTCATTATGTTGGAGTCCAAGATATACTTATTCTTATTTATTTATGCACTAGAAAAAAAATTGCACTAGAAATAAAAAAGATATACTTAGAAAGTACATACATACAAACTTAGGAAAGTTGCATTGTTACACACTCATACTTGAGAGGTTGGTTCTTTACCCACTGGGCCACCACGACTTCAGAAGTAGCATCACTCCAATAATTTCAAGTACAGCTGATTCATACATAAGTACAGACGAAGCCAGCAAACGAAACTAGTCCACAGCCCAATAAAATAAACCCCAGTACACATTGGCACGCAATTTTGCGTGTTAAAACACGAGTGCTTTTTGGACACGGAAACTGTCTGTGTCACAGTGGAAGCTAAGCTTTTTGTTTTTATAGCGAAGTATAAAGCTAAAGTTTTTTTTTTTTTTTTTAATAATAATCTTGCGATCGGCTTTACCAGCCTTAAACAGATTTTTTGTGAGGATTTATTGACAGTTGAGAACTGTTCCTCCAGCGAGGAAACCGTCTCATATTAGATTGGGATTAGTCAACAAAGAACGTCAGATGTGTGTTGTCTTTTTAGCCGTCTGTCCTTTACCGATTCACAGAGTGCTGATGCAAGTGTGTTGGTATGAGCGTCGATGCGACTCTTGTAAGCTTTAACTCTATTTTCTATTTCTTTCTTGAAGCTAAAGCTAAAGCTTGAGTTTTTAATTAAGTCGTGGTAGGTAAAGGACCAACCTCTCAAGTATGAGGGCGCGGGTTCGATCCCAGGTCAGACAAGTACCAATGCAAATTTTCTAAGTTTGGATCCTAGATACCATTGACTGTGTTTCCGCTGGCACGTTAAACTGTAGGTCCCGGCTGTCATTGAACATCCTTGGCAGTCGTTACGGGTAGTCAGAAGCCAGTAAGTCTGACATCAGTCTAACTTAGGTGTATGCGGTTGCCCGGGTAACTGGGTTGAGGAGGTCAGATAGGCAGTCGCTCCTTGTAGAACACTGGTACTCAGCTGACTCGGTTAGACTGGAAGCCGACCCCAACATAGTTGGGAAAAAGCTCGGGAGATGATGACTGATCTACGGTAATACAATCTAACTGAATAAATACAGTTCAAAACAAACTGTCCTGCAGTAATATACTAACATATACTAATTACGTTTATACGATGGATTAACGTAACTGCTTCACAGAGAACAACTTTAGATTGGATTAGATTAGATTATTCTTTATTGTACATCAAAAAAAGAATTGACAACACAGAACATCACAACACGCAAAGTACAGTACAAATGGCGGTCTTATCGCTAAATAGCGATTTCTTCCAGACAACCTTTGGATGGAGTTTATCTGTAGAACACAATGAAAAAACGGGCAGTTTAGGGTGTACATACATAATATAGATTATATATAAGTGATAAGTACCAAAGATATAAAAAATAAATAAAAATAAATATTCAATAAACGGAAAATAAAGATAGAAGAACAAAGATAATAAAAGAAAAAATAATAACAATACAGCGATAGTAGTCAAAGAGCCAAGTAGTGATCCTTGACCATTTTTTAAAAAACTGCAATCGACTGCGCACGCCTTATTGCTACTGGCAGTGCATTCCACAGACGAGTGGCTTGTACAACAAACAAACAAACTTTAGATTGTAACTTTGTACCTAACTCGGATTAAAACTCACCAGTTGCCAGTTAGTTAAGCCTCCGTCAATTTTAACGATGGTTTCAATGCAGGACTTTAGTTAACTTTAGACAGCCTTGTTAGTATAGAAGTAGAAAAAACCAGCCAAGTGCGAGTCGGACTCGCGCGCGAATGGTTCCGTGCCATTATTTAGAAAATTAGCAAAAAATCACGTTTGTTGTATGGGAGCCCCCCAAAATATTCATTTTGTTTTAGTTTTTAGTATTTGTTGTTATAGCGGCAACAGAAATACATCATCTGTGAAAATTTCAACTCTCTAACTATCACGTTTCGTGAGATATAGCCTGGTGACAGACGGACGGACGGACGGACGGACAGAGGAGCGAAAACAATAGGGGCTCGTTTTGGGTACGGAACCCTTAAAAGTCGTGGTAGCCTAATGATTAAGAACCAACCTCTCAGCATGACTGCGTGGTTCGATTCCTTCTTAGTCAGATGCCAGTTAGTCTCACCAGTCTAACCAAGGAGTATTGGGTTGCACGGGTAACTGGGTTGAGGAGGTCAGATAGCGTAGCGATAGCCATTTCTTAACAGTTCAGACACCTTAAAAATGGAAGCTCGTCGAAAAATACATCTCGCGTGTCTGGTACACAAAGTAATCTTTAAAAAGAAGCCAACATACTTGTACGACAAGCTGGACTGGGTTAGAGACGTGCAGCAGAGATATACACGTAGGAGAGAGGCAAATAAGCTAGTGATACCTGTTCACAGAACGGCTCAGTATAAGGGGGGGTTTAAATACTCTGCTACGAAAATATGGAACGACCTACCCCCTCCTTTACGTAGTAGCATGTCCCAGGTAACATTAAAAAAATATCTGACAATATTATTTCTTAATAAACAAAAGTTAGAGTAGCAACCACCTAATATAGTGTCAGTCACACTATAGTTCGGCCATTCAGAGAATGCGTTCCTGACACGTCGCGATTGAACTGACGACGTAACTACATTCATTGATTATTGATATAATAATGTTGTTTTAATGCTCCTCAATTGTTAAAACGGTAAACAACCAGCAAAAATATTTTTATCGTAACTGCAACGCCATTGCAAAGTTACGTCGTCAGTTCAATCGCGACGTGTCAGGAACGCATTCTCTGAATGGCCGAACTATACCTACCTCTAACAGCGTTCATTGTTCATTGTTCTTGATGTGTGTGTAGTGTTATTTGTGTAGTGTAACTTGGTTTGGATATGTTAACTTTTTTCTACCTACCTAAGCTCTCTTACAAACTGTTTTTTTAAGTTATTTTTTTTTTTTAATTGTTTTAAAATTTCGTGTGCGTGTAAATTGTACCGTTTTAATTTCAATGATGGTCAGGGGATATCTGAAAATCAGGGCTGTGCGCAGCACAGCTTATACTGAGATATACCCCTTGCCACACTGGTTCTTTTTTTTTTTCTTGTATACTTTTTGTTATTTTTCAATGACTGTATGTGTGGCTAAATAAATGGTTTAAATGGTTTAAATGGTTTAGATAGGCAGTCGCTCCCTGTAAGACATTAGTACCTACATTAAATTAGACTGGAAGCACCCCAACCCCAACATAGTTGGGAAAAGGCTCGGGAATGATGATGATTAAAAATATTGTTAGAAAATGATTATCTATCGCTTTACTTTAGCTGGATAACAATCCTAATCTTTTGTCTTCAAGCTAAAATTGCCATTACTCGAAGTAATCGCACGCAAACTAACGGTTTCAATCAAAATTATATTAATCATAATCATCAGGCTTTTTATCGTCCCACTGCTGGGCTACGGCCTCCTCTCACACGGAAAAGGATTGAGCGTTAATCACCACGCTTGCTCAAAACGGTGAATTATTTTACACAAGCTGTTTTCCCGCGGTTTCACACGCATCCTAAAGGAACTACTGCCGGTACCGGGATAAAATATAGCCTACTAGCTTCCGCCAGCGGCTTCGCACGCGTCGAGTTTGGTTATAGCGTAATTACAAGAGAACTCCTCAAAAGTCCGGGATAAAAACTATCCTATGTTCTTTCTCGAGGTCAACTCTATCTCTGTACCAAATTTTATTACAATCAGTTCAGTGGTTTAGACGTGAAAGCGTAACAGACAGACTGACAGAGTTACTTTCGCATTTATAATATTAGTAGGGATGTTACTCGGGTATAATGTAGCTTTCCAACAGTGAAAGAATTTGTACAAAGAAAGAAACAAAGAAATGTAGTCTGTCAAAGAAATATGGGTCTCTTTATAATATTAGTATTAGTACAGAAGTATAGATTAATATAGATAGAATTTTTGAATTGAAAGCCGAGCTCCATTTAAAAATTCTGCTGCATCTACTTAACCTGAAAGGTGACCCTGCCAATTAGAGAAAAGGCTAGGCAGAAAATATAAACGTAGGAAATAGTTCCACCTTATTTGATGTCAGAGGCCGTCTTCAAACGGCCATGTTGTGAACATCTAGGGTTGCCAGATTACAAATACCTATATTTTAGAAATTTCTGAACTTTTTTTTGTATTTCAAGTCGACCCCTAAAAGAGTTGGTAAGAGGCTAGGCTATATACTGATAATAATATAAAGCTGAAGAGTTTGTTTGAAATCTCAGGAACAAATCGAATAGGTACCTATATCAGGAAAAAAAAAACTTTCACTGTTTTTTTCTTTTTATGTTCATTGTTTGTTTTGTCCCTTATTTATTTATTTGTTGTTTGTTGCGTCATTTGTGTGCTAAAATAAATGGATTTTCTTTCTTTCTTTCTTCTTCACTCTTAGGTAAGTAACCCATTATGGTGAGAAGGCTACAGGTTACCTTTTATCCACGTGCAGGAAAAACTTCCATCAGTACTCGTATAAAATGACGGGCGAGAACTTAATCACATTCAAAATCTACCTTATTTATTATAAACATCTTAATCATTGTTATTAACACGCTTATATTAGCTTCACTTGTAACTATGTATGTAAGAAAATCTTGGAATCTTAATTTGACCCACTTCCCGGTCTTCGATTAGGATGAAATTTTGCACACGCTCTGAGTACTGATGACAATACATGGCTAGTGAGTTTTTTAAACTATTACCTAATTATATTTTTTAACTTAAAAAAACTACCATTCTGCTTAATTTTTTACTTGGCAACCCTGTCTACAACAATGAAACAGAGTCTGTCTGTCTGTTTTGAACAAAACATAGCAAGCTTTTGCCGGGCGGTCTATTCTTTAGCAAAAACTAGCTTTATCATTCGGATTTGCTTGGAAAAAAGTAAAATAAAAAGCTTGCTTAATTTATATGTATGGCTGCTTGTTTTGCGTATTATCATCGGCACGAATCTTGAGCGCTAACCTTTACCTGCGCAGAAGTAATTTATTGGGTCCCTTTTGTGGTATGAAGTGAGACGCGAGGGCGGGCTAAAGCGGTGATTGGCCCGCAGCGCATCGCGTCATAGCCGTCACTCGGGATTGGTTCTTTGCGAATAAATCACGTCTGCGCAGATGAAGGTCAGCGCTCAAGATTCGTGCCGACGATTATAGTAACTTCTGAATACATACTGATAAAACTTTAATTTAATTGTTTAGCCTATAGTTTTATAGTTTCGTTGTCTAGTCTTATGTTTGTTCCTACACTAATTTTTTTTTATGTTTAATAATAAGGTCAATTGTTGGATTTTTATTTTTTTATTTAATTTTTTTTCTCTCTATAGATTTATTAATTATTGTGTTAGTTGTAAGTTTAATTTTATTTTGCTGTGCCCTACAGGGTCCACAATTGTACTTAGCTCTAAGCCATATTGTTACACCTATTTTATACATACTGATAATTGGATATGAACTGAAGGGTAATACCTAAACAAATATAATAAAGAGGATTTTTTTTTTCTTTATTTCTTTGTACCGTAAAGGCGACGAAACTACTGAACTGTTTTGAAAAATTCTTTCGCTATTAAAAAGCTACATTATTTCCGAGTAACATAGGCTATATTTTATTCCGACACGGACTGTAATTCCCACAAAACAGCTAGCTTATATCGGGTGTGTCGTTCATAATCACATTAAATGAAATGCGTTAATATACTGGTTAATATATGTCGATTAACACAAAGAAAAAAGAAAAATACGTAAAAATAATAAACGGAATTTTTCAAACAAAGTAAATAGAATAAAAATGTGCGAAAATTAGAACACCATATAAAAGTCAGTCATTACAATGGTTACATTACAAACAACTGAAATTCTCCCTTGAAAACTGACAGCTGTCAACTGATCAAAACATTCGATACTCCTAACTTTATCTCTGCTTTATACATGATGTTGTAAATTACAAAAACGAAAAATGACTCCTGTGGTTAAACTACTGAATGGATTAAGTTATTTTTTTTACAATTGGCCATAGAATATCATAAAGTATATGCGATAGGGTTTAATGTGATTGTGAACGACACACCCTGTATATAGCTTAGGTATACATAAGAAGTAGTTCCCCCGGAACACGGCCAGTCACTCATTTTACAATTTTTCAAAATGTACGAGCAAAATTTTGTCTTTTCAAGTTTACAAAACAGATTTTCCGAAAATAAACATGATCCCCGTCACAAACTTTCATATGAAGACATAAAAACATCAGTAAGTATTACTCATAAAAATACGAAAGCAACCCTTGCATACTAAAAATCCCGCCATTTGCATTTTTCTCTCGACACACAAACAAACAATATTATTATGACTTCGCAAATGTTACCGTGCTAATGACTGCGAGGGAGACAACGCTATATATTTTCTACAAGAGAGAGCGAGACAGGTAGCTGTGTATTGTTTCGTTTCGAGTGAAAGGTTAGTAGGTGAAGACGTCGACCTTTCGCGCCAAAAATAGAGCGTCGCCGCCATGATTGTTTTATTAGGACACTTCGAATTAGATAAATTGTGTAATCGGGAATTAGCATCTGTCCTTTTACCTACTGACTGCGAATTTCAATAATCGGTCGATCCATTTTTGCGAATAGAGATTGAGTTTTGTCATTGGCTCTGTATAGATTATGTCAAAATGTTGAATCTCTAACAGTAAAACAGTCGATGGATTGGTTATTGAAATCTGCAGTATTTTGTAACTGGATGCAGCTGATGAATGCCACTTATAATACTAAACTAATATTGTCACTTTGATTTCTTTACTTTCTTTATATTATAAAGGCGAAGGTAAGTAACCCTGTCTGTCTAACTTTCAAGCGAAAACTATTGAACCGACTAAAATGCTATTTTGTACACAGACAGTCCAGTTCGTGTCTTTTTTCTCCTTTTTTTGGAAATGATCAAATGACCCCACTCGCTGTGGGTGCAGCGTGAGGGAGTATTACTCTCTTACTGACACCACGTTCCACCATGTTCCTTCTGGAGCACCAAGGCCGCGGTAGCGCCAGGCCAGTAGCTGGAACGTCTAGCTCGACTAGCTCAGAAAGGGCATACCTATACTTTTTAACCAATTTCGGAAAGTAGTGCTCTCGCCACTGAAACCACAGGGAAAAGTCTACTTTGTAATATTATTAATCAACATAATCACAGGTGACCCATTAGACAGATCGACTGTCCAATTTTTTTAACACTAACGGAAGATTATCAGTCATTAGTTGACTTCTATCTGACGAATAAATATGGCGGTTTGACACATTTCCTACAGGCACAAAGGCTGTCAAAACGGTCAAAACGTCAACCATATTTTTCAACTAAAAGTTCACTGACGATTGAAAAACGGCAACTGTCAAAAATCAACAAATGACATACATGGCAGCCTTTTCCTAGCACAAACAGAAGCTAAAATCCGTGTATTTTTGTAGAAATAGTGTCAAAACACTAACAGCGACGTATGAGTGACGTTGAAAGCCACTTCCGTAGGTCTGTGCATGGCTTTATTTGAATTGTTTGTTCGAAATAGACGAGACTGTGGCTACGGGTCAAGTTTTGTGAATATTTTTACTAAAAACTAGACGTTTTAGTTTGCCGGGGCTGCGGGATTGTTAGCGCGAGTTACCGCGGCGCTGGTACATAAAGGGCTTAAGAAGGAACATGGTGGGTTTTAGTCAGTATGACGCTCCCTTCCTGGTTTCACTTTAGTCAGTAAGAGTCTGATACTCCCTGCCTGGTTTCACCGCGTGCCGTGGAAACTACTGCCTGTACCGGGTTAAAATATAGCATATGTTACTCGCAGATAATATAGGTTTCTAATGGTGAAAGAATATTTAAAATCGGTCCAGTAGTTTTTGAGTTTATCCATTACAACCAAACAAACAAAGTTTTCCTCTTTATCCTATAATATTAGTACAGACAAAACTCATTAAAACATTGAAACAATCAACAGACATTTGACACTGAAAGTTAAAATGCTCAGTTGAAATCACAATACCTCTTTGCTGGCGCGGTCGGTTAAAAAGTGACACTCCATAGAAGCTTCCGTTGCGACGCTCTGTTTTGACGTGCGAGCGAACACGCGTGAGTTATAAGCGGTAGCGATTTTATAATAAAGTCAAAACTTCATTTATTCAAAGTAGACTGAAAATTGGCACTTTTTGAAGGTCAAATTTACAAAAGACAGCCCCCAAAACACTCACACAACGTTTCTTAAAACACCCGCCCTTTCTTAAAACACCCGCCCTTTCTTAAAACACCCGCCCTTTCTTAAAACGCCCGCGTAGAGTTCGGTTATATCGCGTTTTCAAGAGAATTCTTCAAAAGTCCGGGATATAAACTATCCTATGTTCTTTCTCAAAGTCATCTCTATCTCTGTGCCAAATTTTATTAAAATCAGTTCAGTCGTTTAGACGTGAAAGCGTAACAGACAGACAGACAGAGTTACTTTCGCATTTATAAAATTAGTAGGGATTAGTATAGATGAACCAGTATGATTGCCTGCCTACCTACGAGCTCCAGTTTAGTTTTGCAATATTTTTGAAAGACTTTTTTAAAATTAAAATTAATGATGACTCCGCTTATGACTCGCACCAAACGTTGAGTTACAAATACCCTCCGTTTGTTAGGACTTACCCTGCCGCCAACCTATGTTTAGATCGATACGTACATTTTACATAACTTGTAACAATGGAAACATTTTAACATTATTATACATTCATTTTAAATGAGTTTTTGTACTTCTAGAGCCCTTAATAGCAGTTTCCCAATCTGAACTCTATGATAATCCTAGAAAGAAAACATACTAGTGTCTCAGAATTCCTAAATGATAAAATAATTGTTTGAAACATACGACTGTTGTTAGTACCTTATTTATTATCAGCCTTACTTATAAAAATCAACTAATCATCTTCTAAGCTTTGTTTTAACTAATTACTACTTAAAGCCTTAAGTAGTGATTAAATTATTTTGACCTATAAACGTTGCTTAAGCATGTCTTAAGTAATGAACAGATAAGGACATAAAAACATACTAATTTCTCAACACTACCGGAATGTTGGTAGCTTCAAAAAATATTTGTCATCAAAACGTTGTGTAATGGCAACAATGGCATCCGTAAAATATAAAATTAAAAAGTTGAGCTGTCAATAAACCGGAAATGAAAAATCAGCTGGTAAGAATCCAGCCATTTTGCTAATTAGCGGGTTAAACAAGGGTGTGAGGCTACTTAATTTGACAGCTCATTTAAGACATTACTAAGAAAACGATTTAGTTAAGCCATGTTTATAAGTTAGATTTTTTCTTAAACACCCCTTAAGTATAACTTATTATTTAATTCTCGTTTATAAGTAAGACTGTATATTTTTAACTTAATTTTAATTTTAGGAGGCCAAACATGGCTACGTTTATTATTTTGTGAGCCCATGTTTATATAAATAAAGTATATTGTATGCCATATCGCTGCCTGCTCATGAAAATTCGTTCATCCGTTTGCGGTTGAAGAGCTAAGCTAAAAAACACATTATCAAACTATGGCCTATATAATATTAATGTGATAGCTATCAAAATAGACACACTATTGGATTAATGGGAAACTATAGCCTTCCTCGATAAATGATCTAAGACTCATCTCCCGAGACCTTTTCCCAGCTATGTTGGGGTCGGCTTCCAGTCTAACCAGATGTAGCTGTGTACCAGTGCTTTACAAGGAGCGACTGCCTATCTGACCTACTTAACACATTTACCCGGCAACCCAATACCCCTTGTTAGGACTGGTGTCAGACTTACTGGCTTCTGACTACCCGTAACTACTGCCAAGGATGTTAAATGATACAACCTCCCTATAATAAGACTGAAGATGATGATTTAGTGACGATGTTTCTTTTGTTTTACAGGAGTGTCCTGAAGGAGTGGTTCAAGAAGAATCCTTCAAGGATATTTACGCGAAGTTTTTCCCCCATGGAAGTAAGTACCTGATATTAGTTTATTTTAGAAGGAGAGTCTAATTTTTCAAGTGTGTGAACGTGTGTGTGTATGTTTTCGAGATTTTTAGGGTTCCACACCAAAACGGTAAAAATACATTGTAAGATAGTAATAGGGTCCCTATTATTAAGTCTTCGCTATCGGTCTGTCATTAATCTGCTTTTGATAACCCGTGTTAGCTAGACAGTTGAAATTATCACAGCTGCTAAAACAATAAATACTGAAAACTAGAATAAAATCAATATTTTAGACTCCCATACATTTTTTGGCCATTTTAAAAGAGAATGGTAAGGGAATCCAACCCTCACCAGGCCAGTTTTTTGAACTGAAATGTTTTTTTTGTATTATTTTTTTTTGCAACACAAACAATACAAATTGTTCTGTTTCAGACTCAGCACTGTACGCCCATTATGTGTTCAAAGCTTTTGATGTCAACTGCAGCGGTGCCATCAGTTTCAGAGTGAGTATAAATCATTCATTCACTCACTCAGTCACTCACATAACCATTCAATCATTCAGTCATTAATTCACTCAATGATTTTCTCAGTCACTTATTGGCACTCATTCAATCATTCACTCACTCAATCATTTACTCAGTCACTCATTTAATCATTCAATTATTTACTCAGTCTTTCATTTAATCATTCACTCATCCAATGATCGTCCTCCGAGCTTTTTCCCAACCATATTTGTGTCGGCTTCCAGTTTTACTAGATGTAGCTGAGTACCAGTGTGCCACAAGGAGCGACTGCCTATCTGACCTCCAAAACCCAGTTACCTAAGCCAGCTAATGAACTTTCTTTGCCATACCAGCTGTTTTCCCACTGTTTCACCCGCGTCCCGTGTTACTCGGGAAGAGTGCACTTTTCCAACAGTGAACGAATTTTTCAAATTGATTCAGTAGTTTCAGAGCCTATAAACAAAAATATGTTTTCTCTTCATAATTAATTGTATAAAATTACGCCATTTTACAAACTTACGTTAAAATTTTGAATGTAAGTTGGTTTCCTAAAAACTGATCATTGATTTAAATGGGGCGCCGCAAAATCCTATTCTATCTAAACTCAGACTTACAGAGTAATTCAGAAAAGAAGAGAGAATACATAATAGAAGATATATTATTTCTGTTATGTCGATGTAACGACAGCAAAAGCAATCGCTGGCTCCCAACTTTAGACGTAAAAGTACGGTTAGAATAAGAAAACTATGGAGTGGCAACCATGTTTTATTTTTAGAATTTTATTTTTAAAAAAGGCTTTTTATTATTATTTTCATTTTGACAGTTTATTTGACTTATAACAGACGCTATTTTCGTTCAATTATTCGAATTTATTTGAGATAACTCGAGATTTGTCGTCGTGGTGGCCTAGTGGGTAAAGGACCAACCTCTCAAGTATGAGGGCGCGGGTTCGATCCCAGGTCAGGCAAAGTACCAAAGCAACTTTTCTAAGTTTGTATGTACTTTCTAAGTATATCTTAGACACCATTGACTGTGTTTCGGATTGCACGTTAAACTGTAGGTCCCGGCAGTCATTGAACATCCTTGGAAGTCGTTGCGGGTAGTCAGAAGCCAGTAGGTAAGTCTGACACCAGTCTAACCAAGAGGTATCGGGTTGCCCGGGTAACTGGGTTGAGGAGGTCAGATAGGCAGTCGCTTCTTGTAAAGCACTGGTACTCAGCTGAATCCCGTTAGACTGGAAGCCGACCCCAACATGATTGGGAAAAAGGCTTCGAATGGAAAAACGAATTATAATACCTACCAATAAAAATTATAAAAAATAAAAATAAAACGTAATATAAATCATTCTTACAATTCCAATATATTAAATGAAAACTGCACTATATTCAAGCATCTTAATTATAGTACACTATAAGAGCCTGTACAGTATTGGGCCAACCGTCCCAGTTTGGGCGCCAACAGTCCCACGTTGGGCGCCAACTAGTTTCTTTACAAACTTTAATGGTCTTACTACAAAAACTTAAACATGTGTCTAAGACTTATTTAAAAAAAATTGTGGCTGCAAAATGGACCTTATTTCAACGTCATAATCTGACAACAAGTCTTAAAACGTAATATAAATCCTAGAATCGCTAGATGGCGCTCATCTAGTAAACAAGTAAAATAAATCCCTGTGTAAATTTTATCTAATTAAAAATAGTTTAAGTGCATTACGAGTAGTTAATAAAGTTAAATTAGTAAAAGTGAGTTCCAAATTACATGTGTAAGTGTTATCCAAAAGAACCGTACTATAATAGTGACAAAAAACTATAATAAACAATTGGCGGTAAAGTGTTAAAACATTTTCTAAGATAACAGTTAATTCAATATCTTTTAACTCTGGAAGTGATTTGAAACTTTGGAAATACCAAGAACCACAGTTTTGAGTGATTGAAATAACATTTTAACCCATAAAACGTTTAAAAAGTGCATTTGTGAAAACTTCATATATCGTTGGAAACTCAAATTATCACAAGTCATTCTCAAATATTGCATTAGTATAGTAACAGCACCGCCATCTATGTTCTCAGTAAGAAAAACTGTTTCTACGACACCTATTGACGAGTCACTGAACTAACTAGTTGATCGATATTTCAACATTAAATATAGTACTGCTATTAGGCACTAGAGGGCATTAAATAAAATTACCATCCAAGAAGAAAAACAGTGTTACTCATTCAAGTTTGATAAATTAGTGAAATGAATTTCTTAGAAAACATCACGTTCCGCCGACCCAGAACAAAATCGGATTCCATGCTCACAGATGAAAACGAACTTCATACAACAAATGTAGTAAATGAGACTGCCACTAGCCTACCCGAATTGTCTGATGACGACGATGACGAAATAAAAAAACTGAAAGAACAAGTGTTCAACCTCACGTTAGAACTACAAAGTGCCCATTCAGAAATAGAATCCCTATCAATTGAGAATAGTAAGCTAAAAAAACTTAACGAAAACTTAACGAAGAAAAATGACATCTTTAAAAAAATAACTAGTAGTCCAGCTAAGTTGAACGTATCAAGTAAAAAGATAAATATAACTAATAACGATGGGTGTGATAAACAAACTCAAACTGAACCAAGCTCTAAAGTCACATCATCAAAACAAGCAAAAAAGGAATTACCGATACCGAAACCACATAAAAGCGCGGGTACGCCGAATAAAGTTTGCGATACACAAGATGATAATACGAAGAAACAGAAGAACCCTAATAAACTACAGCCTACCTCCACTGTCAAACAATCTAACCAACAGGACACGAGTAGTGATATGAAGATATGCATTTTGAGTACGAATAATAAAAACAAAATACTCACAATCGCAGAAAAAACGTTCCCCAATTACAAAGTTTGCCACTACCTGTCACCTGGTTGTGGTATAATGAAACTTATCGACAACATTGATCTCAAGTTGAAAAACTATACAATGGATGATTACTGCCTAATTTTCATCGGTGAAGCAGATTTCCGGCAAACGAACAATTACATCGATTTAACCATCGCTATACGTCAAACTCTTTCAAAAATTAATCATACAAATGTTATAATATGTGCGCCTACTTTTAGACTTAATGGCTATTCAACTATGTATAACGGAAGGATAGAATCATTTAATAGTCTTTTATATCTTGATGCATGTACTCACCATTATGCATATTTGTTTGATTCGAATTATTATCTATCTTATGATTATAAAATGTTTTGGAAGAAATATGGAATTGTAAATAACTACGGCATGTCTAACATATTTATGAATTTGGGCTTGATGATTAAGGAATTTGATATGTGTGATGTAATTAATGTGCCTGATAGAGAAAATTTTGAATCCTCCCATTGTGACACCAACCACAATGAATCTCAATCGTTTTTTCTCTAATAAATACCTCAAAATATTACATCAAAATATTGCAGGATTAGTAAATAAATCTAATATGCTCACTTTATGTTTAGATGAACTGTCAGAAAAAAAGATAAATGTGGATGTTCTGTGCATAACGGAACACTTCATAATGAAAGGATATCAGCATGAATTATATGTGCCTAATTATGGTTTAGCAGCTTACTATTGTAGAGAGGGGAAAAAAAGGGGAGGGGCCTGCATCCTTGTAAGACACGGAATACAATGGAAAGAACTACCTAATATATCAAATTTATCTACATCAGGCTTATTTGAGTGTTGCGCAATTGAACTTACTGATTATAAGATAATTGTTGTTTGTATATATAGAGTACCTAATGTAAATAATCTTAACTACTGTCTGGATAGACTTGAACACCTTCTACAGGTAATATCGCGTGCGCGTTACACTAACATTGTGATAGCTGGTGACTTTAACATTGACGTACTAAAACAAAACAGTTACACAAATGCTTTTGAATATCTTTTAATGAGTTATAACTTAAAACTTGCAATAAAAAAACCTACCCGCTTAGCTAGTATGACTTGTATCGACAACATTGCGCACAACTTTAGTAAGTCATGTAAGACAGACGTAATAGAGCTAGCGTTATCCGATCACACTGCACAACTGATTCATTGTCCAGTACAAACGACGTTTGCTATAAACTATTGGTACGTAAATAAAAGAGACTACAGTACTGAAAATACAGCCAAATTTAAAAATTATATAAAGAGCCTTACATTCTCAGAGATTTACGATACGGATGACCCCAATATAGCGTACAATGCATTTATTGATTTATTTAAATTAATATATGACTTATGTTTTCCAATCAAGCTAACTAAAATAAATGTTGTAAAAAAACCTAAATGGCTGTCCAAAGGTATTAAATTGGGTAGTCGTAAGAAAAGAAAACCTTTGTGGCAGTTTAGATTAAACCCAAACAAAACTAATAAAAAATGTTTTACAAATTACTCACAACTGCATAAAAAAATTATAAATTTAACACAAAAAGCGCAAAACAACCATAAAATAAAATCATCTAATAATAAATCTAAAACAACTTGGCAATTGATCAACCGTGCAAAATATAATCTACCTAAATATAATATCAATAAAATAAAACTAAAAAGCCATACTCTGACAGATCCCAATGACATAGCTGAAGAGTTTAATAACTATTTTATTGATAAAGTGCAGGGGAAGCTTCAGGTTAATAGCAAACCAAAACATTGTAAAATTAACACAAATAGCAAATCAATGTTCATGGCTCCCAGTGTACCACTAGACATCCACAAAATAATAATGTCATTGAAAAATACGAATAGTGTAGGGTACGATTGTATAGCTACCAAGATACTTAAAAGTGTATCAATGGAAATATGCAATCACCTAAGTTATATACTTAATCTATCTATCAGTGCGGGTATCTACCCAGACGCCCTAAAAATATCAATTGTAAAGCCACTCTTCAAAAAAGAAAATAGGGAACAAATGGAATATTACCGACCTATTTCATTAATACCTGTACTATCTAAAGTATTCGAGAAATATATATATAAGGAACTCTATAAATTCATCGAAAAGTTTAATATATTGTGCGAAGAACAAAAGGGCTTCCGAATACATAAAACAATTAATATGGCCATATACGACTTCCTATATAATGTCCTTAGTAATGTTGACAAGCGAAATCCTGTGTGCAGCATATTTTGCGATATGACCCAGGCGTTCGATTATGTACATTATCCCACCTTAATATCGAAACTGGAAGCCTATGGCATTAGAGGCAATGTACTTAGTCTACTCGAATCTTACCTAAAAAATAGAATACAAAAAACTGAGATAACTAAAATTAACATACATAATAAGCGCGAAGAAATATTTAGGTCCACCGAACGTGAAGTTTTATTTGGAGTACCACAGGGGAGTGTATTAGGCCCTTTCATATTTATTTTATACATAAATGACTTACCAAAATGTATTAAACACCCAGTGACATTGTTTGCAGACGATAGCACCATAACAATACCTTGTCAAGTTATAGAATCATATAGAAGTGATATCAATAATAGTTTAGAACAGGCTGTGAACTGGTTAGACTCTAATAATTTAAAAATTAATTTGACTAAAACAAAAACTATTCATTTTAGACAGCGTACTCCTAGCATTAATATTAACATTCAGCACGGTAATAATATAATAGAAGAAGTAGTGAATACAAAATTTCTGGGACTCATAATAGATCAAAAACTAAATTGGGAATCTCACATTGACACTCTATGTAAAAAAATTAGTAAGTCCGCATACGCTTTGCATACACTATCCTCAATAGTATATATGGATGCGCTTCTCACGGCCTATTATGGCCTAGTGGAATCGCACCTACGGTACGGTATTATTTTTTGGGGTAACTCTTCGGGAAGAGAAACAGCTTTCAAAGCACAAAAAAGATGTATAAGAGCTATCTTTAAGTTGCAAACCACTGATAGCTGCATGCCATATTTCAAAGAATATAATATATTAACCCTACCCTGTCTGTACATCCTAGAAATAGCTTTATTTGTCAAATCAAACCCGAATAAATTTCAACTCCTGGCCGATAATTTCCCACGGAGTAGGCGCAACAATAGTTTACTTTATCTACAAACATCTAAAACAGCACTTATGCGCAAAAGTGTTTACTGCATGGCTCCGGTGATATATAATAAAATACCTAAACAGTGGAAAGAATTACCCCTATTGAAATTTAAAAAGAAACTGCGAAAATTTCTACTGAATAAAAGTTACTACAGTATAAGTGAATTCCTCAATGAAAAAGACTTTACTATATAGAGTATTTTAATCAGGATTGATAATAATGCTATTGAAAGCCTTATGTAAGTTAATTACTAGTATATGGGTGAATTTCCCGGGACCAAAAATTGCGTGGCATCGATGAAATCGGTACTAAAAATCATTGTTATAATATTCTTATATTTTTTTCTAAGTAGGTGAAATAGTAATCTATGTGTAGCACTAAATATTTTGTTAATAGGATTAATAGGTTCTCCAAAAAAAATAATTAAACCTCAAAATCTTTCATTGCCGTGTTTGTCCACACGTCACCTTGATGTGTTCTAGACCTTATTGATAAAAATGTATTAGTTATTTATATTAAAACCTATTTTTATTTGATTCGTGAATAGTTAAAGTATTGTTACAGGATACATTTGTTCAAATATTTAAACAATACAACGAATGGTTAATAAAAAATAGTTTGTCTCAGAACTACCATTCATCGCCATGTCCTAAACATATTTGAGAATATTGCTTTTTCTAACGGTTTGCGTCCCTCCCGCTGTGCGCTAAATGTTGCATATTAGTGGACGTCAAGTGTTCGACGTGGAATTACGTGTGCACGTGCCTGCGTTTTCGCGCCATAAATGTAATTATTCAATTTTTTTAGTACTGGACATTTTTTCTTTCATCGCCGTGGATAGGTCTAACTTCTGTTTGAATAAGTTTGTCCTCTTAATTGATCATTCGGTACAATGCCATTTATCTTATGATTATTTGTGACGTGTTAATTACTGTGAATTATTAACAGATTTTTGTTTTTTTGATGTTTTTGCCTTGATATTCATCGCCGCGCTCTCATTTCCGTGGTTTCCGTGGTCAAAATTTGCTATGTCAATGAAAAAAAATACACGGGGATGAAAAAATTTTCATTTCCATGCCTTGTAAAACAATTTCGTTTCATTGCCGTGGCCACATGTTTCATTACCGTGACTTATGTTTTCATCGCCACGGCATGATTAAGAAAAAAAATCAATTTGTACTATACAGTCAACTACAAAATGATATTTCCACGTTCACCTCACAAAAAAATTATAAACATAATAATGGATTGATTCTTTCTAGAAAGCCAAGATGCCTAAACCGAAACTATCGGAAGAGGAGAGAAAGGAAAGAAAAATATTGTCTGAAAGAAACGACGTGAAAAGTTCTTTCATTGCTATGGACGCACGTTTCATTGCCGTGCATGCATGTTTCATTGCCGTGCCATGAAAATTTTAAGCTTGTATATCTCGTTAGATTTTTAAGCTATCTACTAGATATTAAGTAAGAATACATATCTTATCTAAAACTTAAATAAAAACTAATTTTCCTTGTTCTAAAGTTGAAGAATAAAAAATCCACGGAAATGAAGATTTTATTGGACCTGTTGAAATTCACCCATATGTCATTTTTTAATTTAGTTTATTTTATTTTTACTTATAATGTCCTTTAAAAAAAAATCTGTTTGTCTTAAAAAAAAAAAAAAAAAACTATTTAAATTTGCATGCCTTCATGGCAAAATATGGCTGAACTATTGTAATGTATCTGTGTCACCTGTATTGTACCCATATTTGCGAATAAATTTATCTTTATCTTTATCTTTATCTTTAAACTGACGTTTAAAAGTTTTTGTGGTAAGACGGTAAATATTTTGTTGAACACAACTCCACAGTTTTCATATTCTTACCCTTCATACAATACACGCTCTAATATCCTTGTTTTGATCGTAGATACAGCGTGTTTTCATCCCCTTTTATACAGGCTGCTCCAATTTGTTAATATACGGACGTTTTTACGGGAATAACAAACACGCTTCGTATGAAGTTAACTGTTTATATGTTGACTCTTGGTTATTAGTATAAAGTAGGGTATGTAGTTAACACATTCTACATTTGCGCTACAAGGATTTTATGAGTCCCAAGACTTAAAAATGAAGGGTAGCCAAGCATTTTTTTTTTTACTTATTTTTTCTTATAAACAACAAAAGATCGTTTTACTTAAAGACTATTTATAGGTACTATTTACGATACATCCAAACTAATATTATAAATGCGAAAGTAACTCTGTCTGTCTGTCTGTCTGTCTGTCTGTCTTTCTGTCTGTCTGTCTGTCTGTCTCTTCTTCACGCCTAAACTACTGAACCGATTTGTGTGAAATTTGGTACAGACATAGTTTGAAACTTGAGAAAGGACATAGGATAGTTTTTATTACAAAAAATAAAAATAAAAAATAAAATTTATTACGGACATACAGTGCCATCTATTGGTCAAATGTCGAGCTGTTCCTATGCTCCGTAGATAGATGGCGTTAATCGCGCAATGGTGTCACTACACGTGTTCGGTTCATGTTATTGTTTTAATTCATCCTGCGGGAGCGGGAACTTCTCAAAAATCCCGCGAGATCGGGAACTATGTGGGTAAAACCAAAAATCTGCCGGAAGTCACTATTCCACGCGAACGAAGTCGCGGGCAAAAGCTAGTTTTATATACTTTTGACGTTAACTTCATGCATGACTCTAATGTCAAAAATTTGCCATCCCTAAGCAAAACTAATTATGTATTTTATATGGTAAGGTAACCATGTATAAGATCTACCAAAATGGAACGAAAAAAAAAAATTAAGAAGAAGAAACAGTCGACTCATCATCCTCTGAGCCATTTTCCCAACTATGTTGGAGTCGGCTTCCAGACTAACCGGATGTAGCTGAGTACCAGTGCTTTACAAGGAGCGACTGCCCTATCTGACCTCCTTAACCAAGCTACCCGGGCAACCCGATAGCCCTTGGTAAGGCCGACCCTGGTAAACAGTCGACTCTGGTTATTAAAAATAACATAGAGAGAAAAGGCTAGGAAGATGATGATGATGGAAAAATTCAACTTTATCACTCCTACCATTTAACAGTGGTAACAGTTTTATAGGAAAATCGTACTTATTACTATTGAGTTAAGGTGCATGACAGTTACCACTGATGTGCAGTCTACCGTACAAGTAAATAAACATGCTTGGAGATTCTTCAAAAAATTACGTTGTACCCTTCTGGCTTTTTCATTTTGGGACGATTTTGGGACATTCTGGACTTAATACTCAGGGACCCTCTTAGGCCGTGTAATTAAACTGAACACTGTAGTAATTTTGGTAAATTTTGCTTAAAATTAACATGATAGGGTCTAGGGTCAGATATTTTGAATAAGTGTGTGTTTTTAGTAGATACTAGCTTTCGCCCGCGGTTTCACCCGCGTCCCGTGGGAACAACTGCCAGTATTGGGATAAAATATAGCCTATGTTACTCGGGAAGAGTGTAGCTTCCTATCAGTGAAATCAGTTCAGTAGTTTCTAAAGCTTTAAGGTACAAACAGACAAACAAAAAATGATTTTTCTTTATTATAACACACTAGCTTCCGATGAAAGTAGCCTATGTGTTAATCCAGG
Source organism: Helicoverpa zea (assembly GCF_022581195.2). Classification (NCBI taxonomy): domain Eukaryota; kingdom Metazoa; phylum Arthropoda; class Insecta; order Lepidoptera; family Noctuidae; genus Helicoverpa; species Helicoverpa zea. The sequence continues at coordinate 4,691,603 of NC_061480.1, read as the reverse complement.
GTATCACCTATCTACATACCAAATCCGTCCAGCCGTTTTTGCGTGAAAGAATAACAAACATACATCCATACATTCTCATAAACTTTCACATTTATAATATTAGTAGGATAGTATAGATTATAGATTGAATAGAACCTTCAGCGGACACGGGCAAAACAGTGGTAAACAATACAGCTTCACTGCATAGTATAAAACAAAGTCGCTTTTTCTGTCCCTATATCTCTTTGTACGCTTAAATCTTCAAAACTACGCAACCGATTTTCATGCGGTGTGTTCCATGTTTTAATAGATAGAGTGATTAAAGAGGAAGGTTTATATGCATAATAACATACATGAAATAGTAGGGAAATACTGTTACCCCGTGCGAAGCCGGAGCGGATCGCTAGTTTAATAATAAATGACAGTACAAAACTCGCAAATTCAACAGTATTAAATCAAAGCCATTTTGGCAAGATGAGAAGCCTCAAATCGCTAGTTCCTGCTCTAAGCGTACGAACAATATTTATGGTACCCCATAAACTGTCGAATCGTGTGCATAGGTACGCAATAAAACTACCGAAGAGTTCCAAGATTTTGGAATCATTCCAGGATTGGGTGGAATTCCATTTTGTGAAATTAAAACGATGGCGTTTCTTGGTTTGGATAGATTGGGAATACTCATGTGAATTTTCTAATTTTTTGGTCATAAAAATTCTGGATGAAGAGTAGTTCAATAGAAAGGTTGTTGAACGTTTCATTAGCTCCTTCTAGTGGTTTCAGTTAGAGGTACCTACTTACCTCTTTGCGCACCTAGATAAAATATATGATTATATACACTCCTGCCTTTAGTTCCAACCTCGTCAAAATCAAAAGTCATTTATTCAAAATCAGCAATTTTTGAACGCCAAATTTACAAAAGGCAGCCCTTCACCACTTCCTATGTTTTTGCTGGGAAGAAGAAGTGGTGAAACCAACTCACCAGGCGTAATTAATAAAATGAAAAAATAGACTACTTAAATATTATTATGAATGCGGGTATCTTTAAAAAGGATTTAGGTAGCATGTAAATAAGTATGTTTGTAATTTTATGAAACTTACCAATACATTTACATGAACATATTATCATACAGGTTAATAGTGCAATTTCAGGACCAGCTAAAAGCATTTAAGTGTCTATTATTCGAGCCCTTCGTAATATTTCTGCAATTCTATTTTCAATCAATCACAAACGAAAACTTTTCACAATTTAATATTCCCCAGTTATTAGCAATTTGTAGTGCAGCTAAATTCATTGGCGTCTGAAGTTCTGACGGGGAACGATTCTGAAATTATTGGTCTGCAAGTTTTCAAACGAAAACTTTTCAAATTAGGCCAGTTCGTATTCTTGCTGATGTAGTTTTGATAGTTTCCGGCGGTTGTTTTGTTGTCTCTGGTTTTAATTTTAATAGGTACTTATTGTGGCAAATTTTATTGTAAGATTACGTGTAACGCTTAAATTAGGTTAATACTGTCAAAAACACTAAAAAGCATGCTTTTATAAATTGTCTTAAAAATCATTACAAGTCGAAACACAGCTATGATACGATGTTCCATCATGAAGTTCCAGTTCATATCTTCCGGCTCCATCATCAGATCAGTTCGGCAGTACCATACTGTTGTATTGTCATCAGAACTACATACAGCTGCTAATTTTCATGACGTTACGATCCTTGGAAGATGGTTAAATTAATTACCTTAGATTCCATTACATAGTTACATACAGGTCGACCTAATAAAAGCCTGTTAATATAAAAATGATTATAAAGAGAATTTTTACTTATAAATTTGAACTAAATCCTACCATTGTTTGTTTTACAATTGTTATGGCCTCTGTAGTTTTTCATAATACTGATCTGAAGAAAACTATATATTAACACAAAAACTAAATAGCACGTATCATTCAAAATTAATGACTCGAAGAATTTTCGCAATGGAATAGAAAATAACACCCTGAAATCAGAATTATATCTTCACAACAAATCTACAAACATAAAGTTATAAATTCCAGTAAAATATTAACATTAAAACTTTACTATTTCGGCAAATCCGTACGTCCGTTCGCAGAATCAATTTTCAATGCACCAACGCCATCTTTCATCTTTCAACCGCCATTACGTTAATATGTCACAGATTATAAACTGTATGCACCAAGAAGTTTTAACGCGTACATATAAATACAAAGTGTTATGCGGCTCATATAGGGTGTGTCATACCTAATCACATTAAATTAAATACGTTAATATTATGTCGATTAACACAAAGAAAAAAATAAAATATGTAAAAATAAAAAATAAACATTTTTTCAAACAAAGTAAATATAATAAAATTGTGCGAGAATTAGAACACCATAAAAGAGTCAGTCATTACAAACAACGGAAATTCTCCCTTGAAAACTGATAGCTGTCAACTGATCAAAACATTCGATACTCCTAACTTTATATCTGCTTTACACATGTTGTTGTAAATTATAAATACTAAAAATGACTCCTGTGGCTAAACCACTCGCCATAGAATATCTTAAAGTATATGTGATATGATTCAAAGTGATCCGGTACAACACACCCTGTATTAACAAATTGACAAGTTTTTAATATTGACAAAATTACTGTGATCTTTTAGCTGGATGATTTTATTATCAGGGTGTAGGTCTCGTCGCACTCAGTAGCAGGACCGAAATTGAACCAGGGACTCTATGCATGGCAATCGCGTTGGCGAAAACAGCGACCAACTGGGCAGTTTGTGGCAAAATGTTTTAATAAACTTCTTTTCCAAATGGGAAATCAACAAATGGCCCCTCCCGCTGTGGGTTAGCAGCGTGAAGGAGCGTCGGACTCTTACTGACTTAAACCCACCATGTTCCTTCTTTAGCCCTTTATGTACCAGCGCCACGATAACTCGCGCGAACAATCCCGCAGCTTGGGCTTTAACTCTTAGACACCTCTATATTTGGTTGACTAATCTTCGAGAGGCGCGTAGTACGGTAGACTGCACATCAGTGGTAACTGTCATGCACCTTAACTCAATAGTAATAAGTACGATTTTCCTATTAAACTGTTACCACTGACCTGAAGTTGACTGTACATGGAAGGCAAGCTTAACTTTGACAAGTCCCAGCTTTCTCAAATGCGTCTAACGGCTTACATTTGGCAATGCGTCTGTCTTCAAATATATCTGCATGTCTCTATCAATCCCCTATGATCAAGACGAATGGACAGGAAAGCCCCTGTTAGAATATTGCCAGAGACAGACTGGCAGACAGCCAAGCGTGAGCGTGCCTATTGGGGAAAGGTACTTAAATCGTGTTTGCATTGAATCGAACTTTAAATTAAGTTCTGCGAGCGATTTTTTTGGTCTTTGGGTCTGGTTAGAAATCACTTCATCATCTGACTAGTCTTTTCCCTATGTAGTGAGTGCTAACTAGCATGTAGTGATTTTATTAAAATGATTTTTACCTAATTAACACGCTTATATAAGCAAATCAAATCAAATCAAATCAAAAGTCATTTATTCAAACTTGGCTGCAAAACAGCACTTTTCGAACGTCAAAAAAATAAATTTACAAAAGACAGCCCACAAAACGCCCACCCTTCACCACTTCCTATGTGTTTTTGCTGGGAAGAAGAAGTGGCGCAACAAACTCCCCAGCAACACATGTCTGTCTGTAGGTTAGAAGAACCTTAAACATTGTTTGATATGTACATTTGTATACAATTTGATTTGTATGTTACAATAGAGGACAATACAGTAAAAATAATTTATATACCACATGCTAGCTAGCACTCACCCTACATACCTTAACTAACTCAAGCATTGAATATGTTTGATGAACAGAAAATTATAGCCTCCAAATATTTACACTTAATAGGATATCAGGGAGTGCCCACCTACATGTGCTATTCTTTTGTAAACTAGTAAATTAGTAAATTAGACCGCTCAGCCAGAACATATGTAAAATAAAAAGAGTTTACAAATAAGAAAATAAAAAACTAATATATATCTAGTCAGTAAGAAGACCTGGCACCACAAGCAGCACCCGTTCACGAGCATAACGCGAGGATCAGCCATCGCCCCCCTCGCACATTTTTGAGGGAGGGAGGCAACCCGACCACCGACGCTACCGCAAGCAGTGCCGTCTAAGGGAGCATGACGTACTCACTGCTACACAACTCAATATCAAGATTAAATTATCAGTTCCCGCTAAGTAGTGGTCCTTATTTACTAAAATCCAAAACAGAAAATTAATACAAAGAATGTATCTTGTCAATAATGTAAAAACATTAAAAAAAAAATAATTAAATAATAAATAAAAATAAAATAAATGTCATTGAGTCAAGAGATTGAATGGGAGAAATTTAAATTATCTAAATAATATAGCTAATATAGCTGTCTTGCGTTCATCATGGCGACCAACTATTTTTATCATTCAAGTAATCATTGATGGTGTAATATGCCTTTTTTATAAGAACAGCCTTAATTAATTGTTCTTTTGATTTATTAAACGGCAGTTCTAGTAAGTTCAGAGGAAGTTTATTATAAAAACGAATACCTAAACCCAGAAATGCGTCATGCACTTTATGAAGCCGGTGATAGGGTACACACAGTAATGTTTATTTCTAGTATTAATGCTATGGACTTCACTTTTTTTGGTATATAAATGTAGGTTCTGTCTAATATACAGAATGTTGGCAAAGATGAACTGTGATGCCACAGTGAGGATACCAATTTCTTTAAACAACTCTCTGAGGGAAGTTCTGGTACCTATCTTGTATATTGCACGAATAGCACGTTTTTGTATAATAAATATATTCTCTATATCAGCGGCTTTGCCCCACAACAGAATACCGTAGGACATGACGCTGTGAAAATAGCTGAAATACACTAATCGCGCAGTGTCGACGTCAGTGAACTGTCTAACTTTTCTGACGGCATAGGCAGCAGAACTAAGCCTTCCCGCGAGGCTAGAAATATGTGAACCCCACTGAAGTTTTGTATCAACTGTTACACCCAAAAACATGGTAGATGCAACGGTTTGAAGAACCTCGTTGTTTAGGATAACATTAGGACCTAGGTTTTTTACATTAGGCAAAGTGAACTTAATGCATTTTGTTTTTTTAGCATTTAGTACTAAATTGTTTGTTGTAAACCAGTGCGTAACTGTTGAGAGTGCACGGTTTACGTCGTCAAATTGCTCTCTATTTCTGTCAACTTTGAATATAAGAGATGTGTCATCTGCAAATAATACAACATCGCAGATATTTTTGATAGCTTCACTGATACCTATGTATGTAAGAAAATCTTGGAATCTTAATTTGACCAACTTCCCGGTATTCGATTTGGATGAAATTTTGTTCACGCTTTGAATTCTGATGACAATACATGACTAGAGTGTTTTTAGTTGTTTAAACTTTAATTTTTTTATGTCAGTATTGCATATTGTTTACTGTAATATGCCCATAGTAGGTATACTAATTTTTATATTTAATAAAACATTGTTGAAAGGTTTTTCTAACCTACAGACAGACATGTGTTGCTGGGGAGTTTGTTGCGCCACTTCTTCTTCTCAGGAAAAACACATAGGAAGAGGTGAAGGGTGGGCGTTTTGGGGGCTGTCTTTTGTAAATTCCTGACATTCAAAAAGTGCTGTTTTGCAGCCAAGTTTGAATAAATGATTTTGAATTTGCGTTCCCAACTATGTTGCCTAAATATCTATGTATAAAGGTCGCCGGAAGACTCTGGATGCAGGTCGCCTCCAACAGGTATCTGTGGAGATCTAAGGGGGGAGGCCTATAGGGCACGCCACCGTCGTGGCGGTAAGTCCCCTCTTTGAGGAGTGGCTCGGGAGGAGTCACGGCGCCCTCACGTACCGCATGACGCAAGTCCTCACCGGACACAGTTGTTTCGGGAGGTACCTGCACCGAATCGGTCGTGAGGAGGCGCCCGGGTGTCACCACTGTGCGGACAGCCCCGAGGACACGGTGGACCACACAGTCCAGGAGTGCCCTGCGTGGGAAGGGCACCGCCGGGTCCTCGTCGAGGCTTTGGGCGGCGGCGACCTCTCGCGTCCGGCCCTGGTTCAGGCCATGGTCCGGGGCGAGAGGGAATGGGATGCCGTCGCCTCCTTCTGCGAAGCGGTCATGCTCGAGAAGGAGGAGGCGGAACGCCAGAGAGTTCGCACCTCTCATGCCGGCCGCCGCGTTGGACCAGGTAGACACCATGGGCGCCGGGTGTCGCGAGATGACTCCCGGCCACCGCAGCCGTGGGTCTGTGGGCGGTGAGTTCGGGTGGCTCATCGTCCCTCTGTCTGCTTAGACGAAAGACCCGTGTCGACGGCGCGCGTTGTTCCACGCGCTCCTCAAAGAGATGTCAGCAACCCCAGCGGGGCCCAGCAGAGCCAAGGCCTGCCGGGGCTGCGGGTTGTTCGAAAGAGATACCGCGGCCCTGGTACATAAAAGGCCTATGACGGAACACGACGGTTTTTAGTCAGTAAGAGTCTGACACTCCCTCACCGCTGCTAACCCACAGCGGGAGGGGTCATTTGATGATTTTTGACGTCGTTAAAAAAAAAGGGGAGGCCTATGTTCAGCAGTGGACGTCCTATGGCTGAGATGATGATGATGAACTATGTTGTGGTCGCCTTTCAGTTGTGTCACATGGAGCGACTACCTATTTGATCTGATTTGCATTAATTGTATTTACACATTGTTGACCTAATAGGATTTTACTAGCCATACATATAGGATTACGATAAGTCGCTGTAGCTAAGACTGACAGACAAAGTCATAATAAGGATTCGTTATTAGGTTTCATGACTTTTTGGAAAACTTAAACGGCTCCAGAAATAATAGGGGTGGGTTGTAGTTATTAATAGTTTGACACTCTCCAGTTTCATATGTATGTGAGGGATTGTTCGAAAGAGTTACCGCGGCGCTGGTAAATAAAAGGCCTACGAGGAACACGACGGTTTTTAGTCAGTAAGAGTCTGACACTCCCTCACCGGTGCTAACCCACAGTGGGAGCCGTCATTTGATGGTTTTTGCCATTGCTAAAAAAAAAGTGGAATCCTTTGGAACCTTTTATTTTATTCCTATTTAATAAGTACTGTAAATACGATCTTCGGAAAGACATCGCGTAGTTCGTACGCGCAGCAAACAATTGACAACTGTCGGTACAAAATCCTCGCCGCCCATAAGAACCGGGCGGTGTTATCCAGAAAATCCGCCAGTGTTTTGATTTCAAAGCGTCAGCTTCTTATGCTCACGTTTTCATAATGGTATGGGTCATATTGATTGCAAGGTATTTAAATTATGCTCTGCTTAAGTAGCGAACCGCCGTTGAATTTTACTTACTGAACTATCGTTCCATCCATCCTCCGAGCCTTTTTCCCAACTATGTTGGGGTCGGCTTCCAGTCTAACCGGATGTAGCTGAGTACCAGTGCTTTACAGGGAGCGACTGCCACATAGCATTTATAAACTATAAAAGTTTGTGATTAATCTGACCCCCTCAATCCTACTCTACTACTGAACTATCGTTTGCATACACAATATCAATTACGCGGAGTAAGATCCGCTAGTCTATGCATAGCTTTACAATTTTCGTTCCAAAATGATGGAAGCTCGTTCCAATACACCGTAGGTATGGTATACACTAGATGTGTATTTCCGAATTTCCGAAGCTACACTTATTTTTGTTACAAAACGGAAATCGAGCGTGCGACCTATTAGTGACTCCTGTCGTACAGACGAATATCAGTCTTATTTCTACAACGTTACGGTTCAAATCTCTTTGAATGACGAATATTTTGTTTTGCTAGTGAAACTGTTGGCTAGTTTTGTCTATGTTTTTAATTTTGCATTGTTAGCCCAAATTTAAAACCAATTTTGAATACGCGAATTAAGTACTTCGGACAATCGTTTTGGAGTTTATTTCAGCATGATAGGTTATTAAGTTTAAAAGTAAAACCATATTGCAATACCCCTTGGTTAGACTGGTGTCAGACTTACTGGCTTCTGACTACCCGTAACGACTGCCATAGATGTTGAATGACAGCCGGGACCTACAGTTTAACGTGCCATCCGAAACACAGTCAATGGTCTAAGATATACTTAGAAAGTACATACAAACTTAGAAAAGTTGCATTGGTACTTGCCTGATCTGCAATCGAACAAACACTCATACTTGAGAGGTTGGTTCTTTACCCACTAGGCCACCACGACATATCTGAATGTTCATCCTAACTAATATTATAAAATGTCTGTCTGCCTGTCTTTTCGTCACGCCTAAACTACTGAACGGATTTGTGTGAAATTTGTTACAGACATAGTTTGAAACTTGAGAAAGGACATAGGATAGATTTAATAACAAAAAAATCATCATCATTAATTTAAGAGCCCAGCTCTTGTCGGTGCAGCTCCTTCCATTTACACCTATCTAGCGCCAACTCCTGAACTTCCTTATACGTCACGACGTTCACCTTTTCTTTAATTTGCAATCAAGCAAACAAAAAAATATAAAAATAAAAATGTATTCCGGACATATAGCGCCATCTATTGGTCAAACCAAAAATCTGCCGGAAGTCACTATTGCACGAACGAAGTCGCGGGCAAAAGCTAGTATATCATATCATAATAATAATGGCGTCCACGGCCGATTTCGGCCACGGCGGCTATTCTCATTTAAGGAGATCAGCCAGCTGCGCAGGACATATTATAGTGCACGAGCATTTGCGCAGACACAGCTGCACTCCCTATTCCTTTACCTCATAACCCGATGGGACGGCAATCCGACACGACCGGAGAGAGATCAGGCGCAGGACCGACATTTACGTGCTCTCCGATGCACGGGGATCATATCATATGTGAGATGTTACTAACCCAATACAACTTAATTTCAGGAGCTCCTAGTAACATTGTCCACGTTACTCCGAGGGTCAGTCTACGAGCGTCTCCGCTGGGCTTTCCGACTCTATGACGTGGATGGTGACGGAGCTATCACGAGGCAGGAGTTGGCTGAGGTGGTCGTGGCTGTTCACGAGCTGTTAGGCCGAAGGGCCCCACCAGGGTCACCGGCTGCGAGGCTTGATGATGCTAAGGCTAATGAGCAGGTGAGCAGTTTTGTAAGGTGTTTGTAAAATATGGCCTGTTATCTGGGGATAGTATGAGAGCAGCACGTCGATTCTATAAAATTCGAACAACAACTCGCATTTCACTTCGCTATTCACTCTCACTTCGCATTCGATTCAGAACGACCTTGATTTTGCATTCTGTGAACATCACCTAATCACTTGCGAAGTGAAGTGAGCTCGACATCGACCAATGCTGTGCTAGTGTTTCCTAGCTAAGCCACTAGGTGATCCGCCGACCTACTAGCACACAAGATGGGGTGAATATAAATAAAACCGCCTCTGTGTACTGATCTAAGCTGGTATATTATTTGGTCTTACAAATCAATTTTGCCTAATAGTTTCATTGGTAACGAAACCATAGCTCGCTTTTAAACGCGACAACGCCATCTATCGAGCCATGAGACAACTTTTGAACAATAATATTTTTTGACTTTAACAATAAGTTTGGTCTTGAACATACCGCCCACCAAGGACATTTAGTGGCGGAATGTCCTTCTTAACATTTGTCCTTCAACTAAAAGTAACTAATATAAAAATAGGTTTTGGATAGTAAAATTTTGCACAGGTTTAACAAAAGACAATTCATGAACTGGTAAAATTACAACTGTTTTTCTTAACATTAAATAAACTTTGAAAACTTAATAGTAAACATAAACAAACTTGTAAACAAAGTGAGTAAAATCTTCACCGAAAACATATACTCTATATAAAATAAAACCTTACAACTAAACAAAAATGGTTATCACGCATAACCCGTTGAGATGATACAAAGCATGTAGTTATTAAAGTACTATTTATCTGCTACTGGCAAAATACACAGTTTGTTAGTTGGCCTCTTAATAATGCTTGTTTTGGTTTTTAATGTGACAACACGAGTGACCTTATCATCCCCTGGATGTTTTTCGACTACACGTCCTAACATCCAACGACTTGGAGGTAGATCGTCCTCCTTAATTAGAACGACGTCTCCAATGTTTGGTTCAGGAACAATGAAAGACCATTTATATCTGTTCATTAGATTCGTAAGGTATTCATTGGACCATCGCTTCCAAAAGGATTGCAGCATTCGCTGCACGTATTGCCACCTTGTTAGAGAACCTACTGAGACATTATCGTAATTGTAATCCGGTACAGAAACAAGCGGTTCTCCGATTAAAAAATGTCCCGGAGTCAAAGGCATAGATTCTCCTGGATCGGCTAAATGAATAACACTAATAGGCCGTGAATTCAAGCAAGCCTCGACCTGAGTAAGGAATGTAGTGAGCTCTTCATATGTGAGAGTAGACTCGCCTACTACGCGCTTAATATGGTATTTTGTGGACTTCACCCCCGCTTCCCACAGACCGCCAAAATTGGGTGCATGGGGGGGAATGAAGTGCCATTCAGTACCATTTGCTTCTAAATTTTCTGCTATGGATGACTGCAAAGTTGAAATTTGCTGAAGTTCCCTAGAAGCCCCAACAAAAGTGGTACCATTGTCGCTCCACAACTTTGAACAGTGGCCTCGTCGAGACACAAATCGTCTAAAGGCAGCTAAGAATGCCTGTGTGGTCATGTCACTGACTACTTCGAGATGAAGAGCGCGTGTAGACATACACACAAACAAACATATGTAGCCTTTGTACGATTTGTGACCCCTACCTTTCGTGGTTCTAATGTTTATGGGACCTGCGTAATCAACACCACTGTGCAGGAACGGCCTTGCAGGGGAGCAGCGAATAGATGGAAGCGACCCCATCATTTGATTGCGAATAGTGGCTCTTTGTTTCGCACAAATGATGCACTTGCGAACGTATAGCTTCACCAGTTCTCTTACACCAATGATCCAATAAGCAGTTCGCAAATAATTAATCATTAATTGTGGACCTCCATGTAGAGTTTTACTATGAGCGTCCGCAATTAAGAGTTGGGTAAAGTGTGACTTCTTGGGCAAGATTATGGGGTGCTTTATTAGTTCATCCAGTGGAGCCTTATCTATTCGTCCCTGAGCTTTCATAATGCCTTTGTCATCAAGATAAGGACATAAGGATTTGAGTGTACTATTTTTCAGTGGTAAGTCTGATTTATCATACAATTGTTTGTACTCTGTGGAAAACTCTTTCTTTTGTACTATCTTTATACAACATTCTAATGCTTCATGTATCTCTTTATTTTGCAGGTAAAGTTTGCTCCTGGCATCTCTGTTTAGGAATCGACGACAATATGCGACAACCTTTAACAACTTTGGCAATGAAGAAAATCTCTCAAGTAAGTCAAAATCATCTGATATAATAACTCCTACATGAGTCTTAATCGACTGTTCTAAATTGATCTCTAAATTTTTTGGTCTAATATAACTAATTTCCGTTTCTTTCAGAAACTGTGGTCCTGAAAACCACATTGTATTTTGCCTAAACAAACTTGGTGACAACCCTCGAGAGGCAACATCCGCTGGATTATCTTTAGTCGACACGTGGAACCACTGCGAAGCCGTCATTGTGGTTAAGATTTCGGATGTCCTATTGGCGACAAAGGTTTTCCATTTACTGGGGTGGCTGTTGATCCAGGCTAACACCACAGTAGAGTCTGTCCACGCTTTTACCCTATCTTTGGGTATATTCAACACCTCAGCAGTTTCCATCAATAGTTGTGACAGGAGAACTGCCCCACACAGCTCGAGGCGAGGAATGCTAACTTGCTTTATTGGTGCCACGCGAGTCTTTGCAGCCACCAATGACACTTTGACCTCTCTTACGTCTTTAGTTATTCGCATGTATACTACAGCGGAATATGCTACCTTCGACGCGTCACAAAATCCATGAAGCTCTACGTCGGTTTCTATGGTTTTCCCCAGCCAACGAGGTATATGAACTTCGGTAAGTAATGTTAGCTGTTCCCGATAAGTACGCCATTCTTCCGTTAATTGTTTAGTAAGTGGTTCATCCCAACCGAGACCCGCGAGCCATAATTGCTGTATAAAGATTTTAGCTACAACTATTGTGGGAGCCAACCAACCCAATGGGTCGAATAATCGAGCTATATCAGAGATTACAGTTCTTTTTGTTGCAGGTGTATTCTGAAGCGGCGGGAGATGCACGGTGTACCGGAAGGAGTCATCATTACGATCCCAGGTAAGTCCCAAGATCTTCATAGTATTATCTAATTTCATTTCTAATTGCTTTTGATCTCTTTCTTTAGCTTTACTCTCATTTTCTTCGCTGTTCTCTACTTTATGTTCTATTGTATTAATTTGATCTAATAACTCTTTATTGTTAGTGCTCCACTTTTGAAGTTCGAAACCTCCTTTGGCTAAAAGTTCTTTCATTTGCTTGTAGATTTTGATGCCGGTAGTGACGTCATCGCATCCGGTCATTAAATCATCCATATAGTAGCACCTTAGTACTTTTTCAGTCACGAGAGGATACTCGTCGCCTTCGTCGTAAGCAATTTGATGGAGAGTTCGAACCGCCAGGTAAGGTGCCGACGCCGTTCCAAAAGTAACTGTTACGAGTTCATAGTCCTTGATCGACTCGTTAGGACTGCTCCGCCAGAGTATCCTTTGAAACATAGCATCCTCATCAGCTACCCTAATTTGACGATACATCTTAATTATATCTGCCACCAGTCCAATAGAGTGAGTTCTCCATCTCATAATTGTGTGCCTCAAGTCCGCTTGTAGTGTCGGTCCAACCATCAAAGTATCATTTAAGGACACTCCTTTATCGTTCTTCTGAGATGCATTGAACACAACCCGAACCTTAGTAGTGGTTTTATCTTCTCTTACGACGGCGTGATGTGGTAAATACACAGCTATTTCTTTTTTATTGTCATCTGGTTTTACAGGTCGCATGTGCCCTAAACGTAAGTATTCTTCTATTACATTCGAGTACTTTTCCTTTAGCTCAGTGTTCTTTGCCAACCTTTTCTCTAATGATTTTAATCTGTTTTCAGCTATAGCACGAGAATCGCCTGCTGTGCACTGCGGATCATTAACTCTAAATGGTAACCGGACTTCATATCTACCGTCTGCTCTTCTTTTAGTTGTGGCCTTGTAAAAGTCTTCACATTGTTGTTCTTCTGGCGAAAGTATCTTTTTTGTACTAGTTTGATCTTGAATTTCCCAAAACTGTTTGAGAAGTTGATCTAAATTGAACTGAGCGTGTGCTACACTAACACACGGTTGTGTGTAACTTGAACTATTGTTAGTGTTTGACCTATGTACTACACCAGATAGAATCCATCCTAATGTGGTGTTCTGAGCAATTAAAGTAGCAGTTGGACTTTTGATTATGCCTGTTTTTATTATGCAACCATAAACATCTGCACCTAGTAAAATATCAATTTTACTAGGTTGATTGAACTGTGGGTCGGCCAACTGTAAGTTGGTGATATCGAGCCAGTTAAAAGCATTTTTATTTAATGCTTGATCCGGTAAGTATGAAGTAATTTTACTAATGACGTAAGCGTTGAAATTTAATTTAAAACCTGAATCTACCCTGGATTGAATAGTTATATTCACCATATGTTTCGCTATAGTTGACTTCTGACCTAATCCTGACACCATTCCATGTATGGGAATTTTCTTAAGCCTTAAGAACTGCACTGTGTCCTCGGTCACAAAACAAGCCTGTGAACCTTGGTCCAACAGAGCTCTTACTACCTGATAGTTATCCGTGTTGGACTCAGCTTTTACTAGAGCAGTGGCTAGTAAAACTTGTCCTGGAACAGGAACCGTGTTAGTAGATACGCAAGAGACTACTGGAACAGAACTAGTCGAAGGACTAGCTTCAACGACAGTAGGTTCTGATGCAGTATCACCCTTGTTAGTACCGTCCAGATTTGGGTGCAGCAAAGAATGATGACGCTTATGGCAAAGTTTGCAAGTTGTTGGCTTCTTACAGTTTATTACCGTGTGATTACCTCCTAAACAATTAAAACAAATGTTGTGTTGCGCTACAAAATTACGTCTTTCCTCCAAGGGTTCCTTTGCAAATCTTTTACAAAAGCACAATTTATGAGACTCGTTACAATACTCACAACGTATGTTGCTTGAACTCACTACCATTGATTTAGTAACATGCGAATGATTGTTCTGATTTTGAAGATTTCTCTTCGGTTCTATAAATTCAAGAGCGCGGAATCGGTTCTCTAAAAACGTAGCAAATTCATCATATGTAGGCAACTCATTGGAATCGTGATTACTCAGGCTTAATTCCCATTGTTTCCGCGTTTCTGAATCGAGCTTAAAAGTAACTATGTGAATGATAATGACATCCCAATTTGTCACATCTACCTTAAGATTTTTCAAACCGTTAAGACAGTCATTTGTTGTGTCTAACAACTCCTTTAAAGAATTCGCTGACTCAACATGCATACGTTTTAACCCGAAAAGACGTTTCAAAATGCAATTAACTAAATACTTTTTATTGCTGTATCTTTTCTCTAATTGCGCCCAACACTGACTGTAATTTACTTCGGAAACCGGTGTTTGTCTAACAAGCTGTTCAGCCTCGCCGCTAAGATGACTCTTCAAGTAGTGCATTTTCTGAACATTGTCTAAACTACTATTGTTATGCACGAGTGATACAAATAAGTCTCTAAAAGTTGTCCACTCAGAGTATTTGCCACTAAAATTTGGAATTGATATTTTTGGTAATTTTACAAAAGAGTTTATACTTGATTTATTAGAAGTACCAGCTTCAGAAATAGTAGCCTTAGGAACATCATATTTAGCAAGCATTGACTTAATCAGACATGTGTATGTGACATATGTGTCTTCTGTACTATCATATAATTCCGATAACATTTTATTCCCTTGCGTTTCATATTGCTCATGCAGTTTAGTGTAATTAGTTACAAACAAATTCCAGTCCCGTTCTAATAACTCTCTTCTAGTTTGAATATAATCAACAGACAGTCTTTCTTTAGGCGACTTTTTAAAATTACTCAAGCCTCGATGAACAACATTTTGAAGTTCCTTTAAAAGATTGACTAACCCTTCCATTTTATTGACTAAAATAACAACTAACAAAAGATAAACAATTAACTTGTGTAAATAAACAACTCTAACCAAATGTCATCAAACTTAACAAGAACAATATATAACATACAACACAATTTAAAATAAATTTCATAAATACTTGAATGAATTTTTCTAAGTGACCAAACTAAGGAATTAAGCTAAGTGTAAAAATTTACTAAAATTTTCACAAGTGTTTGATCTTAATTTACTGGGACGGAAATCCGGCATAGACTCCCCGTTCCCTCGTTTTTTCTAAAACTATTCTAAGTCTAACATGCACAAATTACTCTAAGATAAAATTAAGTTAAAATAAACTAAGTCTTTTCTTCATAGATCACAATCCGATAAAATATTCTAAGTCCGAAATTTCTTTGGAATAGAGTTTAAAGTTACTTGAAACTTCTCTTGAAATATAACAATGAAAAGAGTACTCACAGTTGCACTTCACACTAACACACTATGAACCTGCAAGTGGCGCCCTCTGTGGCTGGTCGCGGAACTAAGCGTACGTCCCCTGTGACGTCGCGTGACGGCTGCGCCTGCGTCACCTTGCTGTCTTCTAGTGGAGTGTTGATCTGAGTGGCGCCCTCTGGTGGCCACTCGTTGAACTAATCCGCCAAAGCTGCTGGCTCAGCTCACCGCCTATGCTGTGTGAAGCTGTCGCCGCTAGTGCGGAGGACTCGCGTACCTTTCTGTAGCGATCCACTACAAGTACGCGGAAAAACGGCCAACGCGGTGGCCGTTTTGAACTCAAAAAAACTGTCCAAACGATCCGGGTCGTATAGGACCAATGTTTCCTAGCTAAGCCACTAGGTGATCCGCCGACCTACTAGCACACAAGATGGGGTGAATATAAATAAAACCGCCTCTGTGTACTGATCTAAGCTGGTATATTATTTGGTCTTACAAATCAATTTTGCCTAATAGTTTCATTGGTAACGAAACCATAGCTCGCTTTTAAACGCGACAACGCCATCTATCGAGCCATGAGACAACTTTTGAACAATAATATTTTTTGACTTTAACAATAAGTTTGGTCTTGAACAGCTAGTGACTTCCCCACTCGACAAAATGTCAACCGAGATTAATCAGTTTTTCATTTTATCAGTTTTTGACACAGAATTTTAGCTAAATATGTTGTTTTAATTATAATTTCTTATTGTAAGGAATTTGAGGCAGCTTTTAAGTATAAAATAAACAGAAATCTCTAAATTCGTGCTGTGAATATAATCTATGCTTACCCTACGAAAAAAAATACTGACAGCGCCAATTTAGTTCAACTCGCAAACACGCTCGCAAGAGTAGCGCTAGTGTAGATTCGAATCATCAAACACGCTCGCAAGAGTAGCGCTAGTGTAGATTCGAATTATCAACCGAGTTATAGAATGCCAATCACGAAACTCACGGCGGATTCAGATTCGAAGTTTAGAGTGAAGTCTTATAGAATCGCACTGCAGAAGCGCGTTGCTTTTCTTACACCTTACACAGATAAGAATTGACGCTCTTTAAAAGTAGTTTTAACTTGCAATATTAGATAGTTGTTTGAAAAAACGTTTATTCAAGCAGGAAAATTAATTTTTAAATATATTTATCTATTACCAACTTAGTTACGTGGTTTAACCTGCGTCGCAAAGATAAAATAAATTCAATTCAATTCAATTCAATTCAATGTATTTATTTGTGAGCATAGGTATACAGATAGGTCTTAAAATTAAACATGTTAGAGCTCTATGTTCTACCAAATGGAATTGGTGTACAAAAGTACACCAATTCATTTTCAACTTTGATTATCATACATTGGTAAACCTATGTTACTCGCGTTGACTGTAGATTTTGTACAGTGAAAAAAAAATCTAATCGATTCAATAGTTTCGGAGCCTTGAGGGTACAAACAAACAAAAAAGTTTCCTCTTTATTATATAAGTGTAAATATACTTATTTCTAGCTGTTATTTTTCCTTCGGATAGTAGGACATTTTTACAACAAAAAGTCGCAGGTCCCACCACAATTTTTTTTTATTTATTATTTTTATTTATTTATTTATTTATTTATCTTATATCACAAAGGTAGCCATCTTATGTGCTAAGCCCCACAAAACCGTTGTAATGGTTTGACTGTGGGGTCAGTGAGTATCTTTAATAACAATTAAAACTTATATCTAAATACTTTATAGATAATTTAACTTGCAATTACATATATAAAACTTAAATAATTTCTAAATAATATAATTTTAATTTACGCTTAAACTTTCCCAATCTCCCAAATTCCAGGTAGACCGCGTATTCAGGAAGCTAGACCTGAACCAGGACGGAGTGATCACCATCGAGGAGTTCCTGGAGTCGTGCCTCAAGGATGACGTCATCACCAGGTCCCTGCAAATGTTCGACACAGGACTATGACGGCAAACTGATGCGGCGCTCACGCCAACCCCCAACAGGTATTGTCGACTTTATGACTGTAAATATAGGGTCTAAATTCAATTTCAACCAACCCCTAAGAGGTATCTGTCAGAGGATTATGGACTCTGTGTACTTTGAGATAAGGTCTGAATTGAAATGACGTCATCATCAGGTCCTAGCAAATGTTCGACACAGGACTATGACGGCAAACTGATGCGGCGCTAACACCAACCCCCAACAGATATTATCGACTTTGTGGCCATTGAAATAAGGCGGCTGTTATCATATTAAGAGATCAGCCAGCTTCACATATTCTTCCAACTACACATGTTGGGATCGGCTTCCAGACTAACCAGATGCAGATGAGTACAAGTGTGCCACATGGAGCGACTGCCTATCTGACCTCCACAAGTTACCCGGGCAACTTTTTCGGGTTGTTAGACTTTCAGGCTTCTGACTACCCGTAGCGACTGCCAAGGATGTTCAATGACAGCCGGGACCTGCAGTTTAACGAACCCTCCAAAGCACAGTGATTGATATCCAAGATATACTTAGAAAGTACATACAAACCTAGATAAGTTGCATTGGTATTTGCCTGACCCACGCACTCACTACTTGAGAGGTTGGTTCTTTACCCACTAGCCCACCACGACTTTCTGTTAGTTCGACGACTACGTTCTATTAGTTTAGGTTTCTTATAAAGTCATTTTATCCCCCAGGACCGTAGCCAAGCGTCTTCGCGGCCGCAGCGTCCACCGTCGCTGCCAATGCGGCCGATCAGCCGGGCTGCTACGCGCGGCGGCTGACTGGCTGCGCCCGCGCCGCCTCTCGCCCTACATAGCGGCCCTCGATCACTTCTATAGCCGTGTCGTCAGACCTCGTCTGAGAAGTGTGCTGTTGCTGCAGTTTTAACTTGAAGGTCATTTTTGAAAGGATTCGTGACTCTTAAGACGTATATAAATGTCATTTTTTATCTCTGTTATGTATTATTTTAAACCAATCTGCCAAATGCGTAAGAATTTACAGAAAATCTAATTTAAATTAGATATTTTGCCAATGGCTAATTTATTACCCCCACACTCAGAGACATTTAATGATTACTTAAATCACTCCTCAGTGACGGATTGTCAAAGAAATCCTTCACTAAGGAATGGCTTAAGTAACCATGAAATGTCTCTGAGTGTGTCCATTTGGTATTTTTTATGGTATGCTACAAAAAAATATATTATTTACAGTTAATCACTGATAAATCTGAACTAGCAAAGTACAGATGGCAGCACAATCAACGTACCCCAATCTGTCAAATGTCTTTAATAGATTTTCAGCCTTACCACAATAGTGGAAGGTAAATGTTCGATTGGGAAAATTTTACAGATTCGGGTAGGTTGACCTGCTGGCGTCTGTACCACAAATATGTTAAGGTATCTATCTAACTGAAAAGTGGTCTCAAAAATGCATGATATATTAAATTAACAGAATTGTTAACTAGTAATACAAGCCCTAAACTCATATTCTACCATTGTTTTTAAATCATATATTTTTCCCAGAGTCGAATCCTCTCAAAAAACAATTATGTATAATTTAAAAATCATCCCAAAACTATTAAATTATTTAAATTGTAAGCGTTACGTAGCATCTTTAATGCATTGATCCTTAGATTTAAAATTTTAAAAAGGAAATAGATTACCTAGATTTAAAAAAAAAGAAATTTTAAAAAATCGTTTAAAAAACATAACCTTTTGCTGTTTTTATTTCATTATTATTCTATGCCTGTATTCATACACTATTCTTATGGTTCAGTTTAAAATATTTAAAATTTCTTTAAAAAATATGTACCGAATTTTTTCATGTTTTTTTTTTTTTGTAAAAAATAAACTAAATAACAGGGTAAACTACCGCTCCCAGGTAATTATGACATCTGTTATAATTTCGACGTGTGTTATATAAAAAAAAAAGAATTTTGGATGTGCTTACCACAATAACGATATTTTTCGAAAATAATCTTATTTATTTCTAAGATTTTTTTTTGGCTTTTTTGGTCCAATTTTTATCGATTTTTATAAATCTTTGAAGAGCTTTGAAATCCTTTTGAGCAATCACTTTACAATATTAAATTATTTTTGTCCATTTTACACCAGTTTTTTTAAGCTTCACTTTCTAACTTATTTCTCTAAATAACGCTTTATTAAAAAAAAACTGTTCATAAAATAGAATACAGAATTTAAAACCAAGGAATTGAATGAAGGTAATTGTTTTCAAATCTATCATATTTTATCAAAACCTTTAAAAATAGTTTTTCTAGGTCTCGCCAAATTTAATGGCGTTTCGCAGCTAACTTCCACGAATAAAGCGCATATGGTTATGCTCCTCCCATACCTTTTTTTTTAGACGTCAAGAAATCATCAAATGACCCCTCCCGCTGTGGGTTAGCAGCGGTGAGGGAGTGTCAGACTCTTACAGACTAAAAACCGTCGTGTTCCGTCGTAGGCCTTTTATGTACCAGGGCCGCGGTAACTCCCGCGAACAATCCCGCAGCCCTGGCAAGCCTTGGCCCCACTGGGCCCCGCTGGGGTTGCTGAATTGTGCTCCTCCCATACCTACCACCTACTGATTCCTATAAATCGTTATTGCGCAATGACTCGAGCAATGCTACGAGCCGCCATTAAGTTTGGCGAGTACTATTCTTATTATTGTAACAAAACGTTTTTATACCTTTGTTGATAAATACTATATTATGTATTTCTTTATTGGCGCGACACTTCATGAGTTTTATTTTATACGCTGTTTAGCTGCGCAGTAAGACACGAACAATGATGTCCTCCTAGCCGATTATCGGCCACGGCGACTGTTCTCATGTAGGAGATTAGCCAACTGCGCAGAACATATTATAGTGCACAAGCATTTGCGCAGACACAAGTGCACTCACTATTCCTTCATTCTCATAGCGCGATGGGACGTCAATCCGACACCACCGGAGAGAGATCAGGCGCAGGACCGACATTTACGTGCTCTCACGGGTGTATCAACCACCAACTTCCAGGCTCCGGGCTGATTTGTGAAAGTCTTCTAAAATACGAACAATATAGTCTACTGCGTAGCTATCTGGCAAATTTTTTTTTTTAGCTCGCAAATCAATTAATATCCCCATATTCTTGCGTCAGAATATTTTCTTTAATCCACTTATACAGGGTTATTGGTAAAACACTAACGACCTTGCAGGACTGTGTTACTAACATCATAAACTACAACTTTTGTTCTATGACTTTTTATAAAACATGATACATTTGCCAAAAACAAACCTACAAGATTTCATTGTTCTATCTAACACATTTCAACTCTATTTTGCTGTAGACATAAAATTTGCTCGCCCCTACCATTTCTTTACCAACTAAAGGCCCGATCGAGACCAGTCGAGCGATTAGTCGACCTTAGAGGAGGCGGACGAGTCGAGATTATCACACATTACAAAAAATTCGTTTGGTGGAGGGTTTGCATTTTTAGAATGAATGCAAATCTACCCACGCCTCCCGCGCACTGTGTGGCGGCTAGCATTGTAACGGCTAGGTGTAGGGATGTTTGGGAATCGTATGGCGCATTGTCATCACATCTAGCAAGCATTCGCACCATTTCCGTGTACTCGACATTTGAATATCGATATGCCATTCTGTAAAGATAATTACGTTCGCACTACCGTATTTCGCTACAAGGACACGTATGACGCGACGCGGGCGCATAAAATCGACTGACGGCAGCTCGTTAATAGGTCAAGTTCAAACGCTCCCCCGCCGCCGCCCGAGCCCCGCTCCCCTCCGCTGTCTTTTGTACTACTGATTACCTAACTAGCGCTTTCTTTTGCTTCGCATAGACTTCGTAAATTTTAGAGCATACAATTGAAATATTTTAATTTTTGTGTGAAAATTTGATGACTCTAAAATCTGAGAATTATTAAAAGTCCTAGAACAAAGTTTTAGTTTATGATATTAGTAATTTGGTGCTGAGAGGTTGTTAGTGTTTTACCAATAACCCTGTATATATGTTTTTTTATCAAAGCATGCAATTTAGTAATAACTTTTAAAAAATGCAAGCAATCATATCCATATCACTCAGGCTATCCGTTTTCCACTAAATATATTACCGCTAAATATTTGGTGACAGATATTTACCGATTTACCGAGATTTTATCTGGGTTGAGGAGGTCAGATAGGCAGTCGCTTCTTGTAAAGCACTGGTACTCAGCTGAATCCGGTTAGACTGGAAGCCGACCCCAACATAGTTGGGAAAAAGGCTCGGAAGATGGAAATGGAGATATTTACCGGTAATATATTTAGTGGAAAATGGTGATAGCTTGCAAAGTTTCATTAATTTAAGTAACAGTTTTAAAATTGAAAATAAGTTTTAAGTAATTAGTTTGTAAGCTTCGCATTTATTTTTGAATTTAGCAGCTTTTGAATTTAGTCAAAAATATTGTTGGTATTTTCTTATTTATTTGATTAGTTGTTATATATTAAATACCAATATAACGTTGTTACCCTTTTAAATAATTGTTATCCAATTTTCAAATGTTTTAACTACACTGTTTTTTTTTTATTTGACGAATAGTCGATTTTTTAACTAAATACATAGGTATTTAATTTCTGAACTAAATAGCTATTTTTACTCTACTGCCTTAGACGAGTATTTTTCGGTATTTCAACCTAAATATTTACAACTGTCATTATCGTTATAATATTAATTTTTAACTGAAAAGTAAAACTGGAAAGAACATTGATTTATTCGACTAATATAGTACAGATGACAGCATTTTAAACCTGTCTCAATCTGTCAAATTTCTTCAATAGAGTTTCAACCTTATCACAATAGTGGAAGGTTGATGTTCGATTGGTAGAAATCATCAGCTCGAATCTTGAGCGCTGGCCTTCACCTGCGCAGAAGTGATTTATTAGCAAATAACCAATCCCGAGTGACGGCTATGACGCGATGCACTGCGGGCCAATCACCGCTTTAGCCCGCCCCCGCGCCTCACTTCATACCACAAAAGGGACCCAATAAATTACTTCTGCGCAGGTGAAGGTCAGCGCTCAAGATTCGTGCCGATGATTATAAAATTTGATTGATTCGGGTAGGTTGACCTACTGACGTTTGTACCAATCGGTACATCAGTATAGAAAATTGCTATTACTGTCTAATTATTAAGAGTAGTCATTTTAGTATTTTGCGTTAATTTTAACCGCTCAGTTTAATACTTAAGATAACATTTTAGAAAATATAAGTTTTAAAGTAGGTATCGATTTTTAATCAGTGTAAATCGTTATGAAAGCTGTGAATTGTGTATCCACGGAGGAAGGAAACATAGCGGAGATGCCATAAGGAAGGTAGGTCAGGCGACTTCTTGTAGCTCAAGCAACGTGCGGTAGACGTGATCAGTTACTAGAACTAACGAGACGTTCGGGTTCCTTGTCAAATCAAAACCAATCTGTCAAAGATTGGTCTTAATTTATTGGTGATTTTATTTTGAAAATAATGAGACGTAAAAGGGCGGAGCTAGTAACGTTCCTCGTCTCTCAAACACCCGCATGTTGTCGCGCTACTTTCTTAAGAGATTTTGCGTTATGATATCTCCGCTAGTCATTTAGTTCTCCATGGGTATATGTCAGAAAAATGACAATTCGATTAAACATCTCGAGAAAAAATCGATGTTTGCATTGCAAACTATATCGTAGATCTTACAACCTAGGTAAAATGTCTTATGAATCCTAGAACATAGTTACATAAATATGTACTAAAATTATTGGATTTGACTGATTTCTCAAGTGAGCTAACAGTTTTAGTACGTAGCTGTTTTTTTCTTAGACTTTTAATTATTTTTTGTGACTTTTTCGATGGGAATAAAAAAGCTAGTTTTATTTATTAAAAAAAGTATGAATTAATGGAATTGCACGAGGAATTTTACAAAAAAATAATAATAAGAAAAAATAATTTTATGTTACTAAGGCTAGGTTACACATTTGTTCCACTAAATATCAAAACTCTCTGTTTGATAAAAATGAGTACTTAAAAAAAATGATGACTCTGATAGAAAAACAGTTGAAGGTATAGTTAGTTCTCGCCAAACTTTATGACGATTCGCTCCTAACTTCAGAGTATTGACAGTTTTCAGAAAATTTTGTGAAAACATCAACAAATATTTTCAACGGAAAAGTCACAAAATAAATACCTATAGTTCGGCCATTCAGAGAATGCGTTCCTGACACGTCGCGATTGAACTGACGACGTAACTTTGCAATGGCGTTGCAGTTACGATAAAAATATTTTTGCTGGTTGTTTACCGTTTTAACAATTGAGGAGCATTAAAACAACATTATTATATCAATAATCAATGAATGTTATAATTTTGTGCCAAACTGAGTGTCAAATAACTTGGTAAACAATATTTTTCTAAATCTATACTGCGCTATTACAAGGTTATGTCAGCGGTTTATATTTTGTAGTGCTGTGCTAAAAATAACAGGCAAGTATCGTAATCTGTTCTTATACAGTTATAATATAAAATAATACGTTTTGATTTTCTTTTTAAGAATTGGAAAATAATGGACTATAAGACTTAATTATAACTTTTATGAAAAATAAAAATAAAACTATGACCAAACCGCATTTTTATACTTAGATTAAAAATGGTAACCCCAAATGGCGTTATGGGCCGCCATTTTGTGACGCTAAAACAGTCGTCCGTTGTCGTTTCGTGCGCATAGACCACGTTTTTCAAGTGTTTTCGATCTGTTTTTATTTGATTACCCGGCTTTTGTTAGACCGAGATATCAGGATTGATTCTGTTATTGATAATAATATAATTATACATGTAGGCGAAGATGATGATGAAGACACCACCTCCTCAAGCAAATCGGAGTCTGATTAATATTCTGTTCGCACATTCAATTCAATGTACTTGTAACAAAGAATAAATAAAACAATTTTATTATATGAATATTACCTTTTTTTGGTTTCCACTTAAATAACTAAAATATAAAACAAATGATTCCGCCAATTTAAAACGAAAATAATCTTAAAATAATGCGGCGGTTCATTTTGAAGGAACGGTAACGAACTCAGTGTTATGTTGTGCCCATCACTAGTCGTGACTAACTGATAGGTGTCAGGAACGCATTCTCTGAACGGCCGAAGTATAATACATTTTTAGCGTAATAATATAGTTTTTAAACTAGGAAGTACTATAGAAAAATGTCACTGTCTTACTATACCTGTGGATATTATTAAAAAATTTAATGTGTCATGTTTTAATTTTAAAGACTATTTTTGACTTGTACAGTCAACTTCAGGTCAGTGGTAACAGTTTTATAGGAAAATCGTACTTATTACTATTGAGTTAAGATGAATGACAGTTACCACTGATGTGCGGTCTACAGTCGCGAACTTCAATGGTGAGCCATTTGTAATGAAATCGGAAAAGTATATTAATACTTTTTTTAAAAGCAATAAACATTAGCAGAAAACATTTTTTTTTTTGCACCCTAAAAGCTGCCATACTACATACATAATTCGAAAAATGATATTTTATATAATTTGTAATTTTTCGAATTTTCCTGCATATAAAACAATGTCCGTGACAGTATAGAATTTGACTTCAATGACATACAATTTTGAATTTTATTTTCGAAGATAGGGGAGATGTTCCTAAAACGGGTAGGCTTTGCCATTCGTATATTATAGGTCTTAGTGTGAACCTGTGAGTGTAGAGCGGTGCACTACCACCCCGCCGATCACGGTCAGTTGGCTCGGGCGCCTAGAACGAGCGTTTTCGAGATTAGATGTAAAAAAAGTTTTTTGCAGAGTTTATTAAAAAAAATCGGATTATGCTAGTGCTGACTACTCAAATATGGTGCAAGATACGGTTTTCGTAGTTTTGTATTATTATTTTGCATGTTATATGCTTATTAATTGTGAATACTTAGTGGTCTCCTTGTTTACTATTTTAAGGTTAAAGTAGTTGAAATTTAAAACGTGCTTTTGGGCAAAACGGGTAGGGGCATAACGGGTGACTACCCGATTTGAAATAAGGGACGACTTCCTCAATTGATCCCACAGAAAGCTAATCGAAGACAAAAGAAGCCACAGAGAGCTGAACAAGTACAGGAACAGCGTGAAAAAGAAATTAAAATATGTTTTCTCTGATTTTTTACAAAATTATCTGCTGGTAGGATTATAATTTCAAATGTAACATTTAATAAAGTAAAAAAGTGATCTAGACTGATCAAAATAAGAAAACTGTTTAACATAATTAAGGAGACTAATTAACGATAAATATTTCCTGGATAACAGGAGGCTAAGATACGTTTTCTAATTCATTTATCACATATATTCATTCATTACCTGCTTTGCCCAAAGGCGCTACCCGTTTTAGGACCCCCCCGAGGGCAAAGCGGGTATTTCGAAGGGGTTTATTTTTTTTGATTTTTTTCTGAATTTTGAAGAAGATTACTAAGACTATCTTATGTTTTCCAAAGTTTATTATATAAATAACCCTATGAGTACAAATACAAGTCGCATGTAATGTTCTTGGTTATTTTATTTAACATCTTCCCTTAGCTTACCCGTTTTGGGAACATCTCCCCTACAAAAGTAAATTTAGCTTACCAAGTTTATACAATGACACGACGTTCCATTACACGGAGTTACGATATCCATAGGTTAGTAAATCAATGATAAAAAATAATTTTATTGATTAATAAAATAAAAATATCTATCTGTGTTGACGGTTGTTCAAGTGTCGGTTCTTAATGGTCGTTTTATAAAAATATTTATTGTGAAATTATCAATTTTTGTTTATTTTCAAAAAAAAATGGCGAATTGAAAGATACTCCAAATATCTCTGTTGCTCTGAAGTTAGATAATGGTGACTACATAACAGTCATAATGTATGCATAAAACATTATTACGCGTGCGCAAGCTTTGCATTAAATGACTGACTTCAGAGTGGCAAAGATATCTTGTGAGAACTGTAGGTACCTACTTCACAGATTTATTGAGAAAAAAATTCTACTGTCGAATTGAGATACTCCTTCTTTTTTGAAGTAGGATAAAAAATAAACAAAAATTGATAATTTTCTTCTTCTTGTAACCTATAGTCAAACATAAAAATGTGTGTTCAAAAAACAATGTTTTTAACAAACGCGTAAGGAATTCTTACAGCCATTTCATATACTAAAACTATTTTACTATGTCCAAATACATACATCTTTAATATTGAATCATATTTCCAATATCTACTATTTATTTCTCCCGCTCAAAATGAGGTTAAATTCAAAATGGCGGTTATGTCAAATTGACAGTGAGAATGGCTTAAGCAATGATTCCGAAATGGTATTCTATGCGATTATAAGTGTCCCATGAAGTATGTATCTATTAAACTATTTAACTTAACAAGGTCGTTTACCATTTTCAAAAAAAAATACAATAACGGGTCAAGTATTAAACTGGCCTATTTGTTTGATTATATGTATACTTGTACTGTCGCCAAACTAAATGGCGAATCGCGACTTCCGAGCATACTTCTACGGCTCGCTCTTGCCAAGGTCATAACATAAACGTCAGTTCTTTTAAAGCAACTGTTCACTATAAATTTTCAAAATAAACAGTTGCTTTGAAAAAAACTCGGGCGGAACAAAAAAAAAACGACGTCAAAAATCAACAAATGACCCCTCCCGCTGTGGGTTAGCAGCGGTGAGGGAGTGTCAGACTCTTACTGACTAAACACCGTCGTGTTCCGTCATAGGCCTTTTATGTACAAGGGCCGCGGTATCTCTTTCGAACAACCCGCAGCCCCGACAGGCAACGCCATTAGGCTTAGCGCGAACTACATATTTTTTGTTGTATTGCTTAGTCAATTCTCACTGTGTATTTTATACTTTTATCCATTGTTATCTCGTTACTGTTCTCTATAGATATCTATTTTGGTTATTGACACCTAAAATATTTATTACCTAACATACCTATGCCTAAGTATATACTGTTAATTGTTTGTCAGTTTTTACTTGTATAGATTTTCTTTTTTTTCTAAACTTGTGTGTGTGTAATGTACATGCAAACCATTGATATACAAAAACCCAAGATGTACAGTCTCGAATAAAAGTAACGCTCGAAAGTGTCCCCGAACACCAATTCTGTCTCTTTCTATAAGGTACAAGCATACGTTATTGCAAGTTCAACTTTACGCAAATTGCTTAAAGTCATTATTACAACGCGCTGTAGTTAAAGCAAAATTTTACGACCGAAGTGGTCGGCTAGGACAAAGAAAATGAGCGCACAATTTTGAGTGTTGCGCTCATTTGGTGAGGACGTTTTGAGACGTTGAGTATGCATCATATATCAATGATGCACACTGTCTATGTGTGCGGGCGCTCGCTCGCGCTCAGTGGTGGTTGGTGGCCGCCGAGTCATACAAACAGAATGTTTACACACGCAAGCATGACTTATCCGCATTCGTCAGATAACACATCTACAATAAGGTGAATACGGTTATCGTTACAAATTGTTACTTGATTTTTTTTCTTCGTATCTATGTCAGTCTCTTTTCTTGAACTATTATATTATTTATTATACTTAATAACTTTTCAGAAACAATTAAATTCCTATTAAGTTGTTATTTGTATTTAATTTATTTTATACTTTTACAATTCAATGACAAATTACCTTTTGGTTACCTAACCGGATTCATCTTCAAACAATTTTTTTGTTAAAAATTAAATCATCTCTGTCCCTCGCGAAATACACTATTTTGTCCAAATATTGTTCTAAAATATACCTATCTATATTATTTATTATATAAATGTTACTTCATAATTGACTGAATAATCTTGTCTGTTTTATAATAATTATGTATAATTGTAAAAAAATACGTAAATAATTTTCACTATAAAAAATGGACGCGGGTCGAAGCGCAGACCATTTTTGTTACCAAAAAGTATTTATTTATGAATTCAATCATGTGTTTAGTGTTGCCATGTGCTGTTATATAAAAATGGGTAAAAAAATATCTTTTATAATATATTTTTCGCAATTTAAACAGCGTTTTTAATATCAGCCGAACTTTTTCGAATAAAACAGCAAAATTCATTTTTATTTGAATTTTCCGCTACCAGTAAGTATTCACCATTGTATAAAGTTTTTTTTTACATCTTGCTTATAGTCGTAGAAAGCTACTGGCGACACTAGATACATAATAAGAGTCTTAACTTCAATAAAAGTTAGACCCGCGTTTCAACCTACCTATGTATGTATGAAAGCCAAATTAAGGCGTCCTTTTATAAAATCGTTACTTAAATCTGTGAATTTTAAAGTTAAAGCTGTCATTTCCACAAAAAAAAAATTTTGACAGTTAAGTCATTCATCTCTCTCTAATCCCTCAAGTTAGAGAGAGATAACAATATTCAAATGACAGCTGAACTTTAGAGTTGCAAGATTTAAAAAATGATTAATAAATTAAAAAAAACTATGACTGTATTATTTTTTAAATTAAATTAATGTTTAAGGTGAGTTGTGCCGCATGGCGATTCAGGATGGAATGTAAATCATTATGTAAATAAATAACTTTGTCGCTACGTCAATACGTCCACGTAATTGATAGTAAAGGTTCTTCATGTTTAATTTTGATGTTTTATTTATTACCAACATCATCTCCCGAGCCATTTCCCAACTATGTTGGGGTCGGCTTCCAGTCTAACCGGATGCAGCTGAGTAGCAGTGTGCTACATGGAGCGACTGCCTATCTGACCTTCTCAACCCAGTTACTCGGGCAATTCAATACCTCTTGATAAGACCAGTGTCAGACTTACTGGCTTCTGACTACCCGTAACGACTGCCAAGGATGTTCAATGACAACCGGGACCTACAGTTTAACGTGCCATCCGAAACACAGTCATTGGTGTCTAAGATATACTTAGAAAGTACAAACTTAGAAAAGTTGCATTGGTACTTGCCTGACCTGGTATCGAACCCGCGCCCTCATACTTGAGAGGTTGGTTCTTTGCCCACTAGGCCACCACGACTTTATTTCTCTCTAGTTATCTACCCAGTTAAAAATAACAACTTTTGAAACTACAAATAGTTGCCAACGACAGCAACTTTAAATCACACAGTTTATGAAAAGCCTAATAATAAAAACTACATGTATTTCATTTAACAATACATGTTCGAATATTAAACGGCTTGTAATACAAAACGGTTGTAGGTAAATCCGTCATTTTGTAGTGCAAAATGAATCGAACATACACCGTTGTTTTGTTATTATTTGTTTATTTTTCTTTTGTTTTAACTAAATATGCTGAAGGTATGTATCTTAATTCTATTTTATAAGTCTTTTGAAATATTTAGGAATAACACGCATTTAAAAATGCTCATAAAAATCATTACAAGACTTTTCTAACAAGTCCAAACACAGCTATGATAAGATATTCTATCATGAAGTTCTAGTTCATATCTTCCAGCTCCATCATCAGATCTGTTCGACAGTACCTCATTATATTGTCAACTGCCTGATTGGTCTAGATGTCGTAAGTGCGGTTGCTGAGCACGAGGTCTCGGGTTCAATTCCCGAGTCGGGCCGAAATCGCTTTGTGGGTTTTAGAAGACTTTCAGAAAGCAGGCCGGAGCCTGGAAGTTGGTGATTGATACACCCGTGCATCGGAGAGCACGTAAATGTCGGTCCTGCGCCTGATCTCTCTCCGGTGGTGTCGGATTGCCGTCCCATCGGGCTATGAGAGTGAAGGAATAGTGAGTGCACCTGTGTCCAAGCAAATGCTCGTGCACTTAATGTCCTGCGCAGTTGGCTGATCTCCTTACATGAGAACTATCATCGGTTTCACCCACTCCCCGAGGGAAATACTATTCGCATCTGAATAAGGAATAAACACTCATATCCACACAATTTCACGTTCATAATATTCGAATTCGAAGCGAATCAATGATCATAACGTTTTCAATAACTTTGAAAACATAAACCTATTACTACGTTATGTTAGAATTGTATTAGGTAGGTAATTTAGGTACCTACAGTTCTAAAACAAAGGAATATTGGAGTTCCGTATCTAAACAAATATTATATAACTGACTGAAGAGTTTGAATATTTCTTAGCTTTTACGCCTGTATCTCAAGAACTACCAGACTGGACTGGTTTGAAAAAATATTTCAGTGTTAGAGTAGGTAATCAAAGAAAATATAGCTTTTTATCAAATTTTGGCAATGGCATGTAGCTTTCACCCAATAGTTATATGATGATTATTTTCAGATACTCCTTGTGAATTACCTGACGGGAGTGAAGGAATCTGCTTCAACTTGGAGCACTGTGTTGAAGGGCCCGCAGGCAAAACTATGAGAAATATTGTATATCCAAAGGTATTCTATTCTAATGTCAATTCAGCTGAGTATCAGTGTGCCACATGGAGCAACTGCCTATCTCACCTCAACGAGTTACCCGGTTATGCACACCACGTTTTTTAAACGCGCCGTCGACGCGCGTTTGTAGTGATACAGACGCGATACGCACGCAAGACAGACGCAGCCTGTAGACCTTTGCACACCTGTATACATACAGAAGCGCGTTTGCATCGATACAAAGGACAACAAACTGCTCTGCAGGATAAAAACACGCCGTCGACGCGCGTTTGTAGCGATGCAGACGCGATGCAAACGCGCGTTTGTATCGATACAGACGCGCCGGTGCCGCACGTTTGTATCGATACAAAGGACAACAAACTGCTCTGCAAACGCGCCGTCGACGCGTTTAAAAAACGTGGTGTGCATAGGCCCTATAAGATGAAATCATTCTCTCCAACCAACTGTGAAAGATCTTCAGATGACAGCCTCGAGGAAACAGCAAGATCATCGTGTGGTCATCTGGTCATTGACCCACGCATTGCATCAAGCGTTGCTTTAGCCATAAGATTGATCGACCCGTGCAGCTATTTGTTAGCTTTTTCAAATATACTCTACTAAACTGATTCAAACGACACAATATAGATTCGATATACTGAAAAAGGACACCTTTATCTGGGTGCGTACGTGTAGTAAACTAATGTTTGTTTTCAAAATTACAGTTTTGCTCAATGGATGTCTTCGTGCCCACATTATGTTGTAAACAATGTAAATCTGTGGATAACTCCAGGTGATATAAATAATAGTAAAATCCAATAGTAATTGGGCTTGTTCTATCGCACTTGACCGTTTTGTTTAACAATTTCCAAACCAAACATAAACATTTTATCTACTATGTATTTATATATGTATGTAACAAGCTTGAAATGATACGACAAGAGTACTAACTTAGAGTCGGCCGACAGTTGACCCGGTTAGCAATGGTTAGCAAATATTTTTTTAAGAAAGTCTTGATTCCAACCAAAGTCTTCACTCTGTCTGATGCCGGCTAAATACCTGATCTTTGTAATGTGCGTAGTACCATTTATCCTCATGCTGATTTATGAACTCAAACAAGCTATCTTGGCTGACTAAAAGTAGGTATGTGTGTATTTTTTTTTATCTTGAAACTTTCTTTTCATTAATTAACAAGTCAGGTGAAGTTTCCAAAATTGATGGGTACTTATTTTATTCTGCAGCGAACCAGAAGCTATTATGCGGGGGGCAGGTTTAGCTGGTGGTAAGACTTCAATTTTGACATCTTCAATAGTTCAGAACTCGTCAACATAGGCACGCGGTCACTCCTGTTTATGATCTCTCCGGTGGTGTCGGATTGTCGTCCCATCGCGCTATGAGAGTGAAGGAATAGTGAGTGCACCTGTGTCCAAGCAAATGTGCGTGCACTATATATGTAGCGAGTTACCCGAGCAACCTTACACCACCTTACACCACTTGGCAAGTCTGGTTGTCAGAATTTCTGCCAAAGATGTTCAAACGACAAAATTAACGTGCCTTCCGAAACACGGAGGAACTCGCCATGACAAGATGGTCATCCAAGGACCGACCTCACCAAACGTTGCTTAATTTTAAGATAGAAGACATGTACGGCTGATACTTAAATTGTTAGAAGGCTGTTAATGTGTTAAAAATAAACCTATTGTTTTAAATAATTTGTGTACGTTTCACAGTAGTCGGCGGTTTCGACTCCGAAGGATATAAATACCGTCACATGGTAAGTTAAAATTTTCAATAAAAATAAATCTGTTTTTTTTTTAACACCCTTATATTAGCTTCACTTGTAATTAACTATGCATGTAAGAAAATCTTGGAATCTCAATGTGACCCACTTCGCGAAATGCACACGCTCTGATTTCTGATGACATGACTAGCGTGTTTTAATTTAGGATAAAGATAGTGCCACTTAACCACGTAGTTGTATATGCTGCCATTTCTTTTCAGCTGTTTCGTCTTTCTTTAGGAAGTTTACTACATTTTGAGGGACCCTACCTACGATAATTTTGCTATTAGCCCCACACTTTGACTTTGCACTTAAAAGCATGGATATGGATCGTCTTGATATTTGTCACTCTTTCGTACAAAAACTACAGATCGGATTTTTATGAAACTTGACAGAAATATAGCTTATACGTCAGAAAGTATTCAGACAAAATTTTATCCACGTGCGGGAAGTAATTTCCTTGAAAATGCGGTAAACAGCCATTGCGCTATCTATATGTATACAGTTGTCACCAATGCCATCTAATTCCTATGTTAATTCCGCCAGGCTCTGCTAGGCTACGGAGATGACCCCAAGAATGTGATGTGGCTATGTGCTGGCTCCATCATCAGTGACTACTATATCCTCACTGCAGCTCACTGCACTTCAAGTCCTATCTCGTAAGTCTTCATCATCTGTCTAACCTTTCCCAACTATATTGGGGTCGGCTTCCAGTCTAACTGGATGCAGCTGAGTACCAGTGTGCCACATGGAGAGACTGCCTGTCTGACCTACTCAACCCAGTTACCTAGGCTACTCTTCAGTTGGGTAAGACAGATTATCAGTTTTTGGCTTCTGGGCTTCTGGCTTCTTCCATAACGACTGCCAAAGAATTTGCGCCTTAGCCGGCTTGAATAAATAGGAAAAACTATGAAGAGACTAATAATCCAATAGTAGGTATTAATCTACCTAGCCTCTTCTAGTTTAACCAGATGCTATCTGATCTCCTCAGTCCAGTTATCCTTTATGTTTTGTCTTTAGGTCACATTATATCGTTTACTGCATTCCATAATGTACATTAGGTAATAAATATAAATGACTAGCTTTCCGCCCGCGGCTTCGCCCGCGTGGAATTCGGTTATATTGCGGTATAAATCACAACTATAAGAAAACTTCTCATTCCCACGGAAAAATCTAAGAAGCGCGATGTGATGTAACGCTGGATACGATTAGTTGTTAAACCAAAACTGAATGGTACACTATATTATACGTTTTCCCTTGTGGAGCAAAACCATGCAGATTTTAGGCACTGGAAACCCCGGAACACGCTACATAGAGCTGACCATGCGAAAAACAATGCAATACAGCCCCGGCTGGCCCTGGCCCTACTGGGCCCCACTGATTTCAAAACACCTTAAGACTAATTCGCGGCGAACCTTAACACCGCGATACAGAAAAGCACAACGCCATCTATCGAGCTATTGGGGAGGGAAGCTCGCGATTGAACAATGAGCTACAGGTTAAAGCGCGAGATATCATTGCACTTCTTACGTATCTTAAAAAAAACAACGTCACCACGTTTTAAAAAGCTATCATTCCACTTCTTACGTATTTTAAAAACAAATCGTTACCACGTTTTAAAAACACCCAGCGCCATCTATCGCATACCTCAAGAACTAAATAACTTAACACTTATACCAATTAGTAATTCGTTGAATTATAGTTATTTCAGGATAAGTTGATGTAAAAAAAACAGTTAAGACGATAAAACAAATTGTACGTCATCCCTCGGGAATTCCTCATTTTCGAGGATTCATTATCGTATCATTTTTTAAACGACACATAGCGCCATCTACAATCCATCCATCAAGCAAACAATATTTTTGTTTTCCCTCGGGAATATCTATTTTTTTCGGGATAAAAAGTACCCTATTATTTAATCCGGACTTCTAACTTTACGTCTGCAAAATTTCAAAGCAATCGGTTCAGTAGTTACGGCGTGAAAGCGGAACAAACAAACAAACAAACAAACTCACTTTCCGATTTATAATATTAGTAAGGATTATCACAATTATGGACCCTGATGGTCACAGCAAGATAGTTAGAAAAGAAGAAGGCGTTTAATGTAAGATAGGATCTATATTATTTACTTGTAGGAGGCGAACATCAGGATAGCACTATTGTCCGACACCAGCTAGGGTAATCGCACAAAGAGATAACTCTAAACTCAAAAACGTTAATTCAAATTACTTAGTCAGAACAAAAGACAGCTCCAAAACGCCCGCCCTTCACCACTTCCTATGTGTTATGGCTGGGGAGAAGAAGTGGTGGAACAAACTCCCTAGCAACACATGTCTGTCTGTTAGGTTAGAAGAACCACAGACGTTACAATAACCTCTACACTTGTAACGTTGTACGTTAATGTCAACGTTTTAAAATACTTGCCTTTTGTTTTTAATCAAAATATTAATATAAGGTGGGTAGAAAAATAAATAAATAAATGTAATGTCTACCTACGGTTGCGTTTAGAAACGCGTACAATTATTTGTTTCGTTAATTAAGTATTATTTATTTCTTTTACTAAACTGATTAACGTATTTTCAAATTCATATTTATTATAACAACTTGGGTCTAGAAATAAAAAATTGTAACTTAGTTAAAACTTAAAAAACAAACAGTACGTAGTCATTATCTGTATCGGTGCAACGGCAAGTTAAACCAAATTGGACTTCACGTCATTGTGATATGGTTTCGATTCTTTTACCTGGACTGCTGTACCAATGCAAATCGGATTCGTTCGCTACTCATTCACGGGCGTGTACCGTGAGGTTGGTTAGCTGCTTTAGCGACTCGACCATTTTTAAAATATCATCACGGAAGACACACGTTCACGCGCTCCTTACAAGCACTCACTTTTGCCAGTCCTTAGTGCGTGACGTTAATCGTGGTCTTAACGGTTTTATTTTATAATTTTTAAAACATATTTTTCAAATTTCGTTTAACTTATTCTCTATATTGTAGAATCAGTGCATCTCCCCGTATTGGGTAAGTGTTGAACAATTCGTGTAATTGCTACCACCCACCTATTGGGTGACCGTTGGCAAATGACTTGCAGATTTCATCTTTTCTTGCTTTGCACATTGTCGCATCATTTTTAGCCTTTTTCATCATCATAAGCAGTCAGGGTTATTCTTTTCATTTGCTTATCCCTGCATCTTATTTTTTATATGTTTTATACATTTTATATAAAAATTACATTTCAGCTGTTCTCTGTAAACTCCGATTCTGACTGTGAATTTGCACACATTCGCCTTAAGCGCACTGAGCTTCTGCTTCCTGCTTCCGCGGCAAACACAGTCAGAGGAGGACAATCAGAAATGGACATTTATTTGAATGGATGTAAATTCCAGGGTCCAAAGTTCGGGTTCAAAGTTCGGCTTAAACTCCGGGCCACGGCTGATCCGTTGGCCGAACGTCGACAGGCACCGAGAGGCACCGTGCACCGATTACCCTCTACCATACTGCATCACCATCTGCGGGTCGTCCACCCTGAAGCGCCTCCTCGGCTGAGCGTCATCACCGGACATCTCTCCACGTGAAGCCAGGACAGTGCTAGCGCGCTTTACCTCCATATAACAAAATTAATTTTGCTGACGGGCATTCGAATCGCGACCTTGGAAATAAATTTTTATGTTCACAATGTGGGGTTTAATTTAAAATCTAAACCGTCCACACGCTAAACGTGACATTGGCGCCCTTTTCGTGGTTTATATTTATATGGTCAGTAATTTTTTTTTTTGTTCTATGGAGGTAGTAGTGCTTTTTGGTGTTTTGTGTGCGTTCTTTATGTTTTTTAGTTTTGTGAAACGTTTTTTTTCTTTTGGTTGCATAGTAACTAAGGTGTACGTCACATTTGTTTTGTAATATTTAACATTTTAAATATTAATCAGTGATTGATATTATCAAAGTGCAGTCACAGTCCTAAACTTGACACACACTAGTATAATTTGCCGTTAATTTTGTTTTTTCAAATTTTTTTTTAACCGTCATTATAGTTATTGTAAATTACCCACTGTTTCTTAAATAAAATTTTGCTTCGAATTTCTTGCATAAAGTACTATCAACGGCATAATTTGGTGGACACTTAATTTTTAATTTTTTTTTTTGGTACTACAGTTAATTTTATTACATCTGCAGTACAGTCGACAGTGTAAATTAATACTTCGTTATTGTTTTTTTTTATATAGTTTTTTTTACACATTTTTTTTTAAATATAAACGGTACAATCATAAATGTATGTATTGCAAATTACAATTACAGTCGGCAACATTATTTGTCGTTTTTATTAAAAATAAATTTGTTTGTGTATTTAATGTGCGTACACATTAGTTACGAAATTTGCTTTGTTTTTTTATTTTTTTGTTGCAATTTTTTTTTTTTGGTTGCAATTTTTTTTTTTTGTTTTGTCACACGCTTATTTTAGTTAACATTCTTCTCCGTGGAAAAACAACCAAGACGTTACTTAGTTAAATTTAAAAATTGTAACAGACGGAGTATTTTTTTTTTTAATTTCTAATTGTTTTTTCACGTTATTGAGTTGTTCAACATTCACCCAATCACTTTTCGCATAATTTTTTTTTTTTTTATTCAATCTTTCTTCGCTATGGCTTATCCAGTTAAGTTTATGTCGCTTCAAAAGGCTGAGCTTGAGTACGAAGTCTCTATTAGGGGTGAATCTCCAGCTACTACAGTGCAGGAGTTGCGCAAACAAATTGCTAAGTGTGGGCCATTGTTTCCTTCGGAAGACATCCTCACTAGTCCGTTCGATTCAGCAGTCGACCTTAAAGGAGTTTTGGATGTTCTTGAAAGGGTTAACAATAAGGACAATGGGCACAAATATATGGGACCTGGTATACCCCACCAATAGGAATGTCATATATACCATTGGATAGGTCTTTTTATGTAGAACAATATTTACTATGACAGCTTTGTTGAAATGTTTGTCCGTTCTGAGATATAGATCAAAAACTGTGCAAAAGTTAGAACTAAATAATCTATTGATAACTCAAGTTTTTAAAGGAAAATCTAAGTACTACCAAGTGTAAGTCTTGTAAGTGCTACCTGCTGTGCCCGTTAGGGTCCATAATTGTTACTATTAGGTATGTAGCATTTCAACCTTTTATAACGGACAAACAATAGAACAAAGCTGTCATTGTAAATATTGTTCCAATTAAAAAGACCTATCCAACGATATATATGACTTTGCTATTGGTGCGGTTTCTCATTACGCCCAAAATCCAGTTGATACAATAAAAGGTTGAAATGCTACATAATAGTAACAATTATGGACCCTAACGGGCACAGCAGGTAGCACTTACAAGACTTACACTTGGTAGTACTTAGATTTTCCTTTAAAAACTTGAGTTATCAATAGATTACTTAGTTCTAACTTTTGCACAGTTTTTGATCTATATCTCAGAACGGACAAACATTTCAGCAAAGCTGTCATAGTAAATGTTGTTCTACATAAAAAGGCCTATCCAATGATATATATGACATTGCTATTGGTGGGGTATACCAATCTGCCCATTGTCCTTTAGAATCTACTTCAATAGATAAAAACACATTGTTACGGAGTCAAAATTTACTTAACCATGTTTATCACCGTCTTAATCGTATTGCATTTGATGACAAATTAGAGGAGACTTACGACCAATGTGTTGGCCTTTTCAAGAGCACTTCTGCAAAGCTTACTTCGCTTAATGATTCTGCTGTGGACCCTCTAGCTACCACTAGTACGGACTGCTCATCCGTTCTTACTGCGACACCTGTTAATGTTTCCGTCACTTGTGAAGGCAACATTAACAAATTTTCGAAGATAAGATATGATGGCAAGTCTTGCGTACGTGCATTTATTCAACGTTGTGAAGAATTGTGTCAGGCTAAAAATATTTCTTATAATAAAATATTATCTAACGCTACAGAGATATTTATCGGCGAAGCATTGCATTGGTACAGAAGTGTCAGGGATACGATTTCGAGTTGGAACGATCTTACACTGGCGTTGAGACGTGATTTCGATGAGTCTGATTATGACTACAGACTGCTTACAGAGATACGGACTCGTACACAGGGTGAGACTGAAAATATCGTCATTTACTTATCTATTATGTCTGGACTCTTTTCGCGACTTTCAAAGAAGGTGTCAGAGGAAGATAAATTGGAGATAATCC
Source organism: Helicoverpa zea (assembly GCF_022581195.2). Classification (NCBI taxonomy): domain Eukaryota; kingdom Metazoa; phylum Arthropoda; class Insecta; order Lepidoptera; family Noctuidae; genus Helicoverpa; species Helicoverpa zea. Next base: position 4,652,689 of record NC_061480.1, on the reverse strand, counting down.
TTCACAATATTCGTCCAATCTACGCGAATATCCTTGCATCTGTTTCGGAAATAAATTCCATTGACGTATTGCGAACCCTGTGTCGGAATTATGAAAATATCCAGTCACGATTTTCTCAATTTAAGGAACCCCCTAAACCGTCCTCGAATACCTTAGCTCCTGAATTAGCATATTCAGGACAATCTAATAGTAAGCATTATTCTAAATTTAATAATAACAACACATATGGTAAAAATTTTCACAATAACAATAGGCAAAATAATAATCAAAATATTTATAATAATAACAAAGGTAATAATAATTCTACAGCTAAATATGTTCATGCAGTCGGTACTCCTAATCCTAATTCTAACCCTAATCCTAAACATAATACTAGTTCTAAAATGCGCTACTGCCCACGTTGTCGCAATAACACACATAATCTAAGGCAGTGTACAAGCAAGGATGTGGTAGTATGTTTTTCTTGTGGTCGTGAGGGCGTGAAAGCTCCTGATTGTCCAAACTGCAGCAAGGATGTTAATAAGGAAAAAAACTAATTACAGAGAACCGTGCAAATAATAAATTTGATAACCAAGAGTGGCAGGATTGGTTACAAACAATTAGGTTATTTTTTAAATCGTATAACATCTACACGGTTCTCGAGGATAAAGGAGACTGTGATGATAGGCCTTATGTATCTGTTCTGATTAACGATCTTACCGTCTCGGGTCTTCTAGATTCCGGTTCCGCGGTAACCATTATAGGCAACAGTGCTCATAACATACTTAAAGATTATGGCTTGCCACTTATTGAAAACGATTGCATTACAGTAACGGCAGCAGGAGGTCAAAATTTAAATAGTTTAGGTTATATTAATTTACCAATAAAATTCGAGAATCAATTTCACATTTTGAAGGCACATGTCATTCCCGATATTAAAAGGAACCTGATTTTAGGCATAGATTTTTGGCGTAAATTTAAGATATGTCCAAAATATACTGGTAGCGTTACAATGTTTAATGACATTAATTGCTCATTAGATACTCCTCAACATTCCTTCATACAAGGCTATACTAATCTTGATGAGGCACAAAAGAAACTGGCGGATAGTGTCATCAAACAGTTCGAAGACATTTCTTTTCATCGCAAAGGTTTGGGCGTAACGAGTCTTATCCAGCACCGCATTGAGACGGGTAACGCAGCACCGATTCGTCAACGGTACTACCGACTGTCACCGGAGAAGCAGCGTATTTTGATTGAACAGGTGGATGAAATGCTTTCACTCGACGTAATCGAGCCTTGCGAGAGCGCATGGTCATCTCCTGTTCTGATCGTAAATAAAAAGAACGGCCAGCCTCGGTTTTGCCTTGATAGTCGCAAACTTAATTCAGTGACTAAGCGCGATGCCTATAATCTCCCTTACATATCGGAGATTTTAGACAACTTACGAGACGCGCGCTATTTATCAAGTTTAGACCTATCCAAGGCTTTCTGGCAAATACCTATCGCTGCTGAAGACCGTGAGAAGACAGCGTTTTACGTTCCTGGCAGGGGCACCTTTTGTTTCAAGCGTACTGCTTTTGGCTTGACAAATGCACCGGCTACTCAGCAGAGACTCGTTGACCTTTTGTTTTCCGAGTTTGGCCTAAAAGTCTTCGCTTATTTGGATGACGTCATCATCATTTCTGAAGACTTCAATAGTCACATGACACTACTTTTGCGCGTTTTAGACAAGTTGAAACAGGCTAACTTAACTGTTAACCTCGAAAAGTGCAATTTCTTCAGGTCACAGCTCAAATACCTCGGTTACGTGGTCGATAGCACTGGGCTACGTACAGATCCAGCCAAGGTTGAGGCTATACTCAATTATCCGACGCCTAAAAGTCGGAAGGACCTCAAACGTTTTCTTGGTACTGCCACATGGTACAGACGTTTCGTTCCGAACTTCAGCACTATAGCGGGGCCCTTAAATAAGTTGACTTCCTCCAAAAAGGGCACTCCTCCCTTCAAATGGACTCCAGAAGCTGACTCTGCATTCCAAAAACTTAAGGAGTGTTTAGTTTCTGCCCCCGTACTTTCATGTCCAGATTACTCTAAGCCGTTTGAAGTACATACGGATGCTAGTAGTTACGGTGTCGGCGCAATGCTTACTCAGTCAATAGATGGCAAGGAACATCCAATTGCCTACATGAGTAAGTCATTGACTGCTGCCGAGAAGAACTACAGCATAACCGAGCGCGAAACGTTAGCTGTCATTACCGCTCTTGAGCATTGGCGTTGCTATATTGAAAACGGACAACAGTTTACTGTCTATACCGACCACAGTGCGCTCAAATGGTTCTTGTCATTAAGTAACCCTACTGGTCGACTGGCACGATGGGGCGTACGTTTATCAGCCTTTAACTTTGTTATTAAGCACCGACGTGGTGTAGACAACGTCATTCCCGACGCTTTGTCTAGGAGCGTACCAGTTAGTGCCATTGGTTCTTCCACTTATGTGGACACTAAAGACCCTTGGTACAAAAGTATTTACCACGGTTGCCTAAATGACCCTTCAAAATTTGCAAACTTTATTATTAAAAATAATAAACTGTTCCGGCTTTCTAAAAATAAGCATGAAATGACTTCTGAATTCTCGTGGAAGCAGGTCGTTCCTACTGAATTTCGCGAGCCCATAATTCACGAAAATCATTCCGAGCCTAAAGCAGGACATATGGGCATTTTTAAAACTTACCGCCGTCTTGCGTTACGTTATTACTGGCCAGGGATGTATAAGGACGTTGTTAAATTTGTTAGTACTTGTGATAAGTGCTTAGCCTACAAAGCCCAGAATCATCAGCATTTAGGAGAAATGGGTCGTCCTAAACAATGTTCACGACCATTTCAAATGATCTCTATAGATCTAATGGGACCTCTTCCTACTACAAGAAAGCAGAATAGCTACATATTAGTTATAACTTGTTGTTTTTCAAAATTTTGTTCGATTTTCCCAATTAAAAGAGCAACTGCCGAAATAGTTACAAAAATTTTAGAAGAGTCAGTATTTTTAGTGCACGGCATACCTCAAACTGTATTAATGGATAATGGTACACAGTTTACTGGGAAGGTGACAGATGCCTTATTTAAAAAATATAGAATACCGAACATTTACTTTACACCTAAATACACCCCTCAGGTAAATTTAGTAGAAAGGTATAATAGAACTATTATAACTTGTTTATCCACATACGTAAATGATGACCACAGATCATGGGACTTATTTATTCCCGAAGTACAGTTTGCCATCAACAACTCTGTAAACGAAGCCACAGGTTTTACGCCATCATTTTTAGTTTTCGGCCGTGAACTTGTTTCTTGCGGGTCTCACTATATTGATAATGACCTCGGCAATGAAATACTCTTTTTGCCACGTGATATACATATATGCAGAAAACCTTGGTTGTTTGGCAAGTACCTTTGATACTGTGCAGTCTAGATTATGGCAAGCCCATGTAAAGAATACTTCACATTATAATTTGAGACGCAAGTTTGCCGAATTTAACGTTGGAGACGTAGTCATGAAGCGCGCTTACTTTTTAAGTGATAAAGCAAATCGGTTTTCGAAAAAGTTAGCACCGAAATTTATTAAAGCTAAAATAATTGAAAAGAAGTCTCCCTTAGTTTATGTGCTGCAGGACATGTCAGGTAAAAACTTAGGATCTTGGCACATAAAAGACTTAAAATTATTTGTCGGCAATAGATAATATTTTTTGTTCATCAATTTTAACTATTCAGTATTTTTTTCTTCAAGTTATCTTTTATCTTAATTTATTTATTATTTTAGTTCCCTCTCGCTTACTTTTCCACCTTCACTTGGAACTTCTATTTGTAAAGTGTCAAGTAAATAAGAATACTGGCACTTATAACAGTATGCAATTGTGCGTCAGTTATTTTAATAGATACTAAGAGTAACTGCTGCTGGAGTGTGTTTGAGAGATGTATGAATGAGTGTATTTTGGAAGAATAAACAAATAGTTTAGCAACATAGTTCGAGAACATGCGGATTTTGTCATTTTTTTTAGAGAAATAACAAAATCCTTAACTGTGCGCGGGGGTATTGTAACGTTGTACGTTAATGTCAACGTTTTAAAATACTTGCCTTTTGTTTTTAATCAAAATATTAATATAAGGTGGGTAGAAAAATAAATAAATAAATGTAATGTCTACCTACGGTTGCGTTTAGAAACGCGTACAATTATTTGTTTCGTTAATTAAGTATTATTTATTTCTTTTACTAAACTGATTAACGTATTTTCAAATTCATATTTATTATAACAACTTGGGTCTAGAAATAAAAAATTGTAACTTAGTTAAAACTTAAAAAACAAACAGTACGTAGTCATTATCTGTATCGGTGCAACGGCAAGTTAAACCAAATTGGACTTCACGTCATTGTGATATGGTTTCGATTCTTTTACCTGGACTGCTGTACCAATGCAAATCGGATTCGTTCGCTACTCATTCACGGGCGTGTACCGTGAGGTTGGTTAGCTGCTTTAGCGACTCGACCATTTTTAAAATATCATCACGGAAGACACACGTTCACGCGCTCCTTACAAGCACTCACTTTTGCCAGTCCTTAGTGCGTGACGTTAATCGTGGTCTTAACGGTTTTATTTTATAATTTTGAAAACATATTTTTCAAATTTCGTTTAACTTATTCTCTATATTGTAGAATCAGTGCATCTCCCCGTATTGGGTAAGTGTTGAACAATTCGTGTAATTGCTACCACCCACCTATTGGGTGACCGTTGGCAAATGACTTGCAGATTTCATCTTTTCTTGCTTTGCACATTGTCGCATCATTTTTAGCCTTTTTCATCATCATAAGCAGTCAGGGTTATTCTTTTCATTTGCTTATCCCTGCATCTTATTTTTTATATGTTTTATACATTTTATATAAAAATTACATTTCAGCTGTTCTCTGTAAACTCCGATTCTGACTGTGAATTTGCACACATTCGCCTTAAGCGCACTGAGCTTCTGCTTCCTGCTTCCGCGGCAAACACAGTCAGAGGAGGACAATCAGAAATGGACATTTATTTGAATGGATGTAAATTCCAGGGTCCAAAGTTCGGGTTCAAAGTTCGGCTTAAACTCCGGGCCACGGCTGATCCGTTGGCCGAACGTCGACAGGCACCGAGAGGCACCGTGCACCGATTACCCTCTACCATACTGCATCACCATCTGCGGGTCGTCCACCCTGAAGCGCCTCCTCGGCTGAGCGTCATCACCGGACATCTCTCCACGTGAAGCCAGGACAGTGCTAGCGCGCTTTACCTCCATATAACAAAATTAATTTTGCTGACGGGCATTCGAATCGCGACCTTGGAAATAAATTTTTATGTTCACAATGTGGGGTTTAATTTAAAATCTAAACCGTCCACACGCTAAACGTGACACACTTTACAATATGAATCTACAACGGTACTACAACGCTAGGCAATAACACTAGGTACACTAGACGTGACGTAGGGAAGTTCGAGATGTGTGCAACACGACGACTCAACGAAGACTGAGCTCCGCGGACGCCACGCTGACCACCACGACTCTGCCAAAATGTTGTTTCACCGGAAACGCCATCAGATGGCGCGCTTGCGTCTCGTTTAGTGTCCGTACTAATGACCGTCTCCGACATACTAATAGCTTTCTTTCATAGGTATCTAAAGTAAATAGTGCTTATTTTCAGAGATGTAAAATTCGCAGCGTTGGGCGTACTGAGACGAACGGATGACTTCCACATGTGGCAGATATATGATATCGCGAAAGTTATACCATATCCTGATTATGAACCACCTTCTAAGTATGATGATATCGCGTTACTGGAGACCACGTCTAGGTAAGGTGATAATAGAGCCTGAATTCTTTTTTTAACATATTAGCTTCCCTTATAACTATGTATGTGAGAAAATCTTGGAATCTTAATTTGACCCACTTCCCGATCCTCGATTAGGATGAAATTTTGCACACACTCTGAGTTCTGATGACAATACATCAAATACATGACTAGCGTGTTTTTAGTTTTTAAAACTATTAATTTTTAATAATAACCAACCTACTTACCTGCTCATGCTCTTCGTCAACACCATTTTAATGGTCCTAGTGGCAAGCTGCAGCCTCTTCATATAGCCACGTTAGATAAAAAAAATGATTTTCCCTAGTATTTTTGACCCTTTTCATTCTTCTCTTGGCTATTGTTCACTACATGATCACTATGTACTTAGGTGCTTTGCCTGTGTTCGGTATCATATAAACATTTCAAGCTCCCTGAAAAAGATACCCGCTCCTGTTTCTGCTGTTCTAATTCAGCATAACGGGTTTTTCTCAAAGTCCAGGATGGTGTAAACGGCCCTAGCTCTGGCAAAATTCGCTTCGGATCGCTTCGCATTTGCGTTGGACCCACCCTAACCACAAGCTTCTCTCAGGAGAAAAAATAATATCGGTCATAACATATTAATATAAGACGTAAGACATAGGAACGTACATGTTTCAGAATAAGATACAACGCGGAAGTAGCCCCAGCATGCCTGCATAAGAGTCATGACATACCTGACATCGCCGCGGCCGCCGGCTGGGTAGACCTCGCCAATAAGCAACCCGTGCCTGAACACTTGCAAATCGTGAGTAAAGGACTGGTAGAAAGTTTTCAAAATTACTTTTCTTCCTCCTTCGGCCCTGTTCCTAAGTTATTTGGTGGCACAATGTTTTCCATTTCTCCTCTGCATTCCTTCCCTTTAGGTATTTAGTACCCCTTTATGTACTTTGAATATACTCGTACACTCCCCCATGCAGTCCCATCCAGTTATATATGTACAGACAGCCCATAAACCCACCTCAATCAATCTGTCAAATGTCTTCAATATATTTTCAACCCTATCACAATAGTGGAAGGTTAATGTTCAATTGGTAAGTATTTTACAGATTCGGCTTAGTTGACCTGCTGGCGTAGTTTCAAGCTGTTGATTTGCAAGTGTGCAAAATTCAAGGAGGTTGACATAAAATCCATTAAGCTTGTGAGAGCGCAGCGCGGTTGTAAAGCTAGTAACAGACGCGCCGAGTTTCAATAAGGCTGGATGAAACTGACGGTTTTTCGTAAGTAATAAAAAAAATACGTACCAGTGCAATTGTTGATTTGGGTCGAGAATCAATAGCATAATTGCATCCTTAAATATTGCACGAATGCAAATCAACAGCTTTTATATGAGTATTTATTAAATACTCCCTTTGCTCTCGCTATACAGTCCGTTATTTACTCTTGTACCTATAATGCAAATTTTACTATCACTTCCTTCTTTATCCGTAAGGATCTTTTTATGTATATCTTGTCGATGAACATGCAGCCTCATTAAACCCTTGGATTTCAGGTGTATATGACAAAGTTCTCCGACGAGGAATGCAGAAGACAGTTCCCACGACATGAATATCATCTTCAGAAGGGCTATGACAACGTCACTCAAGCTTGCTACGCGGATATTTATAATTTTGGAGATACTTGTGAGGTAAGACAGAACCGGGGTTTGTCCTTGGGTACGTTTCTATAGTGTATACTCGTAGGGATAATCGTCGGTTTTGTGTCACCATTTCATTAAAGTTGTCTCAAAAGGGCTTCAGCGTGTTGGCTTAGGCCCCACGTTCGCCTCCCAAAAATCCGGGACTCTGTACTCCCGTGGTCTGGAAGGGACTTACTATGTTCCCCCACTGTTTCACTGTAGTTCATAAGGAACATCCCGCACCCGAAAAAAATAAATTACATGCAACAAAAATAAAAAGGGGGCCTTTTTAGGGTTCCGTAGCCAAAATGGCAAAAACGGAACCCTTATAGTTTCGTCATGTCCGTCTGTCCGTCTGTCACAGCCGATTTACTCGGAAACTATAAGTACTACAGTGATGAAATTTGATGGGAATATGTGTTGTATGAACCGCTACAAAAATATGACACTAAATAGTAAAAAAAAGAATTGGGGGTGGGGCCCCCCATACATGTAACTGAGGGATGAAATTTTTTTTTTCGATGTACATACCCGTGTGGGGTATCAATGGAAAGGTCTTTTAAAATGATATAAAGTTTTCTAAAAAACATTTTTCTTAAAGTGAACGGTTTTTGAGATATCAGCTCTCAAAGTCGTAAAAAGTATGTCCCCCCCCCCTCTATTTTTATAACTACGGGGTATAAAATTCTAAAAAAAATAGAGGTGATGCATGCTAATTAACTCTTTCAACGATTTTTGGTTTGATCAAAGTATCTCTTATAGTTTTTGAGATAGGTTGATTTAACTGTAATTTACGGAACCCTTCGTGCACGAGTCCGACTCGCACTTGGCCGGTTTTTTTGTCTTGTTGTCAAAAAATCTTTGTTTTATTTTTTGTTGTTTTACCAATCTTTTTGTTCCCAGGGTGAAAGTGGCGGGCCTCTTCAAGTAAAGACGGAGAACTCCAAGAAGTCAGTTTGTGAACACACTATATTTGGCATCACGTCCTTCGGGAAGACTTGTGGAGCTGGCGTACCAGGGATGTATACCAGGGTCTCACATTACGTGCCCTGGATCGAGAGCCATACTAGGAGGCTTCCTTGAAAGATATAAAAAAAAATCAATTTTGTTGTATTTTTTTACGAATTCCTCAATTTATTTGGATTTCCACAGATCACTTACGTCAAACACAAAATACATTGGAACTGATTGCTGTGTTCCCCATGGGCGTAGTCAGCTTTGGGCTCAGGGTGGGGCAGCAGTCAACCTATCCCCCGGGGGAGGGCAGGGGCCCTCCGATTTTTTGTATCTTGAGCCGTTAATTTCTTAATTTGAGAGGTTTATATTTTCAGGTACAGAAAATTAAATTAAAAATTTAAAAAAACCCCCGACCCAAAAAAAAGTACGCAATAATAATTATGACAAAAGGTTAGCTAAACCCTATAAAAAGCAAAAAATAACTTTTAACACTACGTAAACTAAATTTTGTCGTGTCGGGGGACCGCTCTAATTCATTACTTTAGATACGTGTTTTTTTTTTTAAACGAATGTTGTAATTAGTTAGGTATCATTTGATTTATGTAAGTATTTATGAAGGTAAAAAGCGGTCCCCCGACACGTCAAAATTTAGTTTACGTAGTGTTAAAAGTTATTTTTTGCTTTTTATAGGGTTTAGCGTTTTTAACCTTTTGTCATAATTATTGCGTACTTTTTTTTGGGTCGGGGGGTTTTTTTTTAATTTAATTTTATTTCATGCTTTTTAAAGGAGCTTTTTAGAAACATGAAGAGACAAGTTCAACGAGCCCAAACTCGATGGGTTTACTAAAAGGCAGTTCAGGGTTACGTCTCCTACCTTCGTGCCCTAACAGCAGACCAGCTCAGTGGTTCCAAAAGACATTAGTGTTTCAAATTTCAGATCCCACATATACTTGCAAGTAAACTGAGCGTGTAACATTCCTATCACATCTAGCAAACGAGCTGATGACCTTGAAGACCTGAACCGATTTCCACACACACAGACACGTCAAACTTATAACACCCCGTCGTTTTTGCGTCGGGGGTTAAAAATAAACAATCACACACAGGACAAAAGCCAAAAGCAAGGGCATATAGTTTCTGATTACGCGAGCGAAGCGAGCTTGAAATTGTTATCGGACTTAAACCAAATATTACGTAAAATTTAGCCCAAACGTACTTAACTTTTTGTTTCTTGACAAATACAAAAATAACATAGTTTCTGAAAACGCGAGCGAAGCGAGCGCGAAATTTTAATTATTTTTTAAGACTTATATTTTCAGGTACAGAAAATAAACAATCACACACAGGACAAAAGCCAAAAGTGAGGGCATGTAGGTAGTTTCTGAATACGCGAGCGAAGCGAGCGCGAAATTTTTATCGGACTTAAACCAAAAACTACGTAAAATGTCGCCCAAATATACATTTTCATGAATGGGGGGACTAGGTACGACACACCCAATTTACGTCCATACGAAAACCCCCTGGCTCGAGTTAGTAAAAAAAACATTGTTTAATCAGACACCATAGAGGTCAGAGCCAGGGCCCAGGGTGGGGCAAGTGCCCCAGCTTGCCCCAGTGTGGCTACGCCCATGGTGTTCCCCCAATTACAGGAAACAGCATTTACTTAATAACTACTGACAACAAAAAAGTTTGACAAACATGTCATTTGCAAATCATAAAAAAAAAACTGAAAAATACTTGAAAAACAATCATAGCAGGAAAATAATAAACGACAAACGAATATAATAACAATTTCAGAATCATCTGCATAGTCCCACGTTGGGTGCCATATTTATTGTAAGGTTGTTCTACAGAGCTTTTTCCCAACTACATATGTTGGAGTTGTGTTTCGGATGGCACGTTAAACTGTAGGTCCCGGCTGTCATTGAACATCCTTGACAGTCGTTACGGGTAGTCAGAAGCCAGTAAGTCTGACACCAGTCTAACCAAGGGGTATCGGGTTGCCCGGGTAACTGGGTTGAGGAGGTCAGATAGGCAGTCGCTCCTTGTAAAGCACTGGTACTCAGCTGAATCCGGTTAGACTAGAAGCCGACCCCAACATGATTGGGAAAAAGGCTCGGAGGATGATGATATGTTGGAGTCGGCTTCCAGTCTAACCGGATGCAGTTGAGTACCAGTGCTTTACATGGGGCGACTGCCCTATCTGACCCCCTCAACCCAGTTACCCAGGCAACCTAATATGTCATATGTCTAGGTAAGACTGGTTGTCGGACTTTCTGGCTTCTGACTACCCGTAATGACTGACAAAGATGTTCAAATGACAGCCTGGGCCTACATACATTCTATGTATTCAATGTGCTTTCTTTATTTAATTGTCTGTTAACAATTACATACTTTATCCTTTGAATCATTATTTCAAGCAGTAGTTTAATATGTATTTGTGTAAAAGGTCCTATCAAGATGTTTTACCTACTGCCGGGGCTGCGGGATTGTTCGCGCGAGTTACCGCGGCGCTGGTACATAAAAGGCCTACGACGGAACACGACGGTTTTAGTCAGTAAGAGTCTGACACTCCCTCACCGCTGCTAACCCAAAGCGGGAGGGGTCATTTGATGATTCTGAAATGGAGTATAGGTTAATAATAAAAGAAAGTTTTGGTGTGGTAATAATTAATTTATTATTAAAGATCTTTTAATATAAAACTTATATTAAGTTAATTATAATCTAAGCGGCTACTCCATCTTGAACTTCGTCGTCTGCAAAGAAAAAAATATCATTAATCATCTGCCTAGCCTTTTTGCTTACGGTACAGCATTTTTATCGGAAAACATACATAACTAATAAAAAAATTGGGTTATTTTTTCATGGTCGAATTTTCTAGTGATTTTCATGGAGTTGTATCTTAGAGAAAATTTCTGCAATTTTCAATGTAAGCTCAAATTTGTCTTTTTCTGAATATTTTCTTAGATCTTTAGTTCTGGAACAATCATTCAGAAACCAACCAAAGAAAAATAAACGACTTTTGCTCATTTTGAGGGTTCCGTATCCAAAAGGTAAAACGGGACCCAATTGTTTTCGCTCCTCTGTCCGTCCGTCTGTCACCAGGCTGTATCTCATGAACCGTGATAGTTAGAGAGCTGAAATTTTCACACATGATGTATTTCTGTTGCCGCCATAACAACAAATACTGAAAACTAGAATTAAATAAATATTTTAGGGGCTCCCATACAACAAACGTGATTTTTTTGCTCATTTTTGCTCTGGTACGGAACCCTTCGTGCCCAAGTCCGACTCGCATTTGGCCGGTTTTTTTCTCTATCTCTGAAATTTTAGTACATACTAGCTTCTGCCAGCGGTTTCACCCGCATCCCGTGGGAACTACTTCCCGTACCGGGATAAAAAGTAGCCTATAGCCTTCCTCGATAAATGGGCTATCTAACACTGAAAGAAATTTTCAAATCGGACCAGTAGTTCCTGAGATTAGTGCGTTCAAACAAACAAACCAGCTTTATAATATTAGTATAGATATACCTTTGTCATCAGTATCCATTGGCTCCGGAGTCTCCTGGTATGCAGGTGCCAGGGGAGAGACCACCACTCCGTCCCATACGGTGATCTCAGTACAAACAACCTTGCCAATGTGGGTGAATCGGGGTGAAATAGCTACAAAACATGGGTGAATCCGGGAGACACAGCGAGTACATACCTTGTCATCTGTATCCATTGGCTCCGGAGTCTCCTGGTATGCAGGTGCCAGGGGAGAGACCACCACTCAATCCCATACGGTGATCTCAGTACAAACAACCTTGCCAATGTGGGTGAATCGGGGTGAAATAGCTACAAAACATGGGTGAATCCGGGAGACACAGCGAGTACATACCTTTGTCATCTGTATCCATTGGCTCCGGAGTCTCCTGGTATGCAGGTGCCAGGGGAGAGACCACCACTCCGTCCCATACGGTGATCTCAGTACAAACAACCTTGCCAATGTGGGTGAATCGGGGTGAAATAGCTACAAAACATGGGTGAATCCGGGAGACACAGCGAGTACATACCTTTGTCATCTGTATCCATTGGCTCCGGAGTCTCCTGGTATGCAGGTGCCAGGGGAGAGACCACCACTCAATCCCATACGGTGATCTCAGTACAAACAACCTTGCCAATGTGGGTGAATCGGGGTGAAATAGCTACAAAACATGGGTGAATCCGGGAGACACAGCGAGTACATACCTTTGTCATCTGTATCCATTGGCTCCGGAGTCTCCTGGTATGCAGGTGCCAGGGGAGAGACCACCACTCCGTCCCATACGCTGATCTCAGTACAAACAACCTTGCCAATGTGGGTGAATCGGGGTGAAATAGCTACAAAACATGGGTGAATCCGGGACACACAGCTAGTACATACCTTTGTCATCTGTATCCATGGGCTCAGGAGTCTCCTGGTATGCTGGTGCCAGGGGAGAGACCACCACTCCGTCCCATACGGTGATCTCAGTAGAAATGTCTTTGCCTCCCTCGAAGGCTTGTAGACCGAGCACGTAACGGTGACCACCTCGAGCTACTACGCGGAGTAGACTGTGGAAATAATAGAACAATTATTAATTAATAAATAGTAAAGTCAAAATCAAACTTTTTTATTTCAAATAGGCCTTTACAAGTTCTTGCCAAACGTCAAACTAATTGCACGGTTCCAAAGAGTTGGTCTCATAGAGAAGAACCGGCACGAAACTCTATGAAAAAAGGTCATAAGTCGGTCTTTTAGATAATGCTAAAATAATGGACATGTATTTCTTTTTTTCTCTCACAAAAAAGTAAAAGTATATACAACACTTTTGAGTATTATATTACATAGACGAGACGAGACGTCACGCACGAGCCTGTCACAATATATATTGCATTATATCTTAGAAAATGTTTAAAATTTTGTCAAAGTCCCGGGAGATGTTTCAGAAAAGCAGGGTAATTTCTAAGAATATAAAAGTCCAGCATAACTTTTTTCTTTGTGGGTAATCATCAAATGACCCCTCCTGCTGTGGGTGTAGCGTTATGTTCTAGTGTTGATTGCTGATGAGAATTATAACTTGGCTGAAGTAAAGAGTCGTATGCTACATGACATGATTAGAATATAGCACGCTCATTCATTTTTCCGGATAATGACGTTTACTATTTCGCAAGGGAACGCGATTATAACACAACCAAGTGCCAATGACAGCCTTTATTAAATAGACAGTTCTAAAATTAATGCTACGTAATTAAGTTGTATGATAATTTACGCATCGAGAAAGTTAACTCGCAAAACTCGCACTAGGAACTCTGCTCTCTGTTCGGTGGTGTCGGATTGTCGTCCCATCGGGCTATGAGACTGAAGGAATAGTGAGTGCACGTGTGTCTGCGCAAATGCTCGTGCACTATAACATGTCCTGCGCAGCTGGCTGATCTCCTTGAGGCAGGAACAGCCCCCAGCTGTATGAGGAGTACTCACGTCTGCGCGGTGGCGGCGGCGAGGTCCTGCGCGGCGAGGTCGAGCGCGGTGTGTGCGCGAGCGTGGGCGGCCTCGCACGGGTCCGCCAGACCCGCGCAGCCAGGCAGGAACAGACCTCCCGCTAACAGCGATAGCGCCCGTCTGGAAAAACATAATACAGTTTAGTTCCTAGCTCTTTATTAAATCATGAGGTATTTCGCTGTGAGTGCAGCGTGAGGGAGTATCAGGGTCCGTTCACACAGGCCGGAATCGGCTCCGATCGGCCGCGTGGGATGCAATCGGAGCTAAACGTCTGCAAGACCGAGAAAAAGTACGCGATTGGAGCCAGTCGGCTCCTATTATTATTTTACACCGAGCGCCTTCGAACATTCTTAATGAAAAAAGCAGGGCGCATCTAAACCTTACTACAAATACTAAGTACTCAATTTTCAACGTGTTAAGAATTTGCTTTTCTCTCCGAGCTGGTCTGTCTGAACGGACCCGCAGACTCTTATGGCGCATCCACACATGCCGCCGGGTTTCAGACCGCCTTGCCGCTGAATGCAGACCGCCGGCTTTACCGGCGGTTGCCGACGGCCTACAGATGCGGTTGCAATTTTCGCAGTAGTGTTGTGACTTTCGTCGAAGTTAGTCGTGTGTAGGATTGAAAGATATTGGATGTTATTATTCGTAAAAAGAAACGCATAATCAAACGAAGATATTGGGTCAGACCAAGTCTCATTTTTCTCGAAAATAATGGCTGGATAAATTCTTCAGTTTTCTCTCAATTTCTGATGATGCTATGTTGAACACAGAAGCAATATCCCTAATAGCATCATTTCTTTTGTTGCGATTCTTGAAATCCATATGCCTTGGGTTCCACAATGGTTCATTTTCTTGATACTTTTCTATTAATAAAAGTACTGCACTATCATCCCAGTTAAATTCTGTCATTTCGTTATTTACTTCTATGAAATTATACGACAACACCACCACTCCGTATCGAAGCCGCGAGCAAACTGCCGCCGGCAACCAAAAGCCGCGCGTGCCGCGGCTGAGATGCGGCAAATGCCGGCGGCGCCGGGCATGTGTGGATGCGCCATTACTATCTAAAAATCATCATGATCCTTCTGAAGCCCTTTATGCACCTATAAGTATAGTTTACCTGAAAGCCACATTGATAGGCAGCGCCTGTCTGGCAGGATTGTTCATGATGCAGTGATGGGCTAGCAAGTCGATCATCCACGGGGTCAGGGGTTCGAGTCCCGAGTGGCGAGCGCACATGTCTCGGAGGAGGCGGATTAGTACCTGTTAATGTGACAAATTGATTTGTTATTTATTTTATTTTTTACAGTTCACGGACAACATAAACATTAGTTTTCCTAACCTAAGTGTGTGATGAATTTTCACGTTCAATTTTAGAAGTAAAACAGTTGTTTAGAGAAAAAAACGTTTATTTTGTCAGTGAATATGGCCTTAATTTCGTACGACTCCCGAGGGAACTAGGTCCCGCACCTAGGTAAGCAACTATCCTGTCTCTGTGGAGAGAGACCATTTATTTCTATGCCAAAAGAGATGTTTCAGATCAAGCCTACATGTACATTATGTCCAATACCTCAGAACAGAAAAATCTATTGAATTCGGGAAAAATACAGTCAAATCAAGATAAGATAAAAAAGTCATTCAAAGATAAAAAGTCATTTATTCAAGGTAGGCTGAAAATCAGCACTTTTTGAAGTTAAATTTACAAAAGACAGCCCCCAAAACGCCCGCCCTTCACCACTGCCTGTGTTTTTGATGGGAAAAAGAAGTGGCGCAACAAACTCCCCAGCAACTACAATTGCATACTTTTCTTGTAATAACCAGTATGCACAGAACCATCCCATCATCATCATGATCTTACCTTGATAGAAGAATGATGAGCGTTCTCCTCAAACCAGCGACTGTGACGGATGGCAGCCAGGTGGCTATTTATCACTTTGTAATCTAGATGAACCTGGAACAAAATATACGAAACTTATAAGATACGAAAATATATTTATTCATTAAGCCAGTGGAGCCAGTAAGTCTAACACCAGTCTAACCAAGGGGTATTGGGTTGCCCGGGTAACTGGGTTGAGGAGGTCAGATAGGCAGTCGCTTCTTGTAAAGCACTGGTGCTCAGCTGCATGCGGTTAGACTGGAAGCCGACCCCGACATAGTTGGGAAAAGGCTCGGGAGATTATTATACTTTTTGCACATATCGACTGCAAGCAAGCAATACCTCCTATCTGACATTTTTGTTTCAAAAAACCAAAAAACTTGTATCTACCATAAACTACCTTTAGATTCAAAATAAAAACAAAAAACTTTATTAATCAATACTATGCTTAGAAAAAGAAAACTTGGATTTTCAGTATCTCATTATACCTTCCTCGGAATAAGGATTTTATTAAGTTTTATTGTTCCCCTTTAAAATCCACCCGGAGTCAGATAGGAGGTATTGCTTGCTTGCAGTCGATATGTTAGTACAAAGCAGTATGTGTGTGTGTAAGGTAGACTACAACAACTAAAGTCATATTTAATAGAATAGAAATAGAATAAAATAAGTCTTCATTTGCTAAGAAAGCAGGTGAAAAAAAACTAATATCATAAATGCGAAAGTAACTCTGTCTGTCTGTCTGTTACACTGTCACGCCTAAACCATTTTAGTAAAATTTGGTACAGAGATAGTTGACCTTGAGAAAGAACATAGGATAGTTTTTATCCCGGACTTTTGAAGAGTTCTCTTGGAAACGCGATATAACCGAACTTGACGCGGGCGAAAGCTAATTTGTCTATAAATATTTCGTAAAAAAATTATAAAATAATTTTTTGAGACAATATAAAATAATTTTTCTATAGTTAAATGGCTACTCAAATGTAGTATAGATTAATCTATGCTTTGCTTAGCAGATAGTGGAATATAAGGACTCATACCTCAGGCTCCAACTTCCTCAAGTTCTGATGCAGCGTCGTAATGAGGACACGGACGGCAGCACTGGGACCCGTGACCGTGAAGCCACGTTCATGACAAGCGGTGGTGACTGAAGTGCTGGGTGTCTCCGCTCTCATCAGTTTGTTTAGCTCCTCGTTGACCTGGGAATTGTAGTTCGAGTTAATTTGGAAACTAATTTATGGAGCTTTGTAGCAGTTTAAAAATGTGGGATCTACTTCCTGTACCGGGATTAAAAGTAAATGTTTTTAAGCTATCGCGATTTGTACACATATTTATAAATAATCGGGATATAGTATCGTGTCTTTATAGTTAGTATCGCGTTTAAGTCCCGATTATTTATAAATACGGATAAATAGTAACATCGCACTTTCTTTGGATTCTTTGTAATATTGAAAGAAATTTTTGAAACGAGTCCACTAGTTTGAGAAATTAGCATGTTAAAACTAAAGCTTTAGAACTCAAACTTCGAAATTTAGCTTCATAAAAGGATTTTGATGAGACTTGACAATAAAATAGCTTACATAGATACATTTTTTATTTATTTATAGCCTCTTTTCGGACATGACAGTATTTCTTATTTTTTTTATATTGTTTTTTTGCGTGTCCGTTTGCCAGGTGGCAAAGGCCTCCTCCAATATTCTCCATTCTGGCCTTTCCAAGGCCACTCTACTGCACACTGTTTCCGCAACTTGTCTAATGTCATTGTCTCACCTTTTTTGTGGTCATAGATACATTTAAGCTACTATTAATCCCCGTGCAGGAAGTAGTTTAATCAATATGCAAAACAAACTAGCCAAGGTTTCTAAGGCGTCGTCCTAATTGGCAGCGATCGCGCGATGGCGCGATGCGTTTTTCATCTAAGACGTCGTCCTAATTGACAGCGATTGTACGATGACACGATGCGTTCTCGTCGTTCGATGAGTTCAAACATACAGATTTCATCAGAGTGTCCTATTTGAACCTCGCAAGTGAGATAGTGAGATCGTGAGATGAAAAACGCATCGCGCCATCGTGCGATCGCTGCCAATTAGGACGACGCCTAAGACCTATGCTATGTACCATGTTTTACAAAATAAGATCTTTATTTTACCTTTATTAACTAGTACAAAATGTCTTACCTTATTAGAAAGTCCTTCCACAGCCTCTTTGGTAGGCAATGTCTTCATGATGACCACAATATCAGCCACGTTCTTACCGGCCATCATTGTTCCCTTCTTGTAAGAGCCCACTTGACGGACCTCTTCCAATTGCTGTGGACAACTATATATTATTAATTTACTGGAAAAATACTTGAGTTAGTTAAGGTGTATAGGGTGAGTGCTAGCTAGCATGCTGCGGTTTTATAAATTTAATTTTATATCAATTTATTGCATATTTTATACTGCAATATACCCATTGTATACCAATTTATACATAAAACATTGTTGAAAGGTTCTTCTAACCTACAGACAGACATGTGTTGCAGGGAGTTTGTTGCGCCACTACTTCCCAAAAATAACACATAGGAAGTGGTGAATGGTGGGTGTTTTTAGGGGTTTTCTCATGTAATTTTGAAGTCCTAAAATTAGTGTTTTTACTTTACTTTGAATAAATGCCTCTTATTTTCTTTTATTCATTGTCAGATATATTCAAATTGTCAACTTACACATGCTGCAAAGTCTCCGGGAGCCACGACGAGGTTGTCCAACACAGTTTGCAGTTTGGTGATGAGACTCAGCACAGCAGACTGCTCAGCGGGCGTTGGACATAGCTCTGCATGTCTTTTGAGAAGGGCCTAAAACAATTAGAATATATACATAGATATAGCATGTGGACAAGTATAGACTTAAGACTGTTCCCAATATTCAGGTAATGGACCAAGTTCTGCATGTCTTTTAGGAGGGCCTAATACAATTATAATTTTAATAGATAGATAAAGTATATGGACAATTATAGATTTATGGCTGTAACCAATAACCTATTCTATCGGTTGGAGTGTAGCAAAAGGTGTGCAAGGCTTTTGGGACTTAGAAAATTTTTCATAAAAAATGAAAATTTCTGAAAACGCCTAGTTTTTCATTTCCATCGTACAGAATACCTAAAAATAAGACGAAAACCATCTGGGCACTTTTTGCCTAGGACCAAGGAGCCCCGCGTAGCGAGGCTCCATCGACTATGCATTTGCTCGTATTGATTAGAATCAAATTTAGACCCAGATGGTTTTTGTCTTATTTTTAGGTATTCTATACGATGGAAATAAAAAACTAGGCATTTTCAGAAATTTTCATTTTTTATGAAGAATTTTCTAAGTCCCAAAAGCCTTGCACACCCTTTGCTACACACTAACCGCATAATGAAATAACAAATTGTCTATCTCTGGTAAGCAAATGAACAGATAGAATGCCGCCCCTAAGACGACCCACTGACCGAATGCTGCTTTTTTCATTACTATTTCAAAAACACGGAATCTATACACTCTGTAAATTGTTTAAAACATTGGTTTAAGATAAAACACTACATATTGATTGAATTCATTATCAAATTAATAATTGGGATTTTTATCGCAATCATGATTATATGTAAGACAAGAACATTATTATGAGTAACAGAATGTAATAATGAGGAGGGGAAAAAGCTGTTTTAAGTCTTAATTTACCTGTGTGAGAGCAGAATCATCAGGCGCTGGCTTGCACCTAGGAAATGCCGGTTCAGCCAAAATCAAGTCGAAAGGAGGTCTGAGCATCAATACACGGGGCCTGTTGAATGGGGGACGCCCCATACCACCGCGGCCTGGCATGCCTCGGCCTCCTCTACCAGTGCCACGAACCATAGTACACTTATTCACAATAAAACTTCAATAATTTACGAGACAAAATATTTTGTTAGGTTAACTTGACGTTACACCCAGTCTAAATTATGGAATAAAATATATCTTATATCGTTTCCTAACGATAAATTGCACTTCTAATCTCTTGTTAACGTAAGATTACGTTTTAAATTAGTATTTATTTAGATATTTGCAAAATTACCAACAAAATGGCAGACGACGACGCGCGGTTCTTGCCACTTTTTTTCATTAATCTGTGGAAGTAAAATGCTGGGATACTTGGGTTTTAAGAAAGTTATGTTTTGTTTTATTTATTTTCGAATAATGATTTATCTTATTTATGTTGTAGCGAAAATAACAACATTATCTTTTAGGAAACACATCGTGATTAAATTAACATTTATTTCTAGTATGTCTTTTATTTTAATAGTAAATTACGTTGAGAGCTCGACTCTCAACCAGAATCTTCCGAGTGAGCTATAGGTAAGGGGCATATCTTGCTAAAAGCCCGACGAACCACATCACCACTTGAAATCATGATGTCCGCGACACGACTGATGCCATCATGTCCAGGGAACACCTCTGTGACTCGGCCCAGGCGCCACTTTAAAGGAGGTACCCTGTCCTCCTTAATGAGCACAAGAGTGCCTTTTTCTAATGGCTTTGTGCAGGATCGCCATTTCGTTCGTTGCTGGAGCTCCGACACATATTCCTTACACCATCGTGACCAGAAGTGCTGACGAAGTTGCTCTATACGCTGATATCGGGTTAACTGAGTCAACGATCAGTCCTCGAGGTTTGAAGATGGAAGTGATGTCAGCGGTCGTCCAATTAAAAAATGTCCAGGCATAAGCGGCGACAAGTCGTTAGGGTCCGAAGAGAGTGGTGTGAGTGGGCAAGAGTTCAGTATGGCTTCGATCTGGACTAATACAGTGTTCAACTCCTCATATGTTACATTACAATTGCCCAGTGCTCTTTTCGGCCATTCAGAGAATGCGTTCCTGACACGTCGCGATTGAACTGACGACGTAACTTTGCAATGGCGTTGCAGTTACGATAAAAATATTTTTGCTGGTTGTTTACCGTTTTAACAATTGAGGAGCATTAAAACAACATTATTATATCAATAATCAATGAATGTAGTTACGTCGTCAGTTCAATCGCGACGTGTCAGGAACGCATTCTCTGAATGGCCGAACTATAATGGCCAAGAGAAGTAACTAAACGTAGTAAGCGCGTTCCATTCCCTATCATCAGATCAGGATGTGCGTTACTCTTCGCTTTAATGAAAAATTTTATACGTTGCTCTCTTGCTCATGCTCAAAATTGCAAAAGTACAACTTACACAGCAAATGTGTGAACACTGTCAAAAAAACACGTAAACAAACAGAGGATTTTAGATTTTAGAAATAAACGTGATTTTTATCCAATTTTCATATCAAATCCAATAAGAACATGTCTAAAACCGCTCATGTAGTCGATGGGGAGGCATCAGAATCGGATTCAGAAATAGAAATTGGACGATCTCCGGTGAGTATCAAATAGTTCATAACTAGACACTTTGACTTACTTTTTATGATTTCGCAATATTTTTGACGCTTTTTGCGTTGTAAAAACTTTTATATAACTCTGTATATATTGTTGTTGTCGATGCAGTCCCTTTTCCTCTTGTCTCTTTGAAAATTTAAGTGGCAATGGACAGGTCATACAATAAGAGGCACTGAGAAGTGGAACAAAAGCATAGTGTTCTGGTATCCTCGAGACAGGAAACAGGAAAAGGAAACGAGGCAGACAATTTAGAAGGTGGGACGATGAAATAAAGGCAATAGCAGGAAAAACATGGACGAGGAAAGCGTTAAACAGAAGCGAGTGGAAAGAGATGGAGGAGGCCTTTGCCAAAGCTGGGCAAACAGACGAAGTGTCGGTGTCAAAGACTCAACAGAGTCACTAATTTTTAACATAAATGTATATATTGTAAAACTTAACTGTGTCTGAATAAAGGCTTATATTATATTATTATTATATTATTATATTGTTGTTGTAATTAAAAGATTTTTTCTCAATATTAAATTGTTATTATCTTACACTCCATAATATTGTTGTAAGAATGTAGTTTTCGTTTTTACTTACTTTGTACTTGCAAGATCTGACTATGTAATTGTTATTTCCAGGACTTGGAGATATCTGGCAATGCTAAATCGTTCGTAATTGCTGGAGAGGCGCCAGAGTCAGATGATGGTAATATATATATTTTTTTCAAATTTATAAATGATATTTATTCTACAAATAAGTGAACAATTTTACATGTCTAATCTTCCAAAGCAGGATGAATTTATTTTATTTAATTATCTTAAAATTACACAAACTAAGTGCACCTGAGTATAATGCAGCTTACAGTGTCTTGTATTCCCTGTATGTTTACTATTACACTTTTTAATTTTAAAGTACTTAATCAAAAAGTGTTACCGACTGTTACTGTGAGCAATCAAAAACAAGTGAATTGTTATTCTTATGGAAAACTAGCCGTTTTCCCGCGGTTTCGCCCATGCCCCGTGGGAGCTACTGCCCGCACCGGGATAAAATATAGCATAATTTACTCACAGATAATATAGCTTTCTAATGTTTTCCTCTTTATAATATTAGTATAGATAACGATATTTCAACATTCAATTTGCCTCTTTCGTTATTTGTTCCTCTGCAGGGACAAATCTTGTACATACCTTCTTCTACCAAAATTATATAAGCTCACCCTAACATAGATGGAAAAAAACAAATAAAAATCATAAGTTATAATGAGAACTCAAAACATTTCAGAGACCAAGCTGACCCTGCCTTCAAGCATCCCAGAGCCTGATCTGCCGCTGCACAGCGTCCTGAACCCAGCAGCAACGCCAACAACCACACATGCTAATATTTACAACTCGTTACTGCACCAGAAATTATGTAAGTGGTACTTTTATGCTTAGTTATTATGTGCTCCCCTCATGTACTCACCTTATGTGCTCCCCTCATGTACTCACCTCATGTACTCCCCTCATGTACTCACCTTATGTGCTCCCCTCATGTACTCACCTCATGTACTCCCCTCATGTACTCACCTCATGTGCTCCCCTCATGTACTCACCTTATGTGCTCCCCTCATGTACTCACCTTATGTGCTCCCCTCATGTACTCACCTTATGTACTCCCCTCATGTACTCACCTCATGTACTCCCCTCATGTACTCACCTCATGTGCTCCCCTCATGTACTCACCTTATGTGCTCCCCTCATGTACTCACCTTATGTGCTCCCCTCATGTACTCACCTTATGTACTCCCCTCATGTACTCACCTTATGTACTCCTCTTATATACTCACCTTATGTATTCCTCTTATATACTCACCTTATGTGCTCCCCTTATATACTCACCTTATGTGCTCCCATCATGTACTCACCTTATGTGCTCCCCGCATGTACTCACCTTATGTGCTCCCCTCATGTACTCACCTTATGTGCTCCCCGCATGTACTCACCTTATGTACTCCCCGCATGTACTCCCCTTATGTACTCCTCTTATATACTCACCTTATGTATTCCTCTTATATACTCACCTTATGTGCTCCCCTTATATACTCACCTTATGTGCTCCCATCATGTACTCACCTTATGTGCTCCCCGCATGTACTCACCTTATGTGCTCCCCTCATGTACTCACCTTATGTGCTCCCCGCATGTACTCACCTTATGTACTCCCCGCATGTACTCCCCTTATGTACTCCTCTTATATACTCACCTTATGTATTCCTCTTATATACTCACCTTATGTGCTCCCCTTATATACTCACCTTATGTGCTCCCCGCATGTACTCACCTTATGTGCTCCCCTCATGTACTCACCTTATGTGCTCCCCGCATGTACTCACCTTATGTACTCCCCGCATGTACTCCCCTTATGTACTCCTCTTATATACTCACCTTATGTATTCCTCTTATATACTCACCTTATGTGCTCCCCTTATATACTCACCTTATGTGCTCCCCTTATATACTCACCTTATGTGCTCCCCTTATATACTCACCTTATGTGCTCCCCTTATATACTCACCTTATGTGCTCCCCTTATATACTCACCTTATGTGCTCCCCGCATGTACTCACCTTATGTGCTCCCCTCATGTACTCACCTTATGTGCTCCCCTCATGTACTCACCTTATGTGCTCCCCTCATGTACTCACCTTATGTACTCCTCTTATATACTCACCTTATGTGCTCCCCTTATATACTCCTCTTATATACTCACCTTATGTGCTCCCCTTATACAAGCTGTTGTTTTGCATCCGTGCCATAGTCAAGGACGTAATAATACTAATGATTCTCAACCCAAATTAACAAAAAAATTGGCACGAAAATTTTTGATTTTAATTTTTTTTCGGAAATTCGTCAATGCCACCTACCCGTTTTCAAACTTGGCGCGTGTGTTACTGGCCTCAAAACTGTGCTGCGCCCTCACACAAACGCAAACACAAAGCATTCGCAACGATCACTCATGAATTTCATTCATAAAATTTGATTATTTCTGAAATACTATGACATTACAATGACATAAAAAGCAGCGCATATTAACTATTTCCCGTTAACTGTAATTCCAATCGATTATTTACGTATTTTATGTCCTCCTCCTGAAGTATGGCACAAATGCAAATCAACACCTTGTATACTCACCTTATGTACTCCTCTTATATACTCACCTTATGTGCTCCCCTCATGTACTCACCTCATGTGCTCCCCTTATATACTCACCTTA
Organism: Helicoverpa zea; assembly: GCF_022581195.2. Lineage (NCBI taxonomy): Eukaryota > Metazoa > Arthropoda > Insecta > Lepidoptera > Noctuidae > Helicoverpa > Helicoverpa zea. The sequence continues at coordinate 4,628,195 of NC_061480.1, read as the reverse complement.
TGTGCTCCCCTCATGTACTCACCTTATGTGCTCCCCGCATGTACTCACCTTATGTGCTCCCCTCATGTACTCACCTCATGTGCTCCCCTCATGTACTCACCTTATATACTCACCTTATGTGCTCCCCTCATGTACTCACCTCATGTGCTCCCCTTATATACTCACCTTATGTGCTCCCCTTATATACTCACCTTATGTGCTCCCCTCATGTACTCACCTTATGTGCTCCCCTCATGTACTCACCTTATATACTCACCTTATGTGCTCCCCTCATGTACTCACCTCATGTGCTCCCCTCATGTACTCACCTTATGTGCTCCCCTCATGTACTCACCTTATATACTCACCTTATGTGCTCCCCTCATGTACTCACCTTATGTGCTCCCCTCATGTACTCACCTTATATACTCACCTTATGTGCTCCCCTCATGTACTCACCTTATATACTCACCTCATGTGCTCCCCTCATGTACTCACCTTATGTGCTCCCCTCATGTACTCACCTTATATACTCACCTTATGTGCTCCCCTCATGTACTCACCTTATATACTCACCTTATGTGCTCCCCTCATGTACTCACCTTATATACTCACCTTATGTGCTCCCCTCATGTACTCACCTCATGTGCTCCCCTCATATACTCACCTTATGTGCTCCCCTCATGTACTCACCTTATATACTCACCTTATGTGCTCCCCTCATGTACTCACCTCATGTGCTCCCCTTATATACTCACCTTATGTGCTCCCCTCATGTACTCACCTCATGTGCTCCCCTTATATACTCACCTTATGTGCTCCCCTTATATACTCACCTTATGTGCTCCCCTTATATACTCACCTTATGTGCTCCCCTCATGTACTCACCTTATGTGCTCCCCTCATGTACTCACCTTATATACTCACCTTATGTGCTCCCCTCATGTACTCACCTTATGTGCTCCCCTCATGTACTCACCTTATGTGCTCCCCTCATGTACTCACCTTATATACTCACCTTATGTGCTCCCCTCATGTACTCACCTTATATACTCACCTTATGTGCTCCCCTCATGTACTCACCTTATATACTCACCTTATGTGCTCCCCTCATGTACTCACCTTATGTACTCCTCTTATATACTCACCTTATGTGCTCCCCTCATGTACTCACCTCATGTGCTCCCCTTATATACTCACCTTATGTGCTCCCCTCATGTACTCACCTTATGTGCTCCCCTCATGTACTCACCTTATGTGCTCCCCTCATGTACTCACCTTATATACTCACCTTATGTGCTCCCCTCATGTACTCACCTTATGTACTCCTCTTATATACTCACCTTATGTGCTCCCCTCATGTACTCACCTTATGTGCTCCCCTCATGTACTCACCTTATGTGCTCCCCTCATGTACTCACCTTATATACTCACCTTATGTGCTCCCCTCATGTACTCACCTTATATACTCACCTTATGTGCTCCCCTCATGTACTCACCTTATATACTCACCTTATGTGCTCCCCTCATGTACTCACCTCATGTGCTCCCCTTATATACTCACCTTATGTGCTCCCCTCATGTACTCAGCTTATGTACTCCTCTTATATACTCACCTTATGTGCTCCCCTCATGTACTCACCTTATGTACTCCTCTTATATACTCACCTTATGTGCTCCCCTCATGTACTCACCTCATGTGCTCCCCTTATATACTCACCTTATGTGCTCCCCTCATGTACTCACCTTATGTGCTCCCCTTATATACTCACCTCATGTGCTCCCCTCATATACTCACCTTATGTGCTCCCCTCATGTACTCACCTTATATACTCACCTTATGTGCTCCCCTCATGTACTCACCTCATGTGCTCCCCTTATATACTCACCTTATGTGCTCCCCTCATGTACTCAGCTTATGTACTCCTCTTATATACTCACCTTATGTGCTCCCCTCATGTACTCACCTTATGTACTCCTCTTATATACTCACCTTATGTGCTCCCCTCATGTACTCGCCTTATGTACTCCTCTTATATACTCACCTTATGTGCTCCCCTCATGTACTCAGCTTATGTACTCCTCTTATATACTCACCTTATGTGCTCCCCTCATGTACTCACCTTATGTACTCCTCTTATATACTCACCTTATGTGCTCCCCTCATGTACTCGCCTTATGTACTCCTCTTATATACTCACCTTATGTGCTCCCCTCATGTACTCAGCTTATGTACTCCTCTTATATACTCACCTTATGTGCTCCCCTCATGTACTCACCTTATGTACTCCTCTTATATACTCACCTTATGTGCTCCCCTCATGTACTCGCCTTATGTACTCCTCTTATATACTCACCTTATGTGCTCCCCTCATGTACTCAGCTTATGTACTCCTCTTATATACTCACCTTATGTGCTCCCCTCATGTACTCACCTTATGTACTCCTCTTATATACTCACCTTATGTGCTCTACCTATCTTCTCTTATCTATAAATATCCTTATGTACTCCCCTTATGAACTTTCTTTTATACTTCCTTATTTACTCTATTATGTACTCCCTTTATGTACTTTCTTATGTTCACCCCATATGAACTTCCTTTTATACTTCCTTATGTACTTCCCGTATATACTCCCTTTATGTACTTTCCTTATGTACACCTCTTATGTACACCTCTTATGTACTCCTCATATGTACTCCTCTTATGTACACCTCTTATGTACTCCTCTTATGTACACCTCTTATGTTGTACTCCTCATATATACTTTATGAATTTTCTTATGTACTCCTCTTATATACTTACCTTATGAACTTATTATGTACTCAGCCTATGTACTTCCTTATACAGAGTGTGTTGTACCTAATCCGATTAAAACCTATCACATGTACTTTATGATATTCTATGGCGAATTGTAAAAAAAATAACGTAATCCATTCAGTGGTTTAACCACAGGAGTCATTTATCGTTTTTATAATTTATAACATCATGTGTAAAGCAGAGATAAAGTTAGGAGTATCAAATGTTTTAACCAGTTAACTCCTCTTATGTACCTACTTACCTTATGAACTTTCTTATGTACTCAGCTTATGTACTTCCTTATACAGGATCTGCGTACCTAATCACATTAAATCCTATCACATATTTATTGATGTGAAATATTAACATTTACAGGGGAATGCAATGTTTCATTCAGAGCGACGTTGGAGGGCTTAATCAGACATACAACAGAAATATCAGTGGAAAAGCTCACCAGATCGGACAAAATGTTACTCAGTGTACAAGTAAGTATAATATCACATTAAACATGTTTATTACTAGATTTTTTCTGCGGTTTCATCCGTGTTCTGTGGAAACTACTGCCCATCCATCTCCCGAGCCTTTTCCCAACTACATATGTTGGGGTCGGCTTCCAGTCTAACCGGATGCAGCTGAGTACCAGTGTGCCACAAGGAGCGACTGCCTATCTGGCCTCCTCAACCCAGACCTACTACCCGCTCCGTACAAAATAAAGCCTAAGTGCAAGAATTTTTCAAAATGGTTCAGAAGTTTAAAATGCAAATAAACAAATAAAATATAGACAAAATCGAGTGCCAGTGTTCTACAAGGAGCAACTGCCTATCTGACCTCCTCAACCCGGTTACCCGGAAAACCTGATATAGTTATCGGCACGAATCTTGAACTCTGACCTACATCTAGTGATTTATTAGCAAAGAACCAATCCCGAGTGACGGCTATGACGCGATGCGCTACGGGCCAATCACCGCTTTAGCCCGCCCCCGCGCCTCACTTCATACCACAAAACGGACCCAATAAATTACTTCTGCGCAGGTGAAGATCAGAGCTCAAGATTCGTGCCGATAACTATACCCTTCGTTAAGACCGCTTATCAGACTTTCAAGCTCCTACCCGTAACAACTGCCAAAGATGTTCAAATGACAGCCAGGACCCATCTTAACGTGCCTTCTGAAACACGGAAAACTCGTCATGACAAGATGGTCACCCATCCTTCACGGTCTTCACCTTGCGGTGCATGTATACGGTGCAAGGAACATGCGCAGGTTACATGCATTTTAAAAACGTGCGGGTCCAGCGACTCGCGCACGTATCAAAGCAAAATACCCACCCGCGTGCTCTTGTCACTTGCGCATGTTAACTTGCTCCAGCCACATGCACCGTGCCCCTTATTTCTTACCAGCCTCCGCCCGCGGCTTCGCCCGCGTAGAGTTCGGTTATATCGCGTTTCCAAGAGAATTCTTCAAAAGTCCGGGATAAAAACTATCCTATGTTCTTCTCAAGGTCAACTCTATTTCTGTACCAAATGTAATTAAAATCAGTTCAGTTGTTTAGACGTGAAAGCGTAACAGACAGACAGAGTTGCTTTCACATTTATAATATTAGTTAGAATTAAAATGTATATTATTGTTTTAGGAAAGTATGCGCTCAACGAATGCCAGCCTGACTCTGGCCAGAGCTAGGCTAAAACAATTACACGGAGAGTTAGAAAAAGCGAATTGCTCAACTGCCTTACCTACTGTCAGAATCAAATAAATTAATTTAAAATTGTTACATCTTTTGTTTTATTTTTGACTAGCTTCCGCCCGCGGCTTCGCCCGCGTAAAGTTCGGTTATATCGCGTTTCCAAGAGAACACTTCAAAAGTCCGGGATAAAAACTATCCTGTTCTTTCTCAAAGTCAACTCTATCTTTGAAACCAAATTTTGTTAAAATCAGTTCAGTTGTTTAGACGTAAAACTAAAGCGTAACAGACGGACAGACAGAGTAACTTTCGCATTTATAATATTAGTAGGGATTGGTTACCTCCTGCTAGCAGTTTCACCCGCTCCCTGAGGACGTTACTTCTTGAAAAAGGATAAAAAGTAGCTTAAATTTTGTCTGATGTATAAGCTATCTTAGTGCCAATTTTCAACAAAATCCATTCATCAGTTTGCTGTGCAATGGTCATCATCATCATCCTCCATCATCCGAGCCTTTTTCCCACATAAAGGTGATCATATAAAGGTGTAGAAAAAAATGTACAAATAAAAAAAAACAATGTAAGTTTTTAAAATATCTTATTTAATGTCAAAATTTGTAAAAAGGACATGACTGTTACATAGTTTAGTAGATAAATATGTTTTGAGCATTTTTACTTAATATTATGTCTAAACAAAACTTTATTTGAAAATGCGTCTAAAATATGTGAAAAAATACAAAAAATATTATAAAATTGGCCCCACGTTGGGCGCCACTACATTTGAGTGGGCACTTAACTGAAGCTAAACAATCTTGATAGGACTTTTTAAACTAATACATATTAAACAAACAAACTACTGCTTAAAATAATAATTCAATTGATTAAGTCATTGGTAGTTCATTTATTTATTTCTCAACATATTATTAACATTTTTTAAATATTAAAAAAAAAAAAAAACATTTAAAAATATTAAAAAATGATGGCCACCGATATCGGGCACAGGGTCCAAGGTACCGGTGGTTAGGGTCCCAGAGACAGAAACCTCACAATACGCGTCGTATCAAGGAGTACTGCCTTCTGAATCAGTCACTTGATTAAGTCATTATTATTATTGTAAATTTTGTCAGCATTTCATTTCTAAACTTAATTTTAAGTAATAAAAAGTCATATCAAGATTATTAATATTTACTTAAATGCCAAGAACGTCTCGGTTATATTTTCTTATAATATAATCTCATGACTCGGCTTACATTATATTATTGTCATTCTTTACCTAACTGCGGATTGATAACCGATCCATCCATTATTTTTCGATTACATATTGAAAGACATAATATTTATATTACGCTAATGTCAAAATTCAGGATGGATCGGTGCGTCTATAGAATTCAAACTTCAAACATTTTTTTTTAAACAGCGTTTAGTGTTTGCTTGTAAATAATACTACTTATTTTAGTCCACATTTGATATCCTGTAAGACGTTGCTTCGAGACCCCACCGGGCCATTTTATCGTCCACCCAGGATCTGAAGAGTGGTACATTGACGTAGACCGCTGGTACATCCTTCTGGCCACAGCCTATACCCCAGGCAACTAGGCCTGTTAATTTGTACCTGTTGTTGCCGATAGGACAGGCTAGGGGGGCGCCACCGTCACCCTGGAATGAAGGTTGTAATTAGTAAAATTGCTGATGAAATTAAACCTAATTTCAACCGAAAATCTGATTGCTATTTAAAGGAAAATATCGTCAGAAAACCTTGACTAAGAAAGTTGTTCTTCAAAAATAATAGTCAGGTAAGTGTGACTTAAGCATACTATTCAATCAATGAGTATATCACCGATAAAGAAACAACCTAAAATTAAATAAAAGCAACATATAAAGAAAAATAACTAACGAAACTAAACTACTAAACGAAGTTATGCTACACAAAAATATACGTAATATTATAATATAAATAAATACTTAAATATTATACTTCATACTACTAACTATTATATAATCTGTGATACTACTATATTACATTAAACGCCTTCCTCTCTTCTAACTATTTTGCTGTGCCCATCAGGGTCCATAATTGTGACTACCTCTATTATTTTATATTTTCCACCAAATGTACATTATGGAATGCAATAAATGATATGATGTGATATGATATGACTATAACATTTAGGTAGGTGCTTAGGAGTATACCTAGATTCAGCAAGGTACAGCATTTATCACGGAGGAAGGAAAGATGGAATTTATCTAGGTATTACATATTGTGCCTACATTTATAGTGTCTTCTTATTTTCGACTTTTGTAGTTTTTATAACTACCTAACATTTCTAAACTGAGAGCAACGAATCGGACTTAGGCCCAAGTTCAGCAATATTTTTTCTGTTTCTACACCTCAATTTGCGTTCAATTTTCAAACAGTTGTTTTACGGAAAACGTTTATATTGAGTGGTACATCTAGCAGTATGTTAATAGATGAATACTGAAGTAGACCGAAATTTCACCGACATTATAACCATCCGTTTTCTCATAAAACAACTGTTTACTTTGTGTAATTTGACTGGTTCGTGACCCACCTGGCAAGTATCTTTCCCCTCCTCTCCCCCAGCGCATACAAAGCTCCTATGAAGCTGGAAGTTGTGTCCCAGCCGGGTCCTCTTCAGCAGAGCGTTACACCTGGTGTTCGGCACCATGTCAACTTCGACCTTCTTGAGGATCACGGCGTAACGGTCGTGGAGTTCTGGAAGTAATGTGAAGGTTTTATTGTTTATATTTTTGAACGACTTCAAAAGAAGGAGGTTTTCAGTTTGACCCGCATGGTAATGTCAAGGTTTAATTGTATCTTCTGTTTTTGAACGACTTCAAAAAAGGGAGGTTCTTTGTTTGACCTGTAAGTGTGTATGTTAGTGCGCGATTATCTCATGTTTGGCTGAACCAACTTTGATGCTATTTTAAGTATAGTATTTGTCAGAATCAGGAGAAGGTTTTTGGTATACCTATTCTTGAAGTCGGTTTATTTTAAGTTAGATATATTTATTTTTATTATATATTTAAATATCTTTATACTAATATTATAAAGAGGAAACATTTTAATTTGTTTGTTTGTCCCTGGCTCCGAAACTACTGACCGATTTTAACTCTTTCATTATTAGAAAGCTATACTCTTCTCGAGTAACATAAGCTATATTTTATCCCGGTACGAGAAGAAGTTCTCCAATGACGCAAGCCACAGATAGAATATAAAAAGGAAGTTCTAATATCTTACCAAAATGACTCTTCCCCCACCCATTAGCCACACAGTTCTTATGACTGTCGAAGACCTCATCTTGTTCAGGCATGCAGATGACGTTGATGTGCTCTGATATTTCTACCGGCGACTCCAACAGTAACAGGGCCACGTCATTCTTCAAACTTTTTGGCATGAAATCTAGAAAGAAAGGAAAAATTAAGGCCTAAGTTAGCCAACATCATAAACGTCAATTTTTACTGCCTTAAGGTGCATGTAGCTGGAGCAAGTTAACATGCGCAAGTGACAAGAGCACGCGGGTGGGTATGTTGCTTTGGTACATGCGCGAGTCGCTGGACCCGCACGTTTTTAAAATGCATATAACCTCAACATGCCACTTGCACCGTGTAGATGAACCCAAATTAAGCAATTATTGTACGAAAAATGAACGTATAGAATTGTTCAGACGACAGCAGGTTAACCCAAATCTGTCAAACTTTACCAATCGAACATTAACCTTTCACTATTGTGATAAGGTTGAAAATCTATTGAAGACATTTGACATATATATTTGAGGTAGGTCCTATCGTGCTTAGGTTGAACTTTTGAAACTTAAACGTGAAAGTTCATAGTTATAAGAAAACTAAGGGGGTTCGGGAATAAATAAGAACCTGTTATAATGGTGAATTAACTCACTTTCATTAATATAGTAGTCTTGTACGGTTCTCTCTTGGAATGGGTATATTTCCTTAGTCGTCTGTGTGTCCCATTCACCAGCTCTGATCTTCAGATTTTGTATCAAATTAGATCCAAACCTAGAAAAAAACAGCGTACCTAGATTATTAAAATGTTAAACCATTTCTGCGCGATATGATGATGATGATGTCCTCCTAACCGATTATTGGCTACGGCGGCTGTTTTCATGTAAGGAGATTAGCCAAGACACAAGTGCACTCACTATTCCTTCACTCTCATAGTCCGATTGCCGTCCCGGCAATCCGATACCGAAGAAGAAAGATGAGACGCAGGACCGACATTTACGTGCTCTTCGATGCACGGGTGTATCAATCACCAACTTCCAGACTCCAGGCTGCTTTGTAAAAGTTTCTAAAACCCACGAAGTGTTTTCAGCCCGACCCGTTAATCGAACCAGAGACAACAGTTGCGCGTGCGACTACTAGACCAACTAGGCTGTCAAAACGGTGAAACTAGCCATAATGCTAGTATAAAGACAAATGACTTACTTGAAAGCAATATGAGCGGCTGTCATCACAACTTGAGGGTGTATCAACACGCCAACACCAGCGTAGGATCCGTTCTGACTCATCACCGCCACCACCCAGGGGAACTCGCCGAATTGGGTCTCACCACCCTGGACAAAAGAATTAACTGGTATAAGAAGAGCCCTTTCACTACTTTTTCCTAACGTCCAATGATGAACAAAGAAATTCCCCTAGTTAAGTTTGCCCCCCACACTCATCCCTGTTCCCAAATTATTTGTGGGCGGAGTAATATCTTCCGCTTCTATTCTTTTCAACATTCTCATCTCTGCTACATGTTCTCTTTTCTCTTTCTCAAAAATCTCTCTAAAATCAAAATCTTTATAATACCCATAATACCTAATAGCTTTTTTTTTCGGTTTTTGCCGCGTTTTGTCGGGAGAACTTCTACCAGTACCAAGACAAAATATAGTTTATTTTACACGGTGGCGGTTGAAAAATTGTTTTCAATTTTCCAAATCCGTTTAATACTTTGGAGCCTTTAGAGTACAAACAAACAAATAAAAAATAAGTAAGAAGTATAGATAGATTAAGGAAATACTCACAGTATTACCAGTAATGGTAATCCCACCCAATCCCTTAGGGTTGCGGTAACCACAGCCCACTGGATGACCAGGTTTAGGCTTGGGGTCTGGTTTGGGGACATCAGCCGGATCCCTGGGAACTGAGCAGCATACCTCCACACTCTCCTGACATTGGCGCTGGTTGTCATCTTCTCCGAACCTGGAAAAACATTCAAGAGTTTCATCAGAGAAAGAAAAGAAATAAAATACAATTATATAATTCACGTGTGAGACACATATACATACAATTTAACAAAAACTTATGATGATGATGTCCTCCTAGCCGATTATCGGCTATGGCGGCTGTTCTCATGTAAGGAGATTAGCCAACTGCACATGACATATTATAGTGCACAAGCATTTGCGCAGACACAGGTGCACTCATAAGGTATTCCTTCACTCTCATAGCCCGATGGGACGGCAATCCGACACGACCGGAAAGAGATCACAAGCACGACCGACATTAACGTGCTCTCCGATGAACGGGTGTATCAATCACCAACTTCCAGGCTCCGGGCTGCTTTGTGAAAGTCTTATATTACCCACAAAGCGATTTCGGCCCGACCCAGGAATCAGACCTCGTGCTCAGCAGCCGCGCTTGCGAGAGCTAGACCAACGAGGCAGTAAATATCTACGAGGCAACTAGGTAAATAGGAAATGATGGCAAATCTTACCTAATGTCCAAAACGCCCCATCCAGTGACACTAGCATTGTTCACATCGACTCCCACGTTGTTCGCGTCACACAAATAGTACGGCACACATTGACAACTTTTGCCGTTCTCATCTACGTGTGTGGTCGGCCCTTCAGTCGGTTTTACTGTTATCTGTAACAAAAATATAACATTAATATGTAAAAAAGGGTATTTCACTTTTTAGAGATTTCAGACTAGATTATTTTGTAGGTTTTTTAAGCGCGACCCATTCCGAACGACAAAATACCTACCTGACGAGCGGTTTCTTGTGTCATCGGTCAAGGCAAAAGCTCATCGACAACAAAAAGGCCATTTTTTTAAACTTGTAAGAGAAAATTCATATTCAACAGTTGTTTTAAGGAAACTGACGTTCAATTTTGTTGATGAACTTGGGTCTTAACCGATTGTTGTCAATTGTGTGCTGTCGCGCGTACGATTCCCTTGGAAAATCAAAAATTGTGAAAGCGCCTGATTGATTCAATAAAAATAATGAGACAATGTAAAATGACCAGCTTTGCGCTCCGCCGTAGTATGATGATGAATCCACCAGCATGCGGCACTTTAACTCATACAAATGTTTCATCTGCTCTGGCAAATATGTAGCAACAAATTACGTAACCTGTCTTCTTCGACGCGGACACATGCTAAGAAAGGACATCGACCCGTTCATATGGAGCTATGCAGTCAGTTTATGGAGGCAAAAAGTTGCTTAAATCCCAAAAAAGATTTCGTTTCGACCCGGGACTTGGATGAAACCCCATGCACAGCAGTCACTTGCCTATCAATAGACCAACGTGGCAGACAAATCAATCAACTAAATGGATACGTGAAGTGCCCATGAATCTGAAATCCCTTCAATTATCGCTGAACATCCAATATTTATCCAATTCATGCTTTCAAATATGCACGTTCCTCCCAAAATTGTCCACAAACCCTGAACTCACGTCTTCGTTACGTTTTGTCCCGGGGCCGAGAGGTGGGGGGGGAGGAGTTCCGAAGATCTCTACCAGAACCGAAGTCTTTAGAGTAGGATGACCATGTGCTTGGGCATTCATCCTGGTCTCTTGATCTACCTGATCACCATATATTGATGTTACTATCACCAGAGCTTTAGAATAAAATAAAGGTATGACGGAGTCCTATCTTCAGAGCCGGTGATGTGCTCCTAGCCGATTATCGGCTACGGCGGCTGTTCTCATGTAAGGAGATTAGCCCACTGCGCAGGACATACTATAGTGCACAAGCATTTGCTTGGAGACAGGTGTACTCACTATTCCTTCACTCTCATAGCGCGATGGGACGGCAATCCGACACCACCGGAGAGCACGTAAATCTCGGTCAGAACCGGTACTGCCACGGTAAATAAATGCATCTGCCTAGCCTTTTCCCAACTATTTTAAGGTCAGCTTAGAGTCTAAACTTACTGGTAGCTTGGATGAAACTTCGTCTTAAAAGGGCTAGCAAATCGAAGTCTCGACTGTGTAGGAAAATAGACCTCACAGAAGCTAAAACTTTTAGAGACCAAGTAGACCTAAAACTCAAAGGGCGGGAAGATACGATTAATACGGTGACAACCACTTGGAATAGTCTGAAATCCTCCATCACAGACACTTTACGAGAGATGACGAGAGCTGGCACCCGTCAACCAAAACGCAAGACCTTTATACAAGACGAAACATGGGAAGCAATAGAGAAGCGTAAAGACCTGAAGACCATAGGCCTTAATAAAGATGATGATGAATATAAACAGCGGGACAGAGAGGTGCAAAAACTTTGTCGTCGAGATAAAAATCGTCATCTAACCAATATATGCCGTGAAATTCAAGCACACGCCGACAGACTTCAACCAGGTGAACTTTTTAAAAAGGTTCGCTACCTCACTCGTAGCTTCAAACCGAAAACCTGGGTAGTAGAAGACGAACACGGGAGTGCTATCTCTGAATTAAATGAGGTAGCAGAGAGATGGCGGCAATATTGTCAAGATCTTTATCAAGACGTAACGACCTCTGTACAAGCCCATAGTCAACCATGTAGTAGCGAACAAGAACCTCCAATACTTTTTGAAGAGCTGGTGCAGGCGATCAAGACCACTAAAGATGGAAAAGCGCCGGGAATAGACCAAATCACTGCCGAAATAATAAAAGCACTGGGAGAAGAAGCTTTGAAATTGCTACATGAGCTCTGCAATAAAATTTGGTCAACGGGAGAGTGGCCAATTGATTGGACGAGATCAGTCATATTGCCGTTGCACAAGAAAGGGTCCACTAAAGTGTGCGACAACTATCGCACAATATCACTGATCCCACATGTCAGTAAAATCCTCCTTCACATACTCAATAAAAGGGTCCGCTACTACCTCGATCCCGAGATACCACAAGAACAAGCGGGCTTCGTGAAGGGGAAAGGAACACGTGAACAAATCCTCAATGTTCGACAAATAATTGAGAGCAGCCACGAGTTCGACAGCCCAGTGATCCTTTGTTTTGTGGACTACAAAAAGGCTTTTGACTGTGTAGTGTGGGAAAAGCTGTGGAAAGTTTTGTCCGAAATGGGAGTTCCTCTTCACTTGACTACACTTGTCAGGAAACTATACGAAGGCAGCAGAGGTTCAGTGCGCATCGAAGAGTGCATGTCTGGTGAGTTTCGTTTCCAGAAAGGTGTGAGACAAGGTTGCATCCTATCGCCTATCCTATTCAACATATACGGGGAATATATCCTAAGGAAAGCTTTAGAAGGATGGGAAGGCGGAGTTAATATAGGCGGTGTTCGTGTAGCAAATCTGAGATATGCAGATGACACTACTTTACTAGCGGAATCAGCCGGCGAGATGGAGGAACTTTTGCGACGGGTAGAAAATATTAGTAGCGATTTAGGGCTGTCAATAAACCGCAGTAAAACCAAAGTTATGGTTGTAGATAGGTTTGGCAAACTCGACCTATCTAACGCGCTTTCCAACTTTGAAAAAGTCCAAGAGTTTAACTATCTGGGTTCGGTTATAACATCAAACGCCTCCAGTGAACAAGAAATCAGACGAAGAATCGCAATGTCGAAGAGCGCTATGACACAGCTAAGGAAGATATGGAAAGACAGCAACATACGGCGGCAAACAAAAGTATCTCTGGTCCGCACTTTGATATTTTCAATCTTTTTATATGGGTCGGAAACATGGACAATTAAAGCTGTGGACATGGACAGAATAAACGCATTCGAGATGTGGTGCTGGCGTCGAATGCTTCAAATTCCCTGGACCGCTTTCCGTACAAACGAATCCATCCTAAAACTACTGCACGTTAAAGAACGCTTATCTACGATAGTCCTAAAGCGATACCTGCGTTATTTCGGACACATAGCGCGGAAACCCCCTGACAATATTGAAAAATCAATATTATTAGGCAAAAGACAGGGGAAGAGACCACGGGGCCGCAGACCAACCCGATGGACGGATTTGCTCAGTAAGACCCTGCAGAAACCATTCCAGGAGGCATACAGGCTGGCACAGGACAGAGAACGCTGGCGACAGCTAATAGTCGGCGTAGGAGATGGGGTCACGATTCTCAACGAGTGAGGGACCGACTAAAGAAGAAGAAGAGTCTAAACAGATGCAGCTGACTACTAGTACCTAAAATGGAGTGATTGCCTATTTGACCTCCTCACCCAGTTACCTGGGCAACACGATACCCCTTGGTAAGATGGTTCTCAAAGATGTTCAAATGATAGACGGAACCCACCAATTTAACGTGACTTCCGAAACACGGAGGAACTCGTCAAGACATGGTCGCTCATCCACGGTTCGACCGCGCCAAGCTTTACGTACCTTACCTTATGGTCAATCAAAGGGCTGCGTGATAAGCCAAGATAATAAGGCCAAAGTTCGCGCCACTAAGGTCACTTTTCTTAAAACAATATCAAGTTCGAAAAACGGAACGAAACGGTTTGTGTTGCCAGTTAACTTAGGCCAACTTAGGCCATGACTTTAGAGTTTAAAAAGTCTAATTGTCAGGAAATATTCAGAAACTGGTTCTAAAGCCTTTTACCAATTAAAAATCTTATAACTTACATCTTCAAGTCTCTGCGTGGTAGAGCCCCCGTAATTGGGGGCCGGTGTTGGGGGTGTTCCGAAGATGCCAGCCAGTACATTCGGGTCAATGGTGGACTGTGCTCTCGCCAGCATCAAGAATGCTGCCGCTATGAGGACACGCATTGTTCCTGAAATTTGAAGAAGGATTTTGTTGAAACACCGTTAGTAGCAGCTTGTTTTCCAATTTTTACATTATTATTATTCTTTATTGTACACAAAATATCTTATAGGGATACACATAATACATAGAAGTCATGTACAAAGGCGAGCTAAACCCAGAGTTGGGTTCTCTGACAGCAAACCTTAGATCGATAGAGAGATGCGATAGGGAAGAGAAAGTTAAAAGTTATTTAATTTTCAGATTTTTGGATTTAATAGGTTAGTACTTCTTCTAACTGCCTCGTTGGTCTAGCTGTCGCATGTGCGGCTGCTGAGCGCGAGGTCTCAGGTTCGATTCCCGAGTCGAGCCGAAATCGTTTTGTGGGTTTTAGAAGACTTTCACAAAGCAGCCCGGAGCCTGGAAGTTGGTGATTGATACACCCGTGCATCGGAGAGCACGTAAATGTCGGTCCTGCGCCTGATCTCTTTCCGGTCGTGTCGGATTGCCGTCCCATCGAGCTATGAGAGTGAAGGAATAGGGAGTGCACTTGTGTCTGCGCAAATGCTCGTGCACTATAATATGTCCCGCGCAGTTGGCTAATCTCCTTAAATGAGAACAGCCGCCGTAGCCGATAATCGGCTAGGAGGACATCATCATCATCATCATCACTTCTTCTATAACCTATACTGATGTTATAAAACTATTTACTTCTATTCAGTATTCAATAGCCCATTCCCATTTATCTCTAAATGCTTCCACCACCAGCGAGCGGTTTACCCCGCGTCTTGTGAATACTTCGGATCGCACCTGGACAAACAGTCGCAAATACACAGACGGACAGACCTAAATAGCGGTCAGAATATAGCTTAGATAGGTATTAAATAACTCGTCAATAACTAATAACTAATGACTAGGAGTCGTGGTGGCCAAGTGGGCAAAGAACCAACCTCTCGAGTCTAAGGGCGCGGGTTCGATTCCAGGTCAGGCAAGTACCAATGCAACTTTTCTAAGTTTGTATGTACTTTCTAAGTATATCTTAGACACCAATGACTGTGTTTCGGATGGCACGTTAAACTGTAGGTCCCGGCTGTCATTGAACATCCTTGGCAGTCGTTACGGGTAGTCAGAAGCCAGTAAGTCTGACACCAGTCTAACCTAGGGGTATTGGGTTGCCCGGGTAACTGGGTTGAGGAGGTCAGATAGGCAGTCGCTTCTTGTAAAGCACTGGTACTCAGCTGAATCCGGTTAGACTGGAAGCCGACCCCAACATAGTTTGGGAAAAAGGCTCGGAGGATGATGAGGTATTAAATAACTTTTTTTTAATGTGTTTTTAGTTGGAAACTAGTAGTAAATAGCCAGTTATAGCAGGATACTAAGACATGTTTCATCGAAAACGACTCAGCTGTTTTAAAACTAAAATTTCTTGTGTATCAGCAAAGGCCTTTGCCCTAAAGAACAATAGTTCAAAAACAAAACGCAATTATAAGAACATCAGGTAAATGCACAATCCCACCGGTTTTAATTTCCAATAAAACATAATAATATGACATCATCATACCTCCTCACACAACGCTGTGAGCTATGGAACTCGTTTTTGAGATAATAACTAATAACTAGATTTGAACATTAAAACAAGTTTTTAATGACCTGTCTATTGATAGTTCGTTTACGTGTCTATGTGGCTTCATGAAAATTGCTCTTTTTAAGGTTCCGTACCCAAAGGGCAAAATGGGACTCTATTGTTTTCGCTCCTCTGTCCGTCCGTCCGTCCGTCTGTCACCAAGCTGTACCTATCTCATGAACCGTGATAGTTAGAGAGTTGAAATTTTCACAGATGATGTATTTCTGTTGCCTCTATAACAACAAATACTGAAAACTAGAATCAAATAAATATTTTGGGGAGCTTCCATACAACAAACGTGAATTTTTTGCTCATTTTACAAATAATGGTACGGAACCCTTCGTCCGCGAGTCCGAGTCACACTTGGCCGGTTTTTTAATTCACACCCACAAATGTTGCGGCGAGATTTCACCAAAATTGTTCATCATATCATCAGCCTTTGTATCGTCCCACTGCTGGGCTGCGGCCTCCTCTCACATAGAGAAGGATTGAGCGTTAATCACCACGCTTGCTCAATTTGCTTGGACACAAATTGGCATTTGTTCGCCCACAAAGGTTGCAGTTTTGCGATGCGCAGGCAATTGTTTATTTTAATGTTTAAGATGACAGATTGACAGACAGACTTTTGCATTTATAAAAGGTATTGGTTATTTATAATTGGTGTTCATATAAGCATTTCAAAATAAAGTTATTCCCCGGAACCACAGAGTAAGAAAAAATACATTGTTATTTGCGTTGTACTGGAAAAAAACCTAACATTTATATACGACCACAAGCAATTTACTATTACCCGAAAATACGTAGAAACTGGTTTTTCTAATATTCATTAATGTTATTTAGTTGTTTCACCCGGTTTTACCCGTAATGTCTCTAAACCTACTACATTTTGTTAAGCATTTAACTAAAAGTTAAACAATGTTGATAGGACTTTCACACAAATAGTATTAAATAAATAAGCCACTACTTAAATTAATGATTCAATTGAATAAGTCATTGTTATGATTGCAGGTAGGTACCTACTTACATTCATTATAAGCTGCATTTCATTTTTGATCTGAGTTTTTACTTAAAAAGTCGTCAAGATTGTTTACATTAATTATTCAATAGTACCTTTTGTCGATTCAAATATTTATCACTATGTAGTTATAACTAGTTACAATAATGATTGAATGATGAAATAAAGGTAAAATAAGACCTGTGATGACACTGAAAGTATATTTAAAATCCGACCTAAGATTAGCGCATACAAGCAAAACAAACAATTCTTTATATTCCCCACGGTTTTACCCGTTCAAACAAACAAATAAATTCGATAAGTCTTACAAAACATTGGTCTCATGCATCAAGTTATTTTTCAAGATAAAAAAGCTAATTTGGTAATATTTTTATTTAATCCATGAC
This sequence comes from Helicoverpa zea, assembly GCF_022581195.2. Taxonomy (NCBI): domain Eukaryota; kingdom Metazoa; phylum Arthropoda; class Insecta; order Lepidoptera; family Noctuidae; genus Helicoverpa; species Helicoverpa zea. The sequence goes on along the minus strand of NC_061480.1, from coordinate 4,610,784 downwards.
TCGGACCTTGGGTCGCGTTGTTTTGATCAGCAGGTCACGGCCAATGACCAAATGACATACGATTAAGATATCTTTTTATGCATCTTTTGGGAGGTAAAATTACTTTAAAACATAAAGGTATTGAAGTCAAAATGATTTGTTTAAAATTGACTGCAAAAGAACACTTTTTGAATGTCAATATTTACGAAAGAGATCACCCAAAACGCACGCCCTTTACCCCTTCCTATGTTTATTGGCACACATGTACTTGCTTGGGCCAGCGGTTTCACCCGTGTCACGTGGAAATTACTTATTTTACTCATCCTGATAAAGTGTAACCAATAGGTAAGGGTGATTCTTTGAAACCGAGTGTTTTTGACTCATTGATCTGGCTCAATTTTTTTTTGCTCTTAGACCTGAATTGACGGCATAGTTTGACCCAGTGCCTTATGTGCAATATCATATATCGAAGGCATCGATTTGCATCACGTAGATTAGGATTTAAAAGGTGCTGATTAATTGCTGGGCCAGATTAATTGTGACAGAGGCAGATGAATGTGATTTCGCACCATATTAATTAGAGGTATACAGATTAATGATACTTCCTTTATTTTTCCAATGATCTTTATTATAAAACTAGCCGTTTTCCCTCGATTTCACCCGCGTCCCGTGGGAGCTACTGCCCGCACCGGAATAAAATATTACCTATGTTACTCGCAGATAATATAGCTTTCTAATGGTGAAAGAATACCTATTTAAAATCGGTCCAGTAGTTTTTGAGTTTATCCATTACAACCAAACAAACAAAGTTTTCTTCTTTATAATATTAGTATAAATTTTACCAAATATTGAAATAATTACTCCTATGACTACTTAATTATTTATTTATTTATTTATTATTAGGTTCACCCACAGCATATACATACACATACACAATACATACATAGAAGCATAAGTATTATTCTAATATATATGCCAATTAAGGGTAAACACAACATTTACATTAAATACGCCACATTACACACTACGGGTAAACTATCAGTTTAATTATGAATTAAGTAAACAGTCACACTCTCCTTCAAATTAATCATTTATTAAATCTCTTACGGTTGTTAAATCACACTAGCTTCAACGTTATAATAATTATATAAAATGGTAAACTTATCTTAATAAGACCTCTTAACTTAATAACACAAAACAAAAACGAATCTTAGCTTAAAATAAAAATAAACTTCACCGAAAACAAACTCTTAATTAGAATGAAATAAAACTTACTAATCAAAATCAGACTTAATTTTTCAGTACGATAGGAACTCTAAGCTTGAGATAGTAGAAAACTAATTAATATCTTGCCTGAATTACTAAAAAATATTAAATTTTTCATCATCAGAGTCTATTAAGTATGGATTTATATATTTCCTAAATCGACACTAAAATGTTTACTTCCATCTCTTGAAAAAGTATCTCTTAATCGAAAATCAGGTTAGATCTCCCAAACTTGCAGAACGCTGAATAATTAAATTTGAGTTTTTCAGGAACCTTTTATGAAAATGAAAATTCTCCTATCAGTAGTTGTTTGTTTTCTACTTTCCTGCGTATATAGTTTTGTCTATTCTTTTCTTGTTTTTCTTTCCATAATTCTTCATTATAGTTTATTCTGTCATATCTTTTCTTATCCGCTAGTCTTTTTTTCTTAGTATTTCTTTTGTTTGCAATTGTCGTTATGCCATTTTGAAAATGTGGATCTAAAAAAATATAAAGCTATTCTAGCAACGATAAAAAACCCCAAAACCTCTAGCACAGAAATTGAACTTCGGAATAAAAACCAACAGGCCATTTGCTTTAATTTTTTGTATTACTTACTTAAGTAATCTTATTGAAATAAAAAATAAGTAATACTAATAAAGATCTATGTCCAGAGGAAAATAATTATTTCCACGGTATTTGAACAAAAAAATGCACTAGAAGCCAACAAAAATTAACAGATATACAAACTACAATAAAGAAATGTCATCAGACATACCTGTAACATATGCCCGAATTTGAATGAAATCTAATTCATATGTCCCGCTCAAATTCATCTGGCTTTAAGAGCCAGATGAATCCAGACTAATGGGGGCCAGAAAAATTAGGAATTCGCAGATTATCAAATCCTGCTCCTTTATTTATAAACGTAAAGCATCAAACATGCAATTAATGTTAGCAAAACCATCTCATAAGACACTTTGCCTTGGTAACAAAACGATAGCAGATACACACTATCAGTTAATTAAGACAGATTGATATGACTACTTGCCTTACAAACACCAGATGACAACTTGCAATCGTATTTTTTTTGGAAAAATACGTCCGCTCACGAGCACTCACTGTCACCGTTCGGTGCTGACCGGCGCGATCACTTACAAGTATACATTACTCTTTCAAATATTTTTCATTTACGTATAGATATTGATTGAACAAATCGAGCCAGCTTAATGATGAATTTAGTCGGGGACAATTTTTAAATTTATGTAATTATGAAAATACACCATTTTCTTTTATTTTAATGTTAAAATATTAAGAAACACATATTTAAAGATCATTTGGATTCATTAGTTTTATTGTAACGCGACCGTAGCTCGCAGAAAATTAAATAATGCAGCAAAAACCGTCGTTGGGACACACCAGATTAATTAGGTTTTACTGTTTTCTGCTAACTTAATTATAGTTTTTTTTTATAAATTCTAATTAGTTAAATGAGGCGTCGATAGACCTTTACCTTTTACATAAAACCTGAAACTTTCATTAAAATCGAATGATATTTTCATGTGTTCTTCGGTCAAAAACACGTAAAAACTGTGTTTCGAAGAATCACCCGTAAGTCTTCCGACATTCATGGGCTATCTAACACTGAAATAATTTTTACAAATCAATATTTCCCGAGATCCGCAAGTTCAAGCAAACAAATAAACTCGTCAACTTTATAATATTAAATTGTTGAATATTTAAATGGTCATCCGATGACATTCGTTATGGATATCATAAGTATTTCTATACTAAACGTGATTTAAATTGGTTTTATCTTAATAACCAAGTAAATTATAAATATAGATAAACTAACAAAACTTAACCTACCTTTTTGAAAAATAACACAACACTAAAAAACACAATTTAACTTCAAAAATCGAAGGTCATTTAGTTAAAAATAAAAAAATAATTTAACAAAAACTATGTTGGAAGGCGTCTTGCGGTCACTCAGACATCTTCCAGTGAACTGAGCTGATCCGAACTAGAGATATAATATTAAAATACACAATGGACATATTAAGCTTACGTCACTAAGAGGAAAACTGGTCAGGCAAGGTCACCGACATCGGAGGGTCAGCTTTGTGACCGCGGCAATCTTATTTGATAAGTTCAGCGGAGGTATTATCTTCACCTCTATGTAAATGCAAAAAAGTGCAAATTAATGCGTGTCTTCAGCTATTTTGATGTTGGAAACTGCCGCTTGGATAGATCGATTTATATGGTTAAACAACGCTTGGCTGGTCTGCAACTGGGTGACTATATTGTCATAGCAAGTTTCTCAGTGTTTTGGTGTCATGTTAAAATGGGACCCGGCTATCTTTGAACATCTTTGACAGTCGTTACGGGTAGTCAGAAGACAGGGTCTGACAACCAGTCTTACCTACTGGTATCGGGTTGTCCAGGTCATCATTTGCCTTGCCTTTTCCTAACTTGTTGTGTGTTAGCCGGGTAACTTGGTTGAATATGTCAGAAACATACTCAATCCGTCATCAGCTTCGTTAGTTAGACTGGAAGCCGACCATAAAATTGTTGGTGAAAATGCTGAACTTTGCCTCGTAGCCAATTTAGGACAATCAATGTTATTCTAAAAGAACTTGTAAGCAGCTCATCTGCCTAGGCTCTTCCCAACTATGTTCGGTGCAGCTAAGTACCAGTGTTTTAAATGAAGCAACTGCCTATCTGAATCCTCAAGCCAGTTAACCGGGTAACCCCTTTACCCCTTGGTAAGACTGGTTGTCAGACTTACTGGCTTCTGGCTACCCGTAACGACTGCCAAACATGTTCAATGACCTGCTGGTTAGTTTATAAATACGTAAATTCGGAACCGCTGCCGATGACGTCACGCTCTGTAGCGTAACGTAACTATGTGTTGCTAATTACCTCACGCCATTAAACAAACAGTCGATCTGTGGTTTTCCTTATACACAATATACAACGTAATTATCTTGTATTGTGTGATCTTTGAGATTTTGTTGTAGAATAATAAACAGGATTTTTGTTAGAGGGTAGAACGAAACTTATTCAGATATGCTTTGGGAACGTACCTATTTCGTTACTGCCATTTATAGCCGACTTCAAAAGGAGTAATGTTCTCGATTGTGGCTCTATTCTTTTGGGTATCTAACGGTATGTCTAATTATAAAGGTCAAAATCTATTCAGTCTTTTTAACTTCTAGTGGCAAGATTCCAACGGTGGGCAATGTAACTCACACAAATGTATTTTCTGTTCTACTCGCTTCAGCAAACAGTAGCAAATTGTGTGCGATCATGTCTTAAATATCTGTGAAATTGCTTTTTGCACGAAGTAAATCTAGAATCAGAATCAGAAATAGCTATAGGTATTGGGTAAATATAATAGGTATAGCTAGCTGTGGACAAAAAACCACTGGTACTCAGCTGCATCTGGTTAGACTGGGAGCCGACCCCAACATAATTGGGAAAAGGCTCGGGAGATGACATATCATCTGGACTCTTCGGCGCCAATCATACAAACTGGACTCTTCGGCGCCAATCCACAGTATGCTGTCCAGTCCAGTTTTTGGTGCAATCTCGCCATCGAAATATCACCCTTCTGTGGGTCAAATGGGAGTGTCAGACTCTTCTGACTACAACCCACCATGTTCCTTCTAAACTCCAGACTGGGGCCTTTTCTGTTACACGGTCACTTTTCCGAAAAATCCCATTGGTTACTTTAAAATCTGCACAACTGGTTTTCAATACATGGTCGATGCGAATTTAATATGCAGCTAGCCTCCGGAGGTCATCTTATTTTATAGGATTTACATAATACTTTGTAGGCACTTATAGGATCCATTTAATCTTGACCTAGACACCGTTAATTTATCAGCCTTTTCCCAATTATGTTGGTGTCGGCTTCCAGTCTAACAGGATGCAGCTGAGTACTTTACAAGGAACGTCTGCCCATGGGCGTAGCCAGCTTTGGGCTCAGGGTGGGGCAGCAGTCAACCTATCAACCGGGGGAGGGCGGGGGCCCTCCGATTTTTTGTATCTTGAGCCGTTAATCTCAAACTTGTTAATCTCTTAATTTGAGAGGTTTATATTTTCAGGTACAGAAAAAAAAACAATGACACACAGGACAAAAGCCAAAAGCAAGGGCATATAGTTTCTGAATACGCGAGCGAAGCGAGCCCGAAATTTTTATCGGACTTAAACGAAATATTACGTAAAATTTTGCCCAAACGTACTTAACTTTTTGTTTGTTGACAAATGCAAAAATAAGGGCATACAGTTTCTGAATACGCGAGCGAAGCGAGCGCGAAATTTTTATCGGACTTAAACCAAATATTACGTAAAATGTTGCCCAAACGTACTTAACTTTTTGTTTGCTGACAAATGCAAAAATAGGGGCATATAGTTTCTGAATACGCGAGCGAAGCGAGCGTGAAATTTTTATCGGACTTAACCAAATATTACGTACAATTTAGCCCAAACGTACTTAACTTTTTGTTTCTTGACAAATACAAACACACAATAGTTTCTGAATACGCGAGCGAAGCGAGCGCGAAATTTTTATTATTTTTTAAGACTCAAACCAAAAACTATGTAAAATGTCGCCCAAATATAAATTTTCATGAATGAGGGGACTAGGTACGACACACCCGATTTACGTCCCTACGAAAACCCTCGCTTGCATAGATAAGTTGATAAAAATAAAGTTAGATAACGTATAGCAACGTCGCGCAGCTAAGCTTCGCGGACCACTCGGAATGCCTCCAGGGACCAACAGTGGTCCGCGGACCACCGGTTAAGAACCACTGTGCTAAACGATCGTTCTATTGTACAGGTCGTACATGGCTGGGCAAGCAAAATAGCGAGCGCGGTTTTTACACTAGGATAAAATTGCATTTCCGAAATTTTGATCACATCTACCAGTTCCATCTCCTTCAATGCATTATTTTTTGGATTAGATGGACGGCTCGGCTCGCTACGCCACATAGCAACTATTCTTTTAGGGAATACGGCTCGCTTTCAAATGACGCGCGCACCGCGCACGTTCCGGAACTCGAGCGTGCATTTTGTTTTGATCGCGCTCTTTTCAAAGTCGACAATTTTTTTGTGCAATAACTTACGTATAGTACCTACATATGTTGTTGATGTTGTTAGTTAGAGTTAGTAAAAAAAACATTGTTTAATCAGACACCTTATAGGTCAGAGCCAGGGCCCAGGGTGGGGCAAGTGCCCCAGCTTGCCCCAGTGTGGCTACGCCCATGCTCTGCCTATCTGACCTCCTCAACCCAATACCCCTTGGTTAGACTGGTGTCAGACTATTAGCTTCTGACTACCCGTAACGACTGCCGAAGATGTTTAATGACCTTGATTTAAGAGCTGCATTTTATTTTTAAATGAGTTTTTTTTTATATAAAAGTCATGTCAACATAGTTTATCTTTAGTAAAATACCTAGCCAAATGGTGTATAAGTAGTTAGGATGAGCAAATGTGCGATACCGACCGGTTTGACTTGTTATAACCTAGACCATTGTTTCTAAGCTAGAATTAGGATTATACTTAGATATGCAACTATTAAGTAAAAACCCGCCATGGTGAATTATGTATGAGAGTTGTCGCGTCGTGAGTTTTCGTCAAAGTCAAAGGTATTTAACCAATTTCCCAAAAAGGAGGAGGTTCTAGAGAGAAATATTTTATGTTATTCTAAATTGACCTACTTTAACCCTAGGTGAAACAGAATTTTGTAAATCAAATAAATAATTCAGTTAGTAAAGAGATTACCCGCGGTTTCCTAAGTCTTGGGCGGGGTGAACTACTATGACTTTGTATCAGAATTTTGTAATTCAAATAAATAATGAAGTTAGGTAATTTCCCGCGGTTTCTCTAAGTCCTAGGAGAACTACTTCTAAGACCCTATAGGGTAAACAGTTCCGTCCTTTGCTCAGATTGCAAGCTAGTGAAATCAAGTTTCATTTAAATTGATTCAGTACTTTTCCCGCGACAGATAAACATAGGTACTTTCGCATTAATCATATAGTACGGAAGTAAGGATGGTATCTAAGTGTGAGTTGGCTTTTCCCGGCGGCAATCTGGAGTCTGGATTTACCTACTTATATTGAGTGTTGATAATAACTGATGTTATTGTGGGCTTAACCAGTCCGTGGCTAAGTTATAGACGCAAAGGTCGATCGCTCATAAGGCACTGCTTGGCGCGGTCGGTCTGTGGATGGGTGATCCTTTTCATGACGAATTTCGGAAGGCACGTTAAATTGGTGGATCTCGGCCATTTGAACATGTTTGGCAGTCGTTACGGGTAGTCGGAAGCTAATAAGAAATTAATAAAGGAAAGGTAGCAGAAGGAGTCTGTCTGAAAACCAAAGAGTATCGGGTTGCTCGGGTAACTGGCTCGAGGAGGTCAGATATCATATCATCATATCATATCATATCATTTATTGCATTCCATAATGTACAGTTGGTGGAAAATATAAAATGATAGAGGTAGTCACAATTATGGACCCTGATGGGCACAGCAAAATAGTTAGAAGAGAGGAAGGCGTTTAATGTAATATCACAGATTATATAATAGTTAGTAGTATGAAGTATAATATTTAATTATCTATTCTTAGAGGTCAGATCAGAAGTGGTACTTGAAAATGAATAACACACGTCTATAAACATGTAACCTGGTAAGGTTTATTTCTTACAAAGGATCTAGCAGAAGGTAACTTTGAATAGCAAATACAATATCGATAATTAATTATAAGATCACGATGTGACATCTTCAACGTCCGTCATCCTTCTGACCGTCATAACTTCTTCTTCTATACCAGCCTGGTCAGTCCAGGTTGGTAGCAAGGAGGATTCATATCTAACACGGCCGTTCCTGACCCTGCGGCGTCCTCGCCAGCAGTATTATTCGACTCTTCAGCATCAGATCAACTACCCATAAGCTGATCACCGAGATGTTGCTCATGATCTGAAACATGTTAAGCAAGGTATAAGTAATTTACTCGTAGTAGTCGTTTTTGTGTAGGTATAAGTCTGCAGCAGGAGAAAAGGAAGGGTAACAAAAAAAAATGTTGCATGTCATTTCACGCATTCATAGCATAGGCACGCATTTAGGCTATAGGTTGCATACTATGACGACGTGAAACAGAGACCCATGCCGTTGTATGTTCTCGGTGACAGAGGCTCCCAGTTTGCTTGTCATTACACACGCTCATAGCATAGGCACGCATTTAAGCTATAGGTAGCATACTATGAAGACGTGGAACAGAGACCCATACCGTCGTATGTTCTCTCAAAGTGGTCTAGACAACTAGCACCATCAGTATGTCAAAGTCAAAATCAAGGAAAAGACCATTTCCAAGCTAAAATTACAGTCAAGGTCAAAATCAGTCATTGAAAGTAGGTCAATTAGATCAACACATCAATATTCATGCACCCTTTCATGGCACGCACACAAAGACTCATGTACATTCGAACGTCCTCAAAGTCCTTGTCATGGTCAAATTGCCTTGCAGCTCTCAAAGAAAGCCAAGGAGGTCACATTTCGCTCGGCCACTGCTGACCATTCATTTGAAGGATCTAAGTTTCCAAAGAAATAAATCCATGACTTAATTATAACTTTGACATCATCATCATCATCATTGGCCACATAGCATCTTGGTCAGACGATTGTGGCAGTGCTTGTCTATGCGGTTATTAGTGCCGCAATCACTTTCTTTTATGGCTAAATAAGCCAATAGCTGCACGACACACATAACTTTGACACATAAAATCAAAATAGTAATCCAAAATATCATCATTACTCATATCAAGTGCCAACAAACATAAGTGATCAACGGTTAAAATTGACACGTATGCAGTTTTAATCATCTTTTATAAAATAATGGTAAAAGGTCATGATGGGATACATAAGAACTGGATTGATCTCACCAGGCATTATCACTCCATGCTTCTTGTAATATCTCTGCAAACAGCGCTAGGCCTTTGCGCTTTATGATAACAGCAGGGAATCACATTATGTGACACCACAGCGAGACAGGAGTAGAGGTTCCTTCCACACGAAACGCACGAGCGACCTCGCGATATGTTGATGAGCTGCTCCACTCGACAGACAGGATACATGTTCCCAGCTCACGTATTAGATACATTCATTATAATCTAAACATCGGATAGATGGTCATAAATGTGTAACTTGTGACTTCAACATGGCTTTTCAGGGCCACTTTCTTCGAGCTTCAGTGCTTTACACATCTTACAGTTGACGTGTAATTTCATGAACAAAATAAATAATTATTGGATTCAGATGGCAAAGGGTAAAGAACGCGTGGCGATCCCACTTCTGATCTTAGAGGTCAGATCAGAAGTGGTAAGTACTTGAAAATGAATAACACACGTCTATAAACATGTAACCTGGTAAGGTTTATTTCTTACAAAGGATCTAGCAGAAGGTAACTTTGAATAGCAAATACAATATCGATAATTATATAATTATAAGATCACGATGTGACATCTTCAACGTCCGTCATCCTTCTGACCGTCATAACTTCTTCTTCTATACCAGCCTGGTCAGTCCAGGTTGGTAGCAAGGAGGATTCATATCTAACACTATACATATAATAAATCTGAAGAAAAGTAATTTTTGTACATTGAAGAAATTGACAAAAAAAATAGCCAGCATGTTAAAGGATAACTAACAGAACCCATTTCCATCATTTTTGTAATTTTTGTCTGTTTTTCTGTTTATCTGTTTGTTTGTTCGGGATTCACGTAAAATCTACGAATTAAATGCAGACAATGCATATATACAAAAATTCTACGTAACTTGGGGTATTACTTAGTTTTTGCTTCATTGAAATCGATTCACTCTATCAAAAGATATGATTAATTTTGTGAATTCAAGATGTAAAATATTACGACACGCAATCTATTTGTCAAAACTGTACATTTGAATGTTGTACTTATATTAGTTGATCGGCCTATTATTAATCTTTACACAGAAAATCACACCTTTATAAGTAACTTCGGAAGAAAAAAAAATTAAAATTTTGTTTAGCCAAGGTTAAAGTAGCTCCATCTGTGGTAAATAAAATACATCATCAATTTGTCAAAGGAGCGAGGTGGTAAATGACAATATTACCATACATTCTTTATAGAGGATTATTATTTCAACAGATGGAGTTGTGTATTTTCCGTAATTCACCATATTTTAACACGAAGTGTAATTTTTCGATAGACATTTCAATTGTGTTTGTCAGTTTGCCGTGCCACATCAAAATCCAACTATAATTATTACCTTGATGAAAGGAAAATTAATAGTTCTCGGCCAAATTTAAAACGGTGCCATCTAAATTATTTTTTGAACATTATGTCAAAAATGATGACTTTAGTGGAACAATTACTTATCATTTAAAGTTACAGATGGAGTTCATATCAGGATTTTTTCAAAACATAGTTTAGCTTATCTTCGACTAATATATGGTGGCCTTAAAACAAATTACTTTGAGTGAGTAGTATTAAGTAGACCTTAATTATTTTTTCTGATGCAAAATATGTAAAATTAATCCTAGAAGAAATGAGGATCTATCTCTCGCAGGCGCTGCTAAGCGTGAGGTAGGTAATGTAGGATTCTGTAGCTTTAAAAACAAGCCCAGATACAAAGTGCAGATAAGAAATGGGAGCTTTCTCGATTTAATACCATACACACGTAAAATGCTTTATGCGTCTGAAAACGTACAAATTACGCGCCGCATACCAGAGACAAGTTTACTTTCAACTTCTGATCGCAAATACACTGTTCACGATTACGAACAGTCTCAGTAAGGCCCGAGCCAAGTGTAAAAAAACACCTTTTATATAAAACTACGTTTGATGTCATTTAATCACAAAGACAGAATTGTTCTCTGTTGCAAATCCTATCCACCTATATCCTATCCTAATCCAGAATGCATTGCAGGTGTGCATTGCACAAAAACCAATGGTATCCTATTCGAGAAGTCAAAAGACTTGACCTGCTAACGTCAGCTTCTGCGCTAAGCAAGTGTTCTTAATAGTACCATCAGAATTACATTCATCGTTGAATGAGGTGATTAAATTTTCAGAAACCACAATAACAGTAGGAGCCAAAGCGTATGATCGCTTCATAGAGCTCTGATTGGCCCCAGGTGACCAAGTCAGGTCTGATTTGTTTGTTCATCAGATCTTTGACAGTGTTTCGGTGGATACTTACTGTCGTCCTGTTTACGTGTGACACAAAATATGGTATATAAACGTCCTCCGCAATAGCGAAATTTTCCCGGTGTGCGGTAGTGACGCACAGTATACAACACTTGTTTCTTTTGATTTGCTGGCTCCACCAAGAAATGGCAAATTGCGAGCGTACATTTTGAAAATCTTGGCAAAACTGCAGGTTTCAAGTACGAACACATGAAGTGGACTCGCACAGATACGTACATTTTGCCTATTCGTGAACTAATGCAAACATTTCGGTGGAGTCCCGGCTTAGGCCACCACATTAGGCGTGCGTGAGTAGCGCGGGCGCCGCGCGTGCGTCGCGAGCGCGTTGCGTGAGCGTCGCGTTTTGCTGCCCTGCGGCATTTGCAGCGCGCCTCGCGCCGCGCGCACGCGCCGCTCTCCTTGACGTTTAACTGCTAAGGCGTTTAGCGGGCGGCGGGGATAGCGGGTGAAGGGGTAAGAACGCAACTCGAGCGCCGCGTGCTCGCCGCGAGCGCGTCGCTTGCACTCTTCACACATGCCGCAGGGCAGCAAAACGCGACGTTCACGCAGCGCGCTCGCGACGCCCGCGCTACTCACACGCCCGAGGATCACGCACGCCTAATGTGGGGTCAGCCTTACCATAGTGAGTAAGTGCACAGAAAATCCCCGTCATACAAGTGTTTCTCCCCAGTAGTGAAACTATCCTACCCTATGCGCCTGCTGATGATGATGACTCATTTTATCATCCATCCAGCTATTCCCCAACTATGTTGGTGTTGGCTTCCAGTCACCGAATCTGTTTGAGTACCAATATTTTGCTTGGAGCGACTACCTATCTACCTATCTTCAATCCAGTCAACTACACAAGACGATATCCATGGTAAGACTGACAGACTTTCGGCTTCTGATTAGTCGCAGCAGCTGCAGAAAATGTACAAATGACAGCTTTGTCAGACTCAAAGCATATAGACATAGATTATAGCTGTTTCCTGTGAAAATTACTTACGCACCATACGTAATAATTTTCCAAATTGGCTGACTAGATCCAGAGATATTCACAACGTCACAAACTTTACTTCTTTTGTTTAGATAAATGGTCACATCCACAACACAACCTTGATCAATGAATCTATGCGACTGCTAAGTGCTAATCCTAATTATACTGTCACGTGAAAGAACGCACCTACGGGATAAGTAGTAATTTGACTATTCTATATTGCCCACGCAGACGAAGATGCGGGCAACAGCTAGTATTATAATATTACGTATATTTTTGTGTAGCATAACTTCGTTTTATAGTTATTTTTATTTATACGTTGCTTTTATTTAATTTTAGGTTATTTTTTTATCGGTGATATACTCGTTGATTG